>NW_006262022.1:9498356-9587417 GCF_000493195.1 Citrus x clementina
ACTACC
This sequence comes from Citrus x clementina, assembly GCF_000493195.1. Taxonomy (NCBI): domain Eukaryota; kingdom Viridiplantae; phylum Streptophyta; class Magnoliopsida; order Sapindales; family Rutaceae; genus Citrus; species Citrus x clementina. The sequence continues at coordinate 9,498,363 of NW_006262022.1, forward strand.
ATATGTTTAGAATCCCTTTGTTCAAGTGTGATTGGGTTCAAAATAATAGGGGTATTAAAATCGATGAATTTGACTTCACTTTAGTGGACTTAAATCACTTGGGTCATAAATCAGACCCATTTATATTGGCTTCACAAGCAACACAAGTCTTTTATGTCACTGATCAACTTGATAAAAGATGGTCAGTTGTAAGTCATATGCATCGTAGATGTGTTCCAAAGAAGACAAGTGCTGAGGATATAGATATCATGATGGAACACAGCCCTCTGACCAATGGGTTACCAAATATTGAAAATTTAAATGATGCAGACAGATATGCAAGAGATGGCAAGCATGGCATTTGGATTGATGCTTGAAAAAGCTGATGGCATTTACTGCTTATATGTTTTATAATAGTTTTGTGTTACGTTATCTTTTATTATTATATTTTCCTTGTATTGACTTTAAATTACCTTTTTTGACATTATTTATATGTTATATAATGTTCTAATACTAAATGTGCATTTATTGCAGGAGCAACCTTATGGATAAAGGAAAAGGACTTGCTGATGAACTCTCTAACGAGGAAAGTATTGATTGTTCGGGTAATGAAGAGGTTCCTGATGAAGATAATTCAAGGGATGAGGAGGTTCCTGATGAGTTTCCTAATTCAGAGGATGAAAATGATGTTCCGAAGAGCAGTTCCACTGTGAGAGGACCAACTAAAAACTCTGGCAGAATGAGGATGAGTGGCGGGAAGCTTGTAGTCAGGTACAATGGGCTTGGTGTACTTGTTGGCCCTGAAGCTACTGAATTAGCAAGCTTTATTGGGCTGTTGGGCCGTACTTCTGTTCCGGATATTAACCAAGAATGGAGAAAGGTTACTCCAGATTAAAAAAGTCGTTTGTGGGAGTTTATTAAGGTAAAATGATTATTTATATTTATATATCAGAATTGAATAATGTATATGTTAAACTATTTGATCATTTTGCTATGTATTTTTCTTAGGAACGTTTTATTGTTCATCCAAATAGTAAGAAGCAAGTTTTCCAAGCACTTGGTAGTGCATTCAGAAACTTCAAGTACTTGCTTACCACAAAGTATATCTTGCCACACAAGCACAATTGTAAAAGGCTGAAGCGGCCACCTTTTCAGTACAGTCATATTCCTCAAAATGTTTGGGATAAATTTGTGAATTCTAGATTGTCCACTGAGTTTGAGGTGAATACTTTTAAATGTTAAGCATTTAGACATTTCATAAAACCATCTTTAAATCTAATACATATCCAGAGATTGAGTGGCTACTGTTTTGATGAATTGGAGACTTTAGGATGTGTTCATCTAAACTGGCTTCACTAGGATTTTCTTCAACTGAATCAGCATTGCCTTCATGAGATCCAACAAGATTGTTGCGTGAGATGATGCAATCGGCATGATTCCACCATCCTTATGTGTTGAGTAATTTCGATGTAGCTTCTATAATAGGCCATGGATTGTCATCTTTCTCTTTTTCATAAGTCGCATGCATCATATTAACTAGACCAGATTTCACGTTGGAATCACCAAGAGCATCCACTTCCTTTGCTTGTTCAACATGCATCTTTGATCTCTTCTTCATGGAACTTGACCCTGTGGAAACTATGATGCCCAGCTGAAAAAAAAAACTAAAATAGAGAAGCTTTGGAGAGAGAGGCTACTGGTTGGATGAGAAAAGAAAGGTAAATAAGAGCCCTTATATAGAGAGATAACCCAGATCTTGTAGGGGTAGGAAAGTGTACTTTGGGTAAAAAGCAATAATTATATTTTCTATAAATATAAAACAACTCAAACAAGGTTATATAATCCTTATATAACAATAATAACTAAGACATACAAGAAATAAAATCATAACTAAGGATTATATCCATGTATAATCACAAAAATTGCAAGTTAGATGCATAATCACGTTAGAAGGACTACACTGAAAATTTGGCCCGATTTGTGAAACACGCACAAATATTGACAAGTTTCATGATCAATCTGAAAAACTTCAAGCACTTATAGGACAATTACAAAATGGTTCCTAAAGATTACAGAATATATGAATATCATAAATGGCTACCATTTATCCATTTAAACCCTAAATCGAGAAAAAACCCTAAAAATAAAATACATGGAAAAATGTTTTATGCAAATATCCAAGTAATAATGACTAAAATGCATTTTTGATATATAAAACACATAATATTCAATCTTTGTGCAATAAAACACTATTTTTTTAATTTAAAAACAAAACAAGCTAGTATGCAATTTTGTAAAATAAAACATGACTTTTGAAAAATTAAAGAGACATGTTCATCAATAATCATCACAATACACACAAAATCAAGATAATTGCTAAGCAAGAATCACTCATCAATTGGTTTCCATTAATTTCCAAGATCATGATTATATATATCCCACAATTTATGCCATATTTGTATTTATTCTGTTTTTTAATTTAGCTTTATTTAAAGCCTATATATAGGCTCATACTTTGTGTAAATAAAAATGAAGATTATACAGTAATAATATTTTATATTCACCTTCATGGTATCAGAGTTAAAAGGTAATTTAGCCATAATTTCCCTGTCTTGTCTCTTTTAGTCCAAATTCAGCCATTGTGATTTGTGCAACAACATTCGACTACCATCTCTCTTAATCTTGTTGTTGGCCATGATTCACAAGTCTTTTGCTTGGCTGATTTTGGGCATCTTGTTGAATTTTATTCTTCGTACTTTTGTGCTTTGGGACTTGCATTAGATTGGCTACTGCCTTGGTTGGTTGACCATTTCGATTTTATTTATTGTCTTCTTTATCGCATGGATTTTTTTTTTTTAGGATGGAAAAATTTAATGTTTCACAGCTTATTCATCTTAAACTCGATGGACATAATTATGTTCTCTGGGCACAAACAATGTGTAATTTTATTTAAGGTCGCAGATTATGCCACTATATTATTGCAACCATTGTTCAACCAGTCCAGAAAGAAGATGAAGATGCTGAAAAATTTGTTGATCGTCTTGAGGAATGGGATAACAGGAATCATCAAATAATCACATGGTTCTATAATACCTCACAACTATCTATTCAACTCCAATTTAGTCGATTTGAACAACCAAATCGCTTTGTGACTTTCTTGCCCACCGTTATACTACCATAGATCTTTCACATCAGTATCTGTTGTTACGAACTCTAAATGAACTCAGACAAAAACCCGGTCAATCAATTGATGATTTTCACTCTCGTATCCAATTCCTTTGGGATTGACTAGCCCTTTTTGAACCTGAGTAGAATGATCCTACAGATGTAGAAAAATTCTGAATCTACTAGGATCGTTAGTAATTAATACAAATTATCATGGCATTACATAATAATTTGAGCCCACTCGAGCAGCCTTGCTTCATCAGACCCCATTCCCAAGTCTTGATCACATTATTGATCAACTTATCTTAGAAGAAACTCGCCGAGCTAGCTTACAGTTTCCTCCCATAGAAATTGCTTTGGCAACTCATTAATCTGAACTAAGTTGTAGCTTAAAGAAAATATGCAAGTATTATTGTGAACCTAATCATATTTTACTTAATTGTCCAACAAGGCATTGTACATCCTGCAACAAAATTAGGGCAGGCCATTATGAAAAAGATTGTCCAAATAAAGGCAAACAATTTATCCTTAAGCATGCACCTCTCAAGAATAACCTGCTTTCTATTATAGCTGATAATGCTAGTTCATCCGCTCAAGCAAATATTAAGCAGTCTCCTCTTTCTACCTTTATTACTCTTAATGACTTAGAATCCCTTCTCCAACAATGTCTCTAGAAATTCGGTAACACTTCTATCTCTATCTCATCTATTTCATCAGGTAACTCATCTTGGTACTTTATTTCTGCATGTTGTAATCATATGACTCCTGACGCTACTATATGTTTACTTCTAAATCTATTGTCTTAAATTCTCCTATTATACACACTGCTAATGGATTCTTAATACTAATCAATCATATAGCCCATGTCTTTATTCCTAATTTGTCTTTATTAAATACTTTTCTTATTCTAATATTGACTTTAAATTTATTATCCATTGGTTAATTGTGTGAACTTGGTCTTAATGTCATATTCATTCTAGTTGATTGTTCAAGATTAACAAGCTCAAAGAAGCACCCTATTTTACTGTTACCAATGAACATGCTGATTGTTTATCTTGTCAAGTAGCAAAACAAACCACTTAACCTTTTAATAATATTGAGTTTGTTGCTCATGCTCCTTTTGATATAATACATTTTGATATTTGGGGACCATCACCAAATGCCATTGTGGGTGGATCTAGATATTTTGTGATTTTATTGATGACTATTCTTATTTTACATGGCTATTTCTTATGAAAAATATATCTAAGTTTGCTAGAATTTATTGTGAATTTGCACAAACAATTAAAACTCTATTTTCTCGATCTATTTTAAGTTTTTCATACTGATAATGCCATGGAATACAAGGATACTGAATTTCTAAATTTCCCATATAAACTTGGTACTATATGTCATCGCTCTTGTCCAAGTACTTCCTTGCAAAATAATCTCTGCTTCTTATCTTGAGCATTTATGGGGAGAAGTTGTCCTTACTGTGGATGTCGTAGATACCTCCCTTAATTTCTTTGAGTTATCTTTCTAAAGTCTCAACATGGGATACTAACTCTGGTGGTTGTAGATCTCAAATATTATGTGTTTTACAAAATTGTATATGGCCTATGAGATGAGATTTTACACGTTGAAGTTGTGTAAGAAGGTCCAACAGGACCTGTCTAGGTGAGGCATGTATGATTAAAAATGATAAGAGAAAACTTAATAGTTAAACAAACACACTTATGCAAAAATAATTTCAATTAGCAAAAGAATAATAAAAAGAGAGAAAAGAAAAAAAATTAAATCACCAAAAAGAAAGAAAAATCTCAATTCAAATTTGGTGGGTCACTCAAATTTATTTTGGTGTCCTCTCTATGTGGTTGGTACTCTAAATATGCCTTTAATCTTTGACTATTAACTTTAAAAGTGACACCGTTCTTTAGATCCTTAATTTCAATTGCTCAATGTGGAAAAATAGTGTGAACAATAAAGGGGCCAGACTATCAAGAGTGTAATTTACCTAGGAATAGGTGCAAGCAAGAATTGAATAAAAGTACTTTCTGACCTAGGGTGAAAGATTTTCTCAAAATTTTCTTGTCATGAAAAACTTTCATTCGCTGCTTGTAAATCTTGGCATTTTTCGTTTGCATCATTGCAAATTTCTTCAAGTTCTGCCAGCTGTAGTCTTCTTTCTGAGCTAGCTTGCTGCATGTCAAACTTGAATTTCTTGATGGGCCAATACACATGATGCTCGAGTTCCACAGGTAGGTGGCAAGCTTTTCCAAGCACTAGCCTATAGGGTGACTGATAACTCTATGACATGAGAGTTATTACAGCAATTCTAGACTTAAATCAAGATCACTTAGAGAGTAAATAAGACGTTTTTATTATATTTTGGTTATATTTTGCATAAACATCCATTTTAGTTGAGTCTTAATAAGTTTTGCTTGAATTAAAGTAATTTGTGCTCAAAACAAATGCACAATTGTAGGTTTTCAGAAGTTCATAATTCATGAAGGAATGCTGAGATAGTAAACTAGCAAGAGGAGGAAAGAATATGGCCACAAAAGAAATTAAGCACAACCGGGAATAGTGCAGTGTTATAGCCGTTGTTAGAGCAACCATTGCTGTAACAATCCTGGAGCACTAAGGGAGAAAACTTAGCGCGGGTTAGCTGCAGAATTGCGATCTACAGTTTCCTAATTTAACTCATGCACGCCTGAGGCTTTTGTTTACTTTAGTTTTTAGTTATAAAAGGAGACGCACACCACATAAAACGGCGGCAAGGAATTATCATTGGGGAAATTAGAGAGAAAAAGAAAAAGAAGATCAGGATTCAAGGGAACGGTTGCAGCAGTATTGAAAAATCCAGCAGAGTTATTTGGATTCACTTTCTGCCGTTCTCAACTTATACCTTTCTTCTTTCTTTGACTGATCTGATGTATCTCGTGAACAATGTGTTGATGTTTGTTTTTTTCTTTCAGAATATGAAATAAATTTGCTTGTACTTGAGTGACAAACAATCTAATGGGGTCTTGACTGTTCTTATGAGTTGCTATGTCATTGCTGTAGCGTTTTACTCTAGCAGTTATTATTATAACTGTTATTTCGGTTGGCCACCCATTTAATAGTTCAAGTTAAGATAGAGCCGCAAAAGGGCATGTCTTAGTGGATATTATTAGAGTAATACTTGATCTTAATTTAAGTTTCCTAGATTAAGTTTATCTTAAATCCCATAAGGGCTATACTTAAAGTTAAGATTTGTGACAACCTAGACATAGGTACTCACCTTGTAGGGTGAAAAGAATAAAGGTTCATAATACCATGCCATAGGTAATGCAACTGATCATTGCTAATATACTTAAGGGTGTGAGGGTTCCAACACGCGATAGCTGAGGATGCAACATAATTTTATCCAGTGCTGTAGCAATTGCTGGAACAACTGGTGTTAACTTGATGAAAAACAGTCAACCCATAAAGAGAATTTGATCATTCAACTACCTTATTCTCATTTGATTCTTCGACATATTTTATTTAACTTATTTCATTACTGCATTGTTCAATTTATTCTCTCACAATTGTCAATTTCAATATAACCAACTTTACATTTGTTAATTTCGGAATTAAAGTAGATTGCACTATTGTGATTGCTATAGCATTTCCAGTAACATCAATCCCTGTGGAGATGATCTTGAATATTCATCACTTTATTACTTGTTGTGTACACTTACACATTGGCATCATTAGCATTTGATTATAATAATAACCAACAGTGACATCCTAATTGAGGTCTTGAAAGCCGTTCTATATGCCCATAGTGCATCATCAAGTCTCAATGACTAATCTTTTCTGTCTCGCCATACCGTTTTTTCTAATATGTGTTTTATTTCTCGATTGGAGATCTCAACTTGGCCACTGGTTTGCGGATGATATGGGGTCACCAATTTGTGAGTGATGGAATACTTTGTCAAAAGTGATTTGAATGATTTGTTGTAAAAGTGGGCACTACCATCACTAATTATTGGTTGAGGGAATCTAAAGCATGAAAACAAGCTACTTTTAAAAAATCTTATCACCACCTTTTGATCATTGGTTCAACATACTTCTACCCATTTCGATAAATAGTCAATAGCAACTAATATATATTGATGGCCAAAGAAGGGCGAAAGGGTCCCATGAAGTCGATACCCCATACATAAAAAATCTCAATCACTAAAATTGGGTTTAGTGGCATCATATTTTTTTGTGAAATCTTCCCCATTCGTTGACATTTATCATAGAAGAGCAAAAAGAGTAAGCATCTCGAAATAGAGTTGGCCAATAGAAACCATATTATAAAACTTTAGTAACTGTTTTCTTAACGCTGAAATGGCCTCCACAAGCTTGGTTATGGCAGAATGAAAGGATATTTTGAAATTCACTTTTTGGGATACACCGTCTGATAATTTAATCTACACAATACTTGAATAGATAAGGATCATCCCAAAAGAAATTTTTATTTTCGCAAAAAATTTGGGTATATCCTGCTTGGTCCCATGTTGTGGAAGTTAACCTGTAACAAGATAGTTAACTATATCAGCATACCATGGTAATACTTCCATACTCATTAATTTTTCATCTAGAAATGATTCATTCAATAGTAATGGTTTTGTAATTGTGTCAAAATTGAGACAAGAGAGATGGTCTACCACAATATTTTATGTGTCTTTCTTATCTTTGAATTCAACGTCAAATTCCTGCAAAAGTAACACCCAACGAATTAGTCTAGGTTTTGCATCTTTCTTTGTGAGAAGATATTTAAGAGCAGCATAATCTGTGAACACAACTATGTTACAACCAATGAGATAAGATCGAAATTTCTCTAATGCAAACACTACTACTAGCATTTTTTTTTCAGTGGTTGAATAATTCAATTGTGCATAATTTAATGTCATACTAGCATAGTAAATGACATGGGGAATTAGATCAACTCTTTGTCTTAATACTACTCCTACCGCATAATTAGATGCATCACACATGAGCCCAAATGGTAAGTTCTGGTTTGGGGGCTGAATGATAGGTAATGATGTTAACAACTGTTTTAGTTTTTCAAATGCCACAATACATGAATCATCAAAGACAAAATGTACATCCTTAGCAAGCATATTGTATAATGATCTAGAAATTTGCTAAAGGCTTTAATGAAACGTCTATAAAAACTAGCATACCCAAGAAAAGATCTTACTTCTCTGACTATTTTAGGTGGAGGAAGATTGGAAAGGAGATCCACATTGGCTTTATTAACCTCAATACATCTGCTCGAAATGATGTGACCGAGAATAATACCTTATTTTACCATAAAATGACACTTCTCCGAATTTAAGACCAAATTCTTCTATATACATCTTTGCAAAACTAGTGTTAGATGATGTAAACATTGATCGAATGAATCACTAAAGACAGAAAAATCATTCATAAAGACTTCAAGGAATCGTTCAACCATATTAGAAAAAATGCTTAAGATGCATCGTTGAAATGTAGTAGGTGCATTACATAATCCAACTGACATTATCCTATATGCAAAAGTGTTAAAAGGGCAAGTGAAAGTGGTCTTCTCTTGATCTTTTGGTGCTATGAGAATCTAATTATATCCTGAGTAGCCATTTAAAAAGCAATAAACTCCATGACCTGCTAATTTATCAAGCATTTGATCGATAAATGGTAAAAAAAAAATTGTCTTTATGTGTAACAGAATTCAACTTTCTATAATCAATGTATAAACGCCACCTTGTAGTCACTCTAGTGGGTATCAAATCATTATCAGCATTGGTAACTATTGTAACTCCCGACGTTTTAGGGACAACTTGCACATGACTGACCTATGAACTATCAAAAATTGGGTAAATGATATCCGCGTCTAATAGTTTAAGAACTTTAGTTCTAACAACTTTTTTCATGTTAGAGTTCAACCAACGTTGCATTTCTCTAGTAGATTTAACATTTTCATCAAGGTGAATGTAATGCATGCAGTTTACTAGGTTTATACCTTTTATATCGGCTATAGTCCGTCCTAATGCTTCTTTGTGCTCTTTTAACACTTCCAACAACTTATCTTTTTGTTTGTCATTTAGGGAGGATGAAATGATTACTGGCAGAGTGCTTTCTTCTCCCAAGAATGCATATTCTAATGTGTTGGGTAATGATTTGAGCTCGAATTTTGGTGGTGATTTTGATGATTGGCTGAATTTCTTCTCTGATGGTGCTAGTTGTTCAACTCTTGACTTCCATTTATTAGTGTCCATGGATGGTGTTAAATCAAGTAAGGTGTTGACCTCATCGATTGATCTATCAATATTAAAATGCAAAGCAAAGTGAGTTAAACATGTTTGTAAAGGGTCATCACTGAGGTTTGAAAGAAAAGAATTATCAACTAATTCCTCTATTAAATCCATATAAACAATTCTATCATCTGCATTGTGAGGTTGTTTGGCAATGTTGAAGATATTTAGCTCTATAGTCATATTGCCAAAGGACAACTGCATATTTTCAGTCATGCATTAAATATGAGTATCGGCAGTTGCCAAGAAAGGTCAGCCTAGGATAATGGGGATGTGCTTCCTTGAATCCTGGACTGGTTGAGTGTCAATTACAATGAAATCAACAGGAAAATAAAACTTGTCTACTTGGATAAGTATGTCCTCCATAATAACACGAGGTATTTTCAGGGATTGATCTACAAGCTGCAACACCACTGGAGTTGGGTATAATTCTCCCAATCCAAGTTTTACAAATACCGAGTAAGGCAACAGATTTACACTAGCTGCTAAATCCAATAAAGTATTCTCAATTGTGTGGTTCCCTATACTACATGAGATAGTAGGGGAGCCTGGGTATTTGCATTTTAGAGGAATTTTATGTTGGAGTATAGAGCGAATGTTTTCTGTTAAAAAGGCTTTCTTTTGAACGTGAATGTTTCTCTTTTTAGTACAAAGGTCTTTAAGAAACTCGGCATAAGATGGCACTCGTTTTATAGCATCAAGCAAAGGGATATTAACACTTACCTGTTTAAAGATTTCAAAAATCTCACTTGTGGATTTTTCCTTCTTTGCTTTAGCTAACCTCTAGGGAAATGGAGCTTTAGGAATGTGTTCTCGTGGGTTGGTTTCTTCTTTCTCTTCTGATGATGAATCCTTGGCATTTACAAGTATAATTTGACTTGTTTTTGTTACCGACATCTCCACTTTGTTGTCGACTTCTTTTCCTTTTCTTAAGGTCATGACGGCTTTGACTTTTCCATGCTGCTGAGATGAACTCGTACTTGCTTTATGCACTCTTTTAGGATTAGGCACTAGTTGACTTGGGAATTTGCCTTTCTCAACAGTTATTGCCAATGTTTGAACTGAAGAGGAAAGTTGTCCCACCATCTTTTCGAGGTTTGAAACTGATTGGGTTTGTGAGTTGAAACCTGCTCTCATCTCATTTCGTAGTTCATCAATAGTGCGGTTTTGTTGCTCGATCGTGGAATAAGTAAGATTCTTGAAATTCAGGAATGTATCCTCTCATAATCTGGGTTAAGAGTAGTTCATGTTTTGATTATATGGTCTAAATGGTGGTTGAGAGGCTTGAGGAACTTGAGGAATTGGTTGCATTGGTAGAGCTGGAGCTGCTAGTCCATTCTATTGGAATCCTTGAGACCATGAAAAATTGAGATGGTCTCTCCATCCAAGATTGTATGTGTTAGAGTAAGGGTTGTAGTTTGATGGTTTTCTCATTACACCTATGGCATTGACTTGATTTGGGTATAAGCGATGGTCATGTGGCTCTGTTGATTTAATAGCTATTAACGATGCTATTTGTTAGGAAAGACCTTCAATTATTGCTTTGACTTCTTTAATTTTCTAACTTGACTCATCAATATGAATCTCATTCACTCCCTTAATTCTTTTAATATTCTTGATTGATCGACTCCATTGTTGGGAATTATCTGTTTGTCGCTGGAAGAAATCCCAAATCTCTAATGCACTTTTTGATATTAGCTGTCCTCCACTTGTTGCCAATAGTTATTCGTGCACATGCGACAATAATCCCTCGAAAAAGTACTGACATTAGTGCCATATCTTGTACCCATGATGTGGACACTTTAAGAGTAGCCCATTGAATCGCTCTCATGCTTCGAAAAACGTTTGTTACCATTTGTTCTCATGATGTAATGCTATTAGCAGGCAATGTATTAAATCATAAACGAGCTATATCCTTTAAAGAAAATGAGAATAATCTAAGTTTAACATCATCATCTGAAAAATTCTCATATTTAAAGTTTGACAAACAACATGAAAATTATTCAGATGATTATATGGGTCTTTGTTTTCCAAGCTATAGAATGTTGGGAGACAATTTAGCACACTAGGTTTTAACTCAACACTCCTAGCAACTACATTTGAGTATCTTATGCATGATGTGCTCAAGTTAGCTAAGGGACTGAAGTAGTCCTTAAATAGCCTCTCCTGTGGTTCTGGTTGTTGGTGTTGCAAATCCATTTCAATTTTATCTTTAATTGCAACGTGTTTGTATGTGCAAAGTGTTTTTTTCCAGTTCAAGGTCTATAGGCTCAAGATTAGGTAATTGTGACATTCAACCATGCATGCTAAGAACACAAAAAAATGAGAATAAAACTAATAAAAGTAAAGAAGAAGGAAAAATTACAATACTAACCTTATTACGCTGTTACAACCTTACTATGAAAACACACTCAAGTGCTATATAAAAAAAAATACGTGAAATAAATTAACTAAAATTAAATAAATTAACAAGATAAATAAAAAATTACAAAGAAAGATAACTTGGAAATTAAATTAAAAAAATTTAAAGAAGAGAAAAAGAAAAGAAATTCTTACCTCAAAATGTAGATTTACTTTTTTTTATTAAAAAATAATAAAAAGAAATTACAAGAAAACAACTAAAAAAATAAAAATTATTTGCAAAAATTAATTCTACGAATTAAAATAACTTATCTCCCCGGCAACGGCGCCAAAAACTTATTATTCAAATTTTATTGAACTCGCAAGTGCACGAATTTATTATAAAATAGATCAATGGCGACGAGTGTCGATTTCACGAGGAGGTGAATTTTAATTGCATATAGAGTTAATTTTCTAAGTGGGTGGTTGAATTTGTGGTGAAAGTGATTTAGACTTATCCTAAAATTTAAATTAGAATGACGGGAATAAATTAAAGTAAAATCTATTAAAATGAAGCGTTTAGATATTTAGATCTGCATCAACATGTACCATGGGTTTAATATTCCTTATTAGTGCCAATTAAATCATGAGGGGGGTTTTCACTCCTCATGAACCTCACTCTAATTAATATGGTACTAAGGGTTTATCGTGCCAAATAGTAATAACCTTGCACTAGACAAGATTATTATTATCTGTCAACGAAAAGTCCAAACATCCACAAAAATTAGAGGGGAAAAGAAAGTAAATTTACCAAATTAAGCCCATGGAACATGTTGAGACTTCACCTTCAACCCAAACTTGAAAGAAAATTAGCTACTCATAATTGAACTAGGGATAAAATGGAAATTTATTAAAATATATAGAAAATATAAGATGGAGAAAGAATTACAGAAAATGGAGTTCAAAAATGAATTCAGGGGTATCAAATTGGGGGGTGGGAGCCCCCTATTTATAGATACAATGAGTAAAGCATGGCCATCAGATTAAAACAATTTGAACACTTAGGATTACGCCACTTGACAAGTTCTGATTGGATAGAACACATCATCAGGGCTGTCATTCCGTGTATATGCATGTACCGTACGTATGTTTTTCGGTCCACTAACATACTGCCACACAACCAGTCAATGCTACATCATTCTTCCAATCGAATGCTGCCATGTCATCGATCAATGCCACGTCATCGATTAGTGCCACATCAGCGTACCGTATATATGAACAATGTCATTTATCCTTTTTTGCTCCTCCTAAGGTTTTCGGCTATCCTAAGTTTGGAATTACTATCCGTTTTTCCATCTGATCTCTCGTTCATTGTGAAATAACCATAATTCCCCCTAAATATATATAAAATGCTTAATTATAATAAAATACGGATAATTAAATCACAAGGGACTTAAATACATAAAAGTAGGGATGTTAGTGGAACTTGGAGTGTAAAATGACGATTTTCTCCTTTATAAATATACACTTTCTAGCACTCAACACTACTCTCACTAGTGTGCTGGAAAATGGGTTGTTGTGGCTCTTCTTTAAATTGAGTTTCCTCTTGAGTTGAACTAGGTTCCACTCTTCTTTTTGGTACTTCAACTGGAATATGAACATCCCTTCCAGACCTTTAGTTAATCACTTTGCAATGCTTTTTTCCTTCTCTCCTTGGATCTTTTGTGTTGCTTGGTAAACTGTCGTGAGGTCTATTACTCAATTCTATAGCAAATTGTTCAATCTGATTCTCCAAGTTTCTTAAAGATACAGCTTAGCTTTGGACCATTGCTTCATTCTTCACACTATACTCCTTAATTACAGTTTCAAAGGAGCTAAATTGATCATTACTGGTGTTTCTTTGCCCTTGAATTTGCTAGTGAAAACCAAGTGGCTGAGCAGGCCTGTTCTGTCCACTAGATACTGCAGCATGTTGATTCTGATTGCTCCATGAAAAGTTTGGGTGTTGTCTCCATCCAGTGTTATAGGTGTTTGAATATGGATTGCTATGATTCTATCTGTTGAAATTGCCCACATAGTTGACTAAAGCTCTGATTTCCAGAACAATTATCATATAGATGCCCCTCTCTACAATAAACACAAGAGACTTCAGCAACTTGGTTAATTGTTGCTGGTGGTCATCACTTTTACCATATTTATCAATGAGGTTACTTGGGTTGATAATACTGTCAATGCACCAAATTGTGTACTCCTATTGCTTGTAACGCCCACTTTTTTTCCTCTTTTACCCTTATTAAATTGGGTATGATAGTTATTATTAAGTGTTTGTGTGTGAGTAGAATTTATCAATATGTTTTAGATAAGTTACAAATGTTATTAAAAAAAGAGAGAATTTTCTTAAAAACTCACATTTTCTTGCTTCATATTTTTTTAAAAGATTTATTAATTACCTAGTATGTAAGAGGAAGCCATCTTTTTAAGAGGAACCTGTCTTTTATTTTTTACAACGTTACAAACCTTAGAAGAAAAAAAGAAAAAAAGAAACATAAGTCTTTGGAGAAGCAAAAGAAAGTTTTATAACTTCTTTTCTTGGTGTTTGCCTTAAGGTATTAAGTATTTCTTTGACTTATATGATTTATTTTTATGAATTGTTTGCCTTTAATTACTTGTAGTTTGATTTGGGTAATATCTGTGTGTTTGTAATATTGTGATCAAATGAACAATCTTTATTCTTTGCTTAAAATCGTTTTCTTTACAAAATCATAAAACTAGACATCCTAAGCTTTCTATTGATAGGTCTTATGTTGAAATCCTCTAAGTATGTAAATTGTTATGGTTTTTCAAAGTTGGGTTACCTAGTATTGGAAAATTCTGATTTTTAGCAGCGGTCCTCACTTCTGAAAAATTTTCCGTAAGGTTACACATCCTTAAAAATTATGGCGATTTTCATATCAACATATCTATGTCTCATATGATTATATATTTAATTTCGTAATTTATTCATTATGGTTAAATTATAAAAAATCATAACATGCGGCTTTTGCAGATCTGGAAACAATTTTCCAAAATTGCAAAAAGCTGAAACATGTAATAGTTTGGGCTAATTTATGAATATTACTGAAAGGAATTTAGATCTATCACAAATAGATGTAGGCAATTAAAAACAAAAAAAATTAATAACTTAATTAATTTTTCGGAAGTACTGTTTACTGTTGATGTTCACCGTTACTGTTCATCGCAACTGTTGACATTTAATGTTTATTATTACTGTTCATCCGCATAAAAAATATTAATTTTCCAAAAACACAATAAAATGTAGAAAATAAATGACAAGAATGATAGTGCTCTCATTACACGCACCATCGAGCGAATTGTTAGTGAAGCTACTGCTGCCCCACCAAAATCGGCTGCTGTAGCAGGGGTGAGAAGAGTTGTTGGTTTGGAGAGGAGAATCCAGGAACTGAGCACCAGTATCACTCAATGTGCTAAAGCCTAGCAGAGGGAAAACAATCAGTTTTGTTGTATGCATGAAAATACCCACAATAATTTCCCTTATTCATTGCTACAGCAGTTCGACTTTGGTACCTCCACCACAGATGCCCCAGCAGAAGCCAGTAAAGATGAACTTGAGGAAGAAGTTGCAACAGAATTGCAAATAGAGGCCCATTTAAATGCTGACAATCAATCAAACCAGCCTAAAGAAGAGGGTGCTAAGTCTATTATCGATAGTGCCTCGACAGAGGCGGATGAAGACCCCAAAACAGAACTCGAGGATCCCCCGAAAAGGACATCTTCCAAGTCCAGGAAGAAGCACATCATGAGAGAGGAGGATGATGAACACAGTGAGGAGCCTCCCATTCCAGTCCTCTCTCGGAAGGACAAAGAAAAAGTGAACAACCCTTCTGCATCCGAAGATGAAGTAGAAGACATTGATATAGAGCTGGAAGCTCCAGCAACCAGGGTTACTTGCACAAGTACAGAAACAAAGCACCTACTCGATATTATTACCGTAATCACGGGTTAATGGTCTGCAGTCGAAAAAGCTAACCCAGCTAACTCATAACAAACTCCCAGCAAATCCATTCTAACTAGTCCTGAAGGACCTAGCAAGAGAAAATGGGGCACTTCTGAAGGTGTTACTACCTCAGACACACCAGCGCAAAAGAGGACCAGATCTATTCCGCCCCGAGAGGTTGCACCCACTGGAACTCCCCCAAACAACCCATTACTAAGAAAGAAAAAGATGTTGCCACTACCTCACCGCAAGGATCTCTTAAGGATCGTCTGCGGAGCTCCTCCAAAAAGCGGTGAATATGTTGCTTTCTGTTGCAGTATTGATGCCATAAATAAGGGAGTACCCCCTACCCACCAGTTTATTTTACTTCCTTCTGAAAAACTTCTCTTTCTTTTAGTTTTAATTTTCTGATTCATTCTGTAGGTTCTTTTATTTAGTGCATGTATGTGTGGTTTGTGTTGTTTTATTTTGTGTGCTTGTGAGGACACAACACCTCTCAAGTTTGGGGGGTGTGTTTTGTGTTTTGTGCTTGTGTTATGGTGTGAAGCTTTGTTATCTAGTATTTATGTATGGATTTGAAAACCTTATGAAGATAAATTGAGTGATTCAATATTTGTGAATGCCAAGTAGGGATAATTTATAGATGGAGGTTGAAATTCTATCCCAACACTTAGACTTTGGTTGCATTTCATGAGTATACTGTAGAAGAGCCAGAAAAAACAAAAAAACAAATGGTAGAAAATATCTCAAGTTTGGGGGGAAAATTTTGTTGAACTGTGCGTATTATGAAATAAATTTTGCTCCAATGGCTTAAGTTGCTGAGTAACCAGGGCTGAGTATGCACCCCATATGCAAACTTGAGTCCAAAGGCAACAAGAGTTATGAGCATTGCTGTAGCAACTATTAAAAGAAAAAAAAAGGTCCTCTATTTAGGATATTGAGTAACTAAGTCTGTTTGTGAGCCCCATATTCAGCCTTGAGTTAAAGATATCTTTAGATAAGACTATATTATGAGGATTGCTGCAGCAACTCTGAGCTGTGCATTGGTTGAGTAATTGGGTATCATCATTACAAGTGATCGATATTTATATGAAAAATTAATGATATATTGAAGAGAGTTTAAGTTAAAAAAAATTGTAGCATAATTTGAGGTTACTTGTGAATTCTGCTCCCCCATATGTGAATATATTTGTGTTCTACCTTTGAATTATATGCAATGTCTGTGTAATGCTACAACATCTTTGGAACTTGATCAAAATGGCACACACACACTTTGGACATAATGATGCCTAGAGTCTAGAACTGAACTACCATGGCTATTTTGCATGATTGAGAGTGTGATCTGAGGGTTGAAGAATCCTTATAAATTTGATGACAGAGCTAAGTTTTTGGTTGCATGATTATGTGAATGAAGTGTTAGTGTTGATGTCATTACTTGAGAACAAGTAATGGTTTAAGTTTTGGGGTGTGATAACTCTATGAAATGAGAGTTGTCATGACACTTTTAAACTTAAATCAAGATTACTTTGAAAGTATACGACATATATTTATTGCATTTTAGTTTTATTTTGCATGAATAACCATTTTAGTATATTCTTAATAAATTTTGTTTCATTTAGAATAAATTGTGTGCTTAAATCATATGCATAATTGTAGGTGACTGGAAGCTCAAATTTCAAGGAAGTAATGCTAATACAATAGGCTTGTAAAAGATGGAAAAGAACTTGGTTATAGAAGAATTGAAATAAATCTGGAATTGTGCAGTTGTTATAGTCACTACTGTAGTAATCATTGCTATAGCAACCATTGCCATTACTGTAGCAATCCTGAAACAACAACAGAGAAGATTTTGCAGAATATCGTGATCTGCAGTTTCCTAATCTAGAAGACACGCGACCTAGGCCTCCGTTTACCCTAGTTTTCAGCTATAAAAGGAGCACACGTCATAGGAAAGAGGTAGAGCCGTCAATCATAATTGAAAGAAAAACAAGAAAGAAATAAAAGAGAAGATTGAAGAGAATGACGCAAGTTTGCACTAATAACAAAATCTGCAGAATATTTGGAATTCAACTTTTCTCATTCAACTCTTGTTATTCTTCTTTATTCTTTAGTTGGAAATATATACTTGATGGCTGGAACTTTGTCGTTTGTTTTTCTTTTACAAGTTATGAACTAAATTTGAATGTAGTTGGGTGACAAATAATCTAGATGGGTTCTTGACTGTCCTTATGAGTTGCTGCATGCCTGCTGTAGCACTTTGCTTTAATAAATCTTATTACATTCATTATTTCAGTTGACCTCCCATTTAATGATATCAGTTAAGAAAGAGCCATAAAAGGGTCTATCTTAGTGGAACTTGTTAGAGCAATACTTGATCTTAGGTTGAATTTCCTGGATTGAGTTTAACTTGAATCCAAAAAAGGCCACACTTGATTTGAGATTTGTGATAAACTAGCTATAAGGATTCACCTTGTAGAGTAGAGAGAGTACATGCTTGTAATGTTGTATCTTGTGTTGACATAACAACTGGTCATTGTTAGGTTGCATAAAGGTATAAGAAGTCCAACATGCGATAACTAAAGATGCAAGGTAATTATGCCCAGTGCTAAAACAAATGTTGTAGCAACTGGTACTAATTTGACAAAACAGTCACCCTATCAAGAGACTTTGATCATTCAACTACTTACTCCTATTGAATTCTCTTTGTGTTAAACATACAACTTAATTTATGATTTAATTTTTACTTTATTGAGTTTTTATTCTCATTAGTTAGTCAATCTTATTAAATTTTATCAAGTTAAGATAGAAGAAAGTTTGCACTGTTGTGATTGCTGTAGCATTTCTAGTAGCATCAGTCCCTGTGGAGACAATATTGAATACTCATCACTTTATTACTTATTGTGTGCATTTGCACATTGACACCAATAGCAATTGAGCTTAAAATATACAACACATACCTAAAGAAATCATCTACACACACAAATGCATACTTTTTTCCAGCCAAAATTTCAACTTGCATTGGTCTTATAAGGTCCATATGAAGTATTTGTAGTACCTTTGATGTTGCTTTATCCGGAATGGCTTTATGTGACTCCCTTTCTTTCTTTTTTTTTAGATTGACATGAACCACATATTCCAGGTTGTTTCTTTTTAAGCATTGGAACTCCTTTTAGAGCACATGTTTTCATAATTCTAGTCAGTAATCTGTAGTTCAAGTGACCCAACTTTTGATGCCATAATTCTGTGTCATCAAGAGTGGTCTTATGACAAATAATTGAGCTAGTCAATTTATAACAATAATTAGATGATCGATGTCCTTCTAAAATACAATTTCCATCAACATCAAGAACGCGACATTTGTTCTTGTCAAAGTTGATAAACAAGTTTTGATCACAAATTTGACTAATGCTAAGTAAATTTGCTTTGAGATCCTCAACATGCAGAACATTGTCAAGTTTTCAAAAACCTTCCACATTCAAAGTTCCCTTTCCAAGCACTCGACTTTTCACACCATCAACAAAAGTTACATTTTCTCGATCAAGTTTTTGATAATTGATCAAGGCACTTCTATCATCTGTCATGTGTCTAGAACAACCATTATCAAAGCATAAAAAAATAGTAGTGCAAGTTCTCAAAAAAATAAAGGAAACATAAGCTTTATAATCAGTCTTACTCATCCAAGTAGTTCTAGTTTTATTTTCACTTATCTCAACCTTAGGTTTAGGTGTCATCCTAGGTTTTCCATGAGAATAATTAAAGAACATAGCCTTTTTCGTATATTTAATGAGCTTAAAGAAATTAGGTCTTATATGTCCTTTCACATGACAAAAATGACAAGTGGGAATAAACTTGTTGTTCTTACCTTGATGAATTAGTGACGAATGTGCAATAGTTTTACCTTTTTGAAGATCTGAAAGTTTAACTCTTGGTGGAGAAGCTATTTATGAAGAAGCTTTAACAAACACACTTTGAGAATTCGAATCTTCACCATGTTGATATCCAAGACCATGATGATCTGAGCTAGATTTGCCAAGTGACAAGATATGGTCTAACTTCTGTGTCTCAGAATTCATCATCTTAAGTGACTTTTTGGTATTCTCTAATTCTGTCGTCACTACAAGCAATTGGTTATCTTTATCAGTAAGTAAAGACTTATAATGAATTACCTCACTTTCAAATTTCGCCTTATCATCTAAAAGATTGGATACGTAAGTCATCAATGTCACATTGTCATTGTAAAATTCTTCCCATTTAGCGAACATCATCTTGTAGCTTTCATGAAAAGCTTTCTTGTCATTTATATCAATGTCACTGACGTCGCTATTAGAATCATTATCCTTGTTATCATGTCAAGACGGGAATCAGTGTCTTCTTTGCAAGAAGCTAAGTGCAAGGCTTCAGATATGGATGCATCTATGATGTTTGATTCCTTTTTATTGCCGTCATTATGGACAACAAGTCCTCCAACAAGGTCTTCTTCGTTGATGCTATCAGTAGAATCATCATTACTCCAAGTGGATTGCATTGCTTTCTTTTTCATAAGAATGTTAGCACATTGTGCTTGTATGTGTTCTATGCCTCCACATTCTCTGCATTGAATACCCTCAAATTTGTTAAAATCAAACAATTTAAAATTAGAGTTAGAAGAACCTTTTTGAACCGTAGGAGCCACTGTTCATCTGCATAAAAAATATTAATTTCCAAAAACACAATAAAATGTAGAAAATAAATGACACGGACATTTTTACGTAGCTCAGATTAATCAATCCTACATCTATGAGACCACGCCCAGATGAAAAGCAATTCATTAAGTTGAGATATTACGACCTATGAATTTATCAAACTTAAGACTCTCACTTATAGTTTATCACCATACAATTTACTCAACCTTAGACTGAATCTGCTTCTCTTGAATAATCACTACCCATATTAATCTGTGATCCTCAAGGCACTTCGCAAAGTGATCAATAGCAATTCTTTAATTCTTCAATGTCTAGTGATCCAATATCCACATAGACTCTCTACAGAGATGAAAAGAAGATAAGAAAACAAATCAACACAACATTATGTGCCAAATCCGGATTCTCTAGAGATGAGGCCAAATTTTGCTTCTCTGCTTTATGCTCTATGTTGTGCGTGCCTTCAATTGTGAAATATCTCTCTTTATATAGGCACTAGCGTTTCACCAAAATAGCAAGCCTTAAAAGACTTAGATACTTTCCAAATAAGAGTTTATTTCCTCTTATAATTCCTATGAATCTAAATAGGAATAAATCTGATCTTCTTGCCTTGCTTGTCTCCCAAGAAATATCTAGAGCATTTAATGAACTGCCTGTTTGAACCAACTTCTTGCTCTAAATAGATCTCATGCGCCAATTATAGAATTCTATCATTAATTGACTTTCTAAATTAGACATCTAATTAAATTATGAAATAAATATTCCTAATAAATTGAAATCTCACTAAATTAGGGAATTAATAAATTAATCTCTATTACAAGATATGCAATAAATAAACTTCCAATTTAACTTGGAGTTGCTTTAAAGGTATAATGACAAAGGTTTTCAAATATTGTGCATCGATTTGCTTACCGAGTTGACAGCTCACCCCTCGTCTCCAATTTATTTATTTATTATTATTTTTTTTGCATATTGATTATAGATGTGGCTTGAGTACTTAGATGTAGATTTTTTTTGTGGACCCTTGGAGTTGCGTTAAAGATTAAATTTGGCTAGACTTTTTATTTTGGATTAGAGACTTTTCTTTGGAGACTTTATCTCAGATGTTTTATGTAAGGATTCAATTGGAGTATGAATAATGATTGTTTATCTCGAGGTTTATTAATAAGAATAAAGGATGTGAGGTTTCATTCCAATTTTACCCTTGTGCTTTCATGGGTGAATTTTTGGGATGTTACATTGCTCCTCTTGCTGCAGCTTGTCTAGTTGATGGCCATTGATAGTTATTGTTAGCTATCCTTTCCAAAATTTCATAACCCTCATTATATGACTTAGACAACAAGGCCCTATTTGTTGAAACATCTCTCATAAATCTAGTGCTTGAGTTCAACCCATTGTAGAAAGTTTCCAATTGTATGCAACAAGGAATACCATGATGAGGCATCTCTTGAGTAACTCCTTGAATCTTTTCCATGCATCATACAAGCATTCATCTTCGAGTTGATGGAAAGATGTGATCTCATTCCTCAATTTTGCATTCTTTGTCAATGGGAAATATTTCATCAAAAATTTGTCAGCCAAAGCATTCCATGTGGTGATGGAGTCTAGTGGCAAGGAATTCAACCATGCCTTTACTTGATCTCTCAAAGAAAACAGGAAAAATCTGAGCCTCAATGCTTCATGTGATGCTCTTGCAAACTTGAAAAAATCACTTACTTCCAAGAACAGTTTAAGGTGAAGATGAAGATCTTCTGATGGCAATCCATTAAATTGCGCCACTATTTGTAACATCTAAAACATCACGGGTTTGAGTTTGAAATTAGCACCTTGTACTTCAGGTCTAACTATTTCAGGTTGTATAACTTGAGGGGTCAATACGGCATAGTCTCTAATGGCTTTATCTCTATCATATGTCATGTAGATAATATTGTTGTTTCCTAGTTGCCCCTGAATATTTTGCCCATTCTGACTTTCTTGGCCATTAACTGGTTGTATTTCTCCATGATTGTTCATTGCTACAGCAACTTTTGAATTCCTATTCTCTTTTCGAAATCTCCTTGTAGCTTTTTCAATCTCTGGATCAAATTGGAATTCAATAGGTTTATATTTGCGCATGCAAGGGTTGCTAGAGCACTTCTGCAAACACAGTAAATAAAAAGAAAATCAAAATCTTGCACCAACTAAAATTGATTTAAAAAATCACAATAAGCACCAATCCCCGGCAACGGCACCAAAAGCTTGTTGTACGTTTTCTAATGCTATTAGTGTCAATGTGCAAGTGTACACAACAACTAAAATTGATTTAAAAAATCACAATAAGCACCAATCCCCGGCAACGGCACCAAAAGCTTGTTGTACGTTTTCTAATGCTATTAGTGTCAATGTGCAAGTGTACACAACAACTAAAATTGATTTAAAAAATCACAATAAGCACCAATCCCCGGCAACGGCACCAAAAGCTTGTTGTACGTTTTCTAATGCTATTAGTGTCAATGTGCAAGTGTACACAACAAGTAATATAATGATAAGTATTCAAGATCGTCTCCACAGGGATTGTTGTTACAGGAATTGGTACAATAATTTTATCACTGCCATTTTTATTCTAAAATAGAATTAAAATAAATTATTAAACTAATAAATTAATTAAAATAAATGTAATAAGAAAAATGCAATAAAATAAATTATTACGGTAAATATAAAGATGCAATCAATGGGCGTGGAGTAGCTAAGTGATTAAACTCACTTAATGATTTTGACTATTCTCCTACTGTTTGGATCAGTTGCTACAGCACTGGGTAGAATCCTTATGTATTCTCAGCTGTTGCATGTTGGATTTCTTATATCTAAATACAACTTAATAGTGACCAATTTTTAGGCTGATATTAAATATAGCATTACGCATTTTAGATTCTAAGTACCCTACAAGTTGAATCCATGTATCTAGTTCATCACTAATTTTAGATTAAGCATGGCCTTTTTCGAATCAAGTTAAACCCAACTCAGGAAACCTTATATAAAACCAAGTATTGCTCTAGTATATTCTACTAAGACAGGCCTTTTTGAGGCTCTCTCTTAAGTAGTATCACTAAATGGGTGGTCAGCCGAAATAGTGAATTGAAATAAATATTATCAAAACAACGTGCTATAGCAAACATCCAGCAACACAAAATATCAGTCAATTAACCATCAAGTTTGTTTATCACTCAACTAAAAATAAATTTAGTTCATAATTTCTGATAAAATAAGAAACAAAATAGTTTCAGCCATAACCAATTCATCATAACAAGATAAAAACAAGAAAACAAGAAAACAAGAAATCAGATTTGAGATCTGATTGATGCTCTCCTAGAATCCTTTGGTGGCATCCTCCACTCACTCTTGATGCTGACCGTATTAAAGTTTTGTGATAGATTTGGTTTTATATGCAATTAACTTCATTGTCTGAACCTTTATCTGAGGGATGAATTAAAGTTTACCTCGTAAAATAATGACATCTCAATTTTCTCAAGATGAATTCCAGACCTCTTGACTTTATCGTCCGAGATATTTTGCTGTTGGGCTGGAAGGAGATTGAAGCCACCAATAAATTTCGTTGCAATAGCTAAATTTGTTGTTTTATTTTGACCAGAAAAACATAGGTAGAAGATGCATTGGACGTGTTTATCAGTTTCATTTGAAAACGTTCGTATAGCATTAAATGTTTGATATCAAAGCACGTAGGAGATTTTGTAATTCACGCAAGGATTTCTTCACTTTTTAGCGTGCAGTATAAAATGATTGAAGAAAGTCGTCGGGCGACTGTTCAACGTTGTATTAATTCATGAAAAAAGTGGATGTTTGAAGAAGTCAGCAAGAACTAGGAAATTAATAGTTGCACAACGTTGTATTAATTCATGAAAGTTCCCAAGTGGATGTTTCAAGTCAGCAAGAACTTGGAAATTAATAGTTGCAAATTCAAATCTTTATGCTCGTGGAACTTTCCTATTCAAAAGGGCAATAATGACTTTGGGTTTGTATGATTACCGAGACCAAATAAATTAGTGGAAAGCTACTACCGACCTAATATTTGGGTTCCAGCTAGTGTGCACGTGGTGCATGGTACACCATTTGTTCTTGTACGAGTTGCCCATTTGTTTCAACGGCACGGATGTATTTTCATTAGTTTCTAACATTGATGTTCGTTGTTCTCTGGAAAAACAAAAAAGTTCGAAGATTTTAAAATTTGACACATAATTTTGCATTGATTCAAATTTTAAAATTCGACACATGATTTTGAAGTGTTTCAAATATTTATATTTTGGTCAATTCACCTAATTTGATTATTAAAGTTAGTGATAGCATAAAGGTAATAACTTGTAAAAGCTTTTCATCAGATAATTTTTCTTTTGGGTAGGGATATTTTAACCCACTACTTTTGTATATTCACTCTATTTCTAGAAAATAATTACAGTTGTTAAACTGTAAAGTATTTGTTTGGTTTCTAAGAAAGTTACAGAGAGAAACAGAGGGAAAATAATAAGAGAGGATGAATATGAATCATTGAATTAAATCGACTGGTTTTACAAGCATGTATTTATACAGGTATCTCGAATCTTCTACATGTTATTTGAGACTGAGCTAACAGCATAACAACCTTCCTCCAGCTCAGCTGCCAAGTCAGCATTCATAACAAACTTGCTTAATCAAATTAACTAAGCTTAACTAACTAAGCCATCTTAACTAATTCTATTATCTTAACAGCCCCTCTCAAGCTCAAGGTCTGGGAAGAACATTGAGCTTAGACCGTAGATAATGAAATTGATCAAATGCCAATGGTTTAGTAAGAATATCTACTACCTGATCACAACTTGGAACATGACTAATCTGCAGTTCCTTTCTAGATACATGATCTCGAATGAAATGCAGATCAAGCTCAATGTGTTTAGTTTTAGAATGATACTTAGGATTGCTAGCAAGAGCTTCTGCACTTTTGTTATCACAGTAGAGAACTGGAGACTGCAACAAAGACACTTTTAATTCTTTGAAAAGATAAGTGATCCACAATACCTTAGCTGTTGTCAAAGCCAAAGCTCTGTATTTAGATTCAGCTGTACTTCTAGACACTATATGCTGCTTCTTGGAGGACCATGATACCAAGTTGTTGCCTAAGTAAACACAATATCCCCCTACTGACTTCCTATCATCCAAATCAGACCCCCAATCAGCATCTGAGAAAACTGTAAGCCTAAGTGATCCAGATGAGTAAAATTGCAGGCCATAATCTGCTGTATACTGCAGATACCTCAGCACCCTTTTGCAAGCTTGCCAATGAAGTACTGATGGATTAGAAAGATATTGGCTGAGTTTATTCACTGTAAAAGCAATTTCAGGCCTTGTTAGTGTAACATATTGTAATGAGCTAACCAGACTTCTGTATAGAGAAGGATTCTTAAACACTGCACCCTTGTCTTTGACTAATTTTTCTGTTGAACTCATTGGTGTTGGACAGCCCTTGCAGTTCACCATTTGAGCTTTCTTGAGCAGATCACCAATGTACTTAGTTTGTGATAAGTGCAGCCCATCCACAGTTGGAGTTACCTCAAGACCAAGAAAGTAATTAAACTCCCCAAGATCTTTCAAGGCAAACTCGGCACCCAACTGATGTATCACCTTCTCTACCAAAACAGAATTTGAGCCATTGATCAAAATATCATCTACATAGATTAGTGCCACAATGATTTCTCCTGCCACATGATGAATAAACAAGGAACTATCTGATTTGGATGTCACAAAACCCCACTGAATTAAGGAAGCTTTCAACCTATCATACCAGGCTCTTGGAGCCTGTTTGAGTCTATAAAGTGCCTTGGTGAGTTTGCAGATATGAGCTGGAAATTGAGGATGAACAAAACCCTCAGGTTGATGCATAAAAACATCCTCTGTAAGAATGCCATTAAGGAAGGCATTGTTAACATCCAGCTGCTTGATTGTCCAGTGATTCATGACAGCAAGACTCAGGATTATTCTGATGGTGCAGGGCTTTACAACTGGACTGAAAGTTTCAAAAAAATCCACACCTTGTGTCTGATGAAACCCCTTTGCAACCAATCTGGCTTTGTACTTTGATATGTTGCCATCAGGGTTATATTTAATTCTGAATACCCATTTGTTTCCAACTATCTTCCCAGCTATTTCTGGAGGAATAAGAACCCGGGTTTGATTCTTTTGTAGTGCGTCAAATTCATCTTGCATAGCTTGTTGCCATTTGTGGTCTGCTAGAGCTGCTTTAACAGATGAAGGTTCAAGCTCTTGAGCTACTGTTAAGTATGTCTTGGGATTAAACACACCAGCTTTTGATCTGGTAGTCATAGAATGATTGTTCTGAACTGTAGATGTCTGTACTAGCTGATGAACTTGGATGTGTGGTGATAAATTTTGAGATGAATGGCTTGGAGATGAATGTGCTGAAGGTGTATGGGAGTGACTTGAATCAGGTCCTGTATCTAGAGATGAGGGAATAGCAGAGGATTGTACATTGTTGCTGTCTACAATGACTTCTGTAAATGGAATATTTGAAAAAGAAACTTGACTTGATTGGATGGATGAAAGTTGTGAATCAGACTTTGTAGGAAAGAGTTCAAAATAAGGAAATTCTGATTCATTAAACTAAACATATCTAGCAATGTATGTTTTACCAGTGGAATCCAAGCATTTGTATCCCTTGTGTATAGGACTATAGCCAATCATTAGGCATTTTTGTGTATGAAAATTGAGTTTATGGTTATTGTAGGGTCTGAGAAGAGGAATGCAAGAGCAACCAAAGGTTCTAAGGAACTTGTAATCTGGTGGTCTATCATGAAGTTTGGCAAAAGGGGAAACATTATTCAACACTGGGGTTGGCATTCTGTTAATGAGAAAGGAAGTTGTATGAAATTACTTCCACCAAAAAGATAAAGGCATTTTAGTTTGGGCAAGAAGTGTTAACCCCGTTTCTACAACATGCCTATGCTTTCTCTCAACTACATCATTTTGATGATGTGTGTGAGGACAACTATGCCTAAAATGTATCCCTTCTGCCTCAAGAAATTTTTCAAAGCTTCTGTACTCCCCTCCCCAATCAGATTGTAAAGACTTCAGAGAGAAACCAAGTTGTTTTTCAACTAAGGTTTTGAAATACTTGAATGTATCGAAAGCTTCTGACTTAAGGGTTAATGGAAAAATCCAGCAATATCTGCTGTAATTATCCACAAAATAATGTAATATCTATATCCATGTAGAGATGGTATAGATATTGGACCCCAAAGATCAGTATGTACAAGCTCTAAAGGATTTTTTGTTTTTATGCCTGTAGAGTAGAAAGAAAGTTGGTGCATTTTACCATATTGACAAGCATCACAAAAATCAGGAACAGATGCAGGAAGTGCCAGAGAGGATAATATGTTTTTCAATGCATGTTTATTAGGATGACCAAATCTTTGGTGTAACACATTAGCAAACATAGCTGGATTAACAATGCTCAAATGACTCTGAGAATTACTTGTTTGAGTACAAACTTTATTCAAAGACAAACCAGAAAAGTTACAAGCTAACTAGTTAAAAACAGAAAGCATAGAACTAGGATTATGATTGGTGACACATGAACTGGAGAGACAGTCATCCTTAGACAGCAACTTATACAGTCCTCCTCTAGCAATCTCTTGAGCCAGATGCACTCCCTTCCTCTTGTCCTTAATAAAACACATATTGGCAACAAACTCAATGATTAAATTGGTATCTTCAAGCAATTTGGAAATGCTTATGAGATTTTTAGTGAGATGAGGTACACATAATATATCTTGTAAATGCAGAAAAGAATCACTGGAAGTGGGGAGACAAGTATATCCAATATGTGTAATTTTCAGACCTTGGCCATTACCAACATGCAGTAACTGATTACCTGAATATTCTCTTCCAAGGTTCAAGTTCTGCAGATTGTTGGTGAGATGATGTGTTTCCCCACTGTCAACATACTAGCCTTGATCAGCCATGCCACCTTCAGAGGTTGCCAGGAAAGCAGCTTTTGGTGCTGAATTTGGATAGAGAGCTCTTGGTCCAGGATTCTGATATGAATTATAGCCTGAATATGGATTGTAATAAGGCACAAATTCTTTGTTGAACCTGTTCCTGCATTCAGCTGCAGTATGCTTTGGCTTAAAGCATATTTAACAGATTACAGCGGCTCCATTTGGATCTGAAGCACCTTTTCCATTAGTGAAGCCACCAAAATTTCCATTATTAGCACCAAAATTATTTCCACTGTTAACACCATATCCACCTCTGCCTTGATAATTTCCAGGCTGAGCATTATTATTCCAGCCACCATTATTCCAACCATTCCAATTTCCTCTACCTCGGCCTTGTGAAAAGCCTCTACCAAAAGCTCCTCTGCCACCATTATTATTGTTTCCATTCCTAATCCAGTTAGCATTATTCTGTCCTCCAAATTTAGTATTGGTTCCAGTTTGAGCAACATTTGCAGCATAGGTCAATTTAGTTTCCTTACTAGCATTTGACTGATGTGCTTCTAATCTAGCCTCACGAGTTAAAAGCATTGAGTAAGCTTCATTAACAGTCATTTTTGCAAGATTTGCTTCAATATACACGACCACAGGGTAGTATGGTTGACCTAGCCCAGAGATCAGATGTGTAATAAAATCTAGAGGACTAACAGGGCTTCCAGCTATTGCTAAATCATCAGTTATTGTTTTCAGCTTTCCAAAAAATTCAGTCATAGACATTGAACTTTTTCTAAGATTATTAACCATCACCTTAAGATGAACCTTTTTAGCAAAGGTTTCAGACCCAAATTGTTGCACAAGACTAGACCAAAGTTCAAGTGAAGTTTCAGAGTTTACCACTAGGCTAAGAATCTCGAGATTTATGGAAGATAGCATCCAGCTTAGCAGCATCTGATCCTTCCTTTTCCAAGTGGTGAATGCTGGATTTGTTTGAGTTCCAACTTCAGAGTTCTCAGATTCACTTTGAAGAAATTGATCTGGACATGATTTAGAACTATCAAGATGATCTTCAAGACCATTTGCACGTACTGAAGAGAGAATCTGAGATTTCCAGATTGTGTAGTTCGATCGATCAAGCTTAATAGGAGAAGTGAAATTAAATGAAGAAACAAAGATTGCGGTGTTTGGAGTTAAGTTTGATAATGCCATTTTTGTTTTTAGTATAGCTCTGATACCATGTTAAACTGTAAAGTATTTGTTTGGTTTTTAAGAAAGTTACAAAGAGAAACAGAGGGAAAATAATAAGAGAGGATGAATATGAATCATTGAATTAAATCGACTGGTTTTACAAGCATGTATTTATACAGGTATCTCGAATCTTCTACATGCTATTTGAGACTGAGCTAACAGCATAACAACCTTCCTCCAGCTCAGCTGCCAAGTCAGCATTCATAACAAACTTGCTTAATCAAATTAACTAAGCTTAACTAACTAAACCATCTTAACTAATTCTATTATCTTAACAACAGTAAGTTCATAATATTTAAAAAAAATATAAATTAATAAAATTTTGGTACAATTAATCAATTAAATCTTTCCATTAATTTTTTTCTTATTTTTTGACCATATTTAATCATAAACTTTAATATAAGTTTTATATTACTATTTAATTATTATTATATGACCAATTTGCCCCAGTAATCATGAATTATGTATATAATAATTTAGTTATTTAATTTTGTGACTTAGAATCTAATATTTTTAAACGAAATTTGATTATTATTTTCACCATCCTTATAAATAAATGACATAAATTCGATAGCCCAATAATTTACATGAGTATTGTGCCATAAAGACCCTATGCTAGTTTATTTACAATTTAATAATGATACTAATTAAGTAATATTAGAAACAATGAGTTTGGTATAAAATTAGAAAACTATTGAAGTTAAGTAAATTCTTGGAACTTTTACCTTATAAGTATAAAATAGTCAATTTAAACTTATGTCATAGCAATCTTTGTAATCAAACATAATGAAAGGAAATCTAAATTAGAAAAAAGTAAATTAAGATAGATTTAATTAATTAATTATCTAAAGTTCATCTCTATTTGAAATTTTTTAATTTTTTAAAAATAATTTACACCTTTTGTAATTATTTTTTGAAAATGGGGTGGGTTTATAAAAACTATGGGGTATCATCACCTATTTTTTGTTTTTTTTTTGGAAACAACATAATATCCACTTAATCCATAAGAGAGACCGTGAAGTAATTTACCAAAAATGGGTGTATAGGGCAGCCGGGGCATCAAAGCTTTTTCTTATTTAGGGATGGCAAAATTTGGTTTGAGATTTGAATTAAAAAAATATGGATATGGATGTGAGTAATACCTTTGAGGATTGCAGATGAAATCAGATATTTAGATTCATATAATGCTAAATTTAAAACTCAACAAATTTACCTAATAAAATCCAATCATAATTCAACAATCAGCAATTCAACACCTAGAATACAACACCATATATCCATAAATAAAATTACCACAACATAAATCAAATATCAAGAATAACATAAATCTGAGTCTAACACCACCATAAATCCACACAGATCCACGCATGCATGTCTTTAGTATTATGATTAGCTGGTTACATTTGATTTTTTTTCATTTACCTTATATATTTTTAATTTATTTTGGTTTAAAAAATAATTTAATTAAAAAATAAATTGGATCCAATTTTTTTTATTTTTCTTATGTATTTCCATCTATATATAGATTTGCATTCATGTAAATATTAATTTTTAACATCCAGATCCGTACTTTTTATTATGCATAATTGATTTTTTTGGATCTCTGTCGATCCAAGCTAGACCCAAATTGTTTTTCCATCACTAATTCCTATTTTTTTTTGTTAGTGAAATCTTTAAATATAATAGAAGGTGTAAAGAATTTAAATTTATTTAAACAATGAGGGTAAAACAAAACAATAGACAAATTAATTCACCTAATTAATTAATCCTAAAAAACACTATTCACCGATTATCGATAATGTGATATTGTTCATACCGATTACTATTCACAAGTATTGTTCATATTTGTTTATTGTAACTATTCACTGAAATTTTTAGTTTTACTGTTCATTTGTCATAAGTATGCTACAAGTAGTAAATTATAGAAAATAAAGTACACAGAGGATTTTTACGTTGTTCAAATCACAATCTTAAATCCACGGACTAGACCCAGACAATAAGCAATTCATTAATTAATGAAAAGATTACAATCTATTAGTTTTTTACACAATTTCCAACACCCGCTTACAGTAGTCACCACCTCATTGTATCCAACTTAGTTAACCTTACTTAGTGAGAACCCCTCGTCTTCAATTATGTTTGCTGCTTTCCTTGAGATCCTCTCAACACAACAAACGACCGCTTCATCCTGAAGAGACCAACGTAAATATAAAGGATGTCTAATGAAAGACTTGATGAAGAAGACTAAAACATCATTGAGATATGAAACATCATATGCGGCCAAATAAGTTTCTTCTCATTCTCTGCATTTGCTGCTTCTCTAATACAAAATATGATATTTCTTCTTCACTTCACCATTGTGTGAAATACTTCTCTTTCTGTAGGAGTAGTATTTCATCTAAACCCTAGTAGAGGAATATTAAGACATACTACCTTAAGAGTTCGATATTCTATAAAATACTTGATATCAGGGTATACTTCCCTAAGAGTCCAATATTCCATAAATACTTTATATACTTGCTAATGTAGTAGTCATCTTTATTTGGAGCACTTGATATGGAATCCTATTTATATGTCATTTTGCTTCTTTTATGCATCCAAAAATATTCTCCAATAGTTCATGTAATCTAATCTTAATTAATTTTCAAGACTAGATAAATCTCGGAAAAATCCCTAATAAAAGAAATTAATAAGTTATAACATTATTTACACAATGATGCCAATAACAAAATTCGGGTCAAGAAGGAAGCACAAAAATATAAAATTATTTAGAATTAACAAGTTTATATAATAACAGTCAAGATAGAGCAAACGCAGGCCACGTACTGATTTTCATAGTTTAATTGCTTTTGACTTCAAAGGACTCATTTCCTCACTTCTCATAATTTGTTAGGTGGCTTTTGATGTACCGGATTGTATTAGAGATTACATTAAATTATATTGTATTGGATTATTAATACAATATTATATATATTTGGTGTAGTACATTAGTTGTAGTATATGGGTTGGATTGTGTGTTTTAAATAATATTAAATTGTCATTGATCGGTTTATTAGCAAAAATTAAAAAAATAACTGACAATCACCATTGACGACCACCGATTATAGTCGGAAACTTACAACGAGGTCCGTTTATGCCAAATTAGTACGATAAGAATTCCCATTTTGAGCTCTATGCAATGCTACTAGTGTCATCTGAAATAGAGCACCCATTTACCATAGATTCTCAATCTGCTGCATAGTGCACATAGATTTGCACAGTCCATACTTGCCCAAACCAGGTGCCAAAAACATACCCTTAATTATACATTTTCTCTAGAAAGAGGCAACAAATTTGTGATAAAAATAGTGAGAAGTAAAGTTTTAAAGACAAGCATAATAATTAACAAAATAGTAGAGTAAACTAGAAATGGTGTGAGTTAATTCAAATAAGAGAAAATGTTGAATTAGATAATACTCTAAATATGACTGTAACAAAGTGACAAACGCTTTCTAAGATAATTAAATTTTAATTTTATGTTACATGAAGGTGATAGGATAGCTCACATGATCAGACTTTCATAATGGAAACAATTAAAAGGTCACTGGTTTAAAAATCCAAGAGAATGCATTAAAAAATTAGGGGTGGGATAGAATGAGGTAAATGATAAGAAATATTTATATACGAGCATTCTTACATATTCTAATGTATGTGCTCCCAAAAGGTTCTTTTAGTGATTTTCAACTATTTTTATTTAGTTAACCACTATAATTAGAATCCTTAAAAGATAGGGATTAAAAAATTGATTTGTGTTATTGTCTACCCGTCTACTTAGAAAAAAAAAATAATAATACACACTTACTGTAGTGTTTTAATCTGCTTCTAACCCTCAAGACAAATGAAAACACTTCCTAGGACCTTTGATAAAGAACAACTCAAGATGCACAATTGAAGAGTGAACCCAGATAAGTAACAATGTACCCAAGAACTTGAAAGAACAACGAATCAAGAAACATCCCAATCACAGACACCACAAGAATCAATTACGTGGTTCAACTGCACCAATTGGTACAACCTACATCCATGGGACAAGTTTTCTGCAGAGCTTATATTAATCAACAATGGAGGATCTTTCTTACAGAGAATGGTTTACAAGATTTTAGAGAACTCTCAACCATTCTTCCTATATGAACTCACAAGCTTTCTTAATTCGTTTCACCAGCCTGCTCTTATAGCAACCAGAGCAACTAACCAGCTTAAACCCAGATCGAACAGATTGCTTACACGTAGCATAACAAACTTAACGAACTGAGATGAGCCTTTCACGTATCTGTCACGTGCATCACTTATAAGCTTCCTTTAAATGACATGGATGAACTGCCGTTTCAAGCTTTAATCTTAAGTGACAACACACGTGCTTTTCTCGTGTCTTTGAAGTTCTCCTTTAATTGCCAAAACGTCATCGTTTGGTTCTAATGAGTTTAATTCACCATCAAACCTCACAATTCTCCACCTTGAATCAATACCCCTCTGCATACTCCTTCTCCAACACTAAGTATCGTTTAAACAATACCTAGTCCCACTAAGTCTAAGCTTAACTCAAACTTAGCTACAGGAACAATCTTTGTAAGTATATCTGCAGGGTTTACATCAATATGGATTTTAACCATTTTTATCTCACCCCTTGAGACTTCATGTCTTATGAAATGCAGCTTGATGTCTATATGTTTTGTCTTCTCATTGTGTGCTGGATTTTTGTAGAGATGAATAGCACTGGAACTATCACAGAATATAGAGACTGTACTTTGCATTTTCCCCAGCTCAGATATTAACCCTCTAAGCCACAAAGCTTCTTTAACAACTTCTGTAGCAGTTGTATATTCAACTTCTGTAGTAGAGAGTGCCACCACATGCAGTAATGCAGACTTCCAGTTAACAACACATCCCTTCAACATAAACACATATCCAGTCAGAGATCTTCTTCTGTCTAAATCTCCAACAAAATTTGAGTCAACATACCCCCACAAGCTATCTCCATTTTCCCTGTTTCTCCCATATACTAGACCTTTCTTCAAGGTCCCATTTAGATACCTCATTACCCACTTCACAGCCTTCCACTGTTCCCTTCCAGGTGAGGCCATATACCTGCTTATTACACTGACAGTGTGTGCTATGTCAGGTCTTGTCAAGACCATGGCATACATCAGATAGGGGACTGACATTATCTCTTGCTTTTCTTCATCAGTAGATGGACACTGGGAGCTGTTGAGTCTGAAATGGGAAGAAAAAGGTGTCTGGACAGGTTTTGAATCAGTCATTCCATAGATGGTCAACACCTTCTTTAAGTAGCTTTCTTGTGACAGAAATAGCAGCCCACTTTTCCTGTTCCTTCTGATTTCTACTCCTAGAATCTTCTTAGCCTGCCCAGATCCTTCATTTCAAATTATGTGCTGAGCAGTAATTTTAATTCTTCAATTACCTCTTTATCCTTACTTGCCAGTAGCATGTCATCTACATATAACAGTAGATACACATATACACTGACATTTATCTTTTTAAAATAAACACAGCAATCATAGTTACACCTCATGAACCCATTTGACACCATGAATTCATCAAACCTGAGGTACCATTGCCTAGGGGATTGCTTGAGCCCATAGAGTGATTTCTTCAACAAGCAAACACAGTCCTTCTTCTTAGGGTCTTCATACCCCTCTAGTTAACTCATGAATATCTCTTCTTGTAGTCTCCCATGTAGGAATGCAGTCTTGACATCAAGTTGATCAAGCTCCATGTCTTCAACTGCTGTTAAGGCTAGGATCACCCTTATTGAGGCATGTCTGACTACTGGAGAGAACACCTCCTTAAAATCAACCCTTTCCCTTTGAGTATACCCCTTAGCTACAAGTCTAGCTTTAAACCTCCTTGGTTCTGCCTGAGTTAAACTTTCTTTGACTTTGTAGATCCATTTGCATCCGACCACTCTTCTGTTTGCTGGCTTCATAACCAATTCCCATGTTTTATTTTTGTACATAAAAGCAGTTTCATCATCCATTGCTGCCAACCATTCCCTTTTATTTGAGCTCTGCACTGCCTTCTTGAAGGTCTTTTGTTATTCATTAGCTATATTATGTGCTGCAGCTAAAGCAATGGCAGTTAGATCTGCATAACCAAATCTTTTTTATGGTTTGATTTGCCTCCTCCTTCTATCTCTGGCTAGTTGATAGTCTCCTATTTGAGGATTTAATTCTGTCTCCACATGTTGATGAGGTGCTTGTGCTTCCCCTGAGTCATTTTCAACATCTTCAAAGTATGTTGCTTCTTCTATGTTCCTCTGATCAGGCTGCTCCACCTCAAATTTCAGCATCTCAGGAGGTTTTGAACTTGAGTTAGTTTCTTCAGCTAGGTGAGTTTTTCTTATCAACTCATCTTCATTGAACATTACATCCCTGCTGATTATACACTTTGGGGGTCTTAGATTAGTACACCAGATCTTGTAACCTTTCACTCCATCTGGGTAGCCCACAAAAACTCCTTTCAATGCTCTTGGTGCAAGCTTTCCCTGTTTGATATGAGCATAGGCTGAACATCCAAATGCTCTCAGGCCTTTATAGCTTGCTGGTTTACCATGCCACATTTCAAAAGGTGTCTTGAAGTCCAGTGCTGAGGAGCGACTGAGATTCACCAAATAACTAGCTGTCATCAGTACCTCTGCCCACAAGGACTTTGGAAGCCTGGACTGTATCAACATGCATCTTACTTTCTCTATAAGTGTCCTGTTCATCCTTTTAGCTAGCCCATTTTGTTAGGGTGTGAACTTCACTGTCCTGTGCCTCATTATGCCCTCATTTGCACAATAACTCCCAAACTGTTGGTTGCAAAATTCCAACCCATTATCTGTCCTCAGCTTCTTAACTTTCTTACCTGTTTGATTTTCAACCAGGTTCTTCCATTCCTTAAATTTTTCAAACACCTGATCCTTATGCTTTAGAGCATAAGTCTAGACCTTTCTAGAAAAATCATCAATGAAAGATACAAAATATCTATTCCCTCCTAGAGATAACTCCTGAGCTGGTCCCCAGAGATCTGAGTGTATATAGTCTATGACATTTTCTGACTTCTAGTTTGATCTCTTAAAGCTTGCCCTTGAAGATTTGCCAAACACACAGTCTTCAAAAAACTCTAGACTGCCTATTTTTTCTTTTCCCAATACACCCTATTTCTCTAACTCCTTTAAACCCTTTTCACTGATATGACCCAGCCTAAGGTGCCACAGCCTGGTGTGATCTGTTTTGACACTTCCAGAAAAGCCTGATTCACCAGCTATGATTTCCCCATCAAGGACATACACTTCATTTTTCCTATTCTCTTTTAAGACTGTTTAGAGCCATCTAATACCCTTAGATCACCAGATTCAAGCCTAATGTTATACCCTATTTGATCAAACATCTCTAAGGAGATAAGGTTCCTTTTAAGGTCAGGCACATGTTTTACTTGCTTAATCATCAATAGGGTTCCATCCTGTAATCTAAGTTTAACAGTACCAATACCAATGACCCTACACATGGCATTATTCCCCATCATTACCCTACCACCATCAAATTTATGGTATTCAATAAAGTAATCCTTAAAGGGGGTCATATGAAAAGTACATCCTGAGTCCAAGATTCATTTACCTTTTTGGCTAAAATCAGTTGCTACACACACACCTGCTGACTCATACCCTTCTTCTTCAACTATGGCTGCATCTCCACTTCGATTCATTGATTCTTTGGGCTTAAGCTTTCTTTCAGGGCAATCCCTTTTAAGGTGTCCCTCTTTGTGACACTGCAAACATTTCCAGCCCTTCTGTTTCTTCTTCTGCTTCCCTTCTTTCTTCTTCTTTTCATCATGTTTATCAATCTACCCCTTGCTATCAGACCTTCACCAACACCACTCTCTGCAGCATTTTGTTTTCCTTGTAGCTCTCTAGTGTTAAGGGCAGCTTTAACTTCATCAAGAGTCAAAGATTACCTTCAATACATCAAGGCATCCATAAAATGCTCATATGATTTTGGTAAGGAGCTTATTAAAAGAGATGCTTTCCCTTCATCATCCAGGCCCTCATCTATAGATTCTAAAGTATCATAAACTTTATTAAATTCATCTACATGATGATCCAGAGATGACCCTTCCTCCATTTTCAGAGTGAACATTCTCTTTTTAATGTAGAGACGATTTGCTAGTGACTTGGTCATATAGATTCCTTCTAGTTTAGCCCATAAACTAGCAACTGTTTTTTCTTTAGCCACCTCTCTGATAACTGCATCTCCAAGACTGAGGATTACAATGCTTCTGGCCTTCTTATCCACTTCGGCTACTTCCTCTGCAATCTTGGAGGATGAAACTTCTTTTCCCTCCTTCTTGCAAACAGGCTCGAGTGCATCCCCCAAACCTTGAGTGATCAGCAAGGCTTCCATTTTTATTTTCCACATGTTAAAGTCATTCTTGCCATTGAATTTTTCTAGATCTATCTTCGGTGTCGCCATTCTTGGTCTTGATCAAAGATACCAGGCTCTGATACCAATTGTAGTGTTTTAATCTGCTTCTAACCCTCAAGACAAATGAAAACACTTCCTAGGACCTTTGATAAAGAACAACTCAAGATGCACAATTGAAGAGTGAACCCAGATAAGTAACAATGTACCCAAGAACTTGAAAGAACAAAGAATCAAGAAACATCCCAATCACAAACACCACAAGAATCAATTACGTGGTTCAGCTGCACCAATTGGTACAACCTACATCCACGGGACAAGTTTTCTGCAGAGCTTATATTAATCAACAATGGAGGATCTTTTTTACAGAGAATGGTTTACAAGATTTTAGAGAACTCTCAACCATTCTTCCTATATGAACTCACAAGCTTTCTTAATTCGTTTCACCAGCCTGCTCTTATAGCAACCAGAGCAACTAACCAGCTTAAACCCAGATCGAACAGATTGCTTACACGTAGCATAACAAACTTAACGAACTGAGATGAGCCTTTCACGCATCTGTCACGTGCATCACTTATAAGCTTCCTTTAAATGACATGGATGAACTACCGTTTCAACCTTTAATCTTAAGTGACAACACACGTGCTTTTCTCGTGTCTTTTAAGTTCTCCTTTAATTGCCAAAACGTCATCGTTTGGTTCTGATGAGTTTGATTCACCAGCAAACCTCACACTTACATTTACATCAAAACAAAATTTAATGGCTAAGTTCTAACGGGTTAGATGATATGACACATATAACAAAATACATTAAAACTATGACATTTATTTTTTTTATCCTCTCTCCTCCTCGTCAATGTTCTTATAAAAATTTGAGTTAAATTTTGTAAACTAACTAAGCCTAACTCGAATAAGAGAATGTCTCTGCCAGAAATTTATTTTTGTATATTTTATATTACAAATTATTTAAATACAAATTTAAAAAATATATTGTTATCAATATATAAATACAAATTTATATATAGAGTGTCTCCTAATGAGGAAGTCCTCATTTTATTAAAATAAACGCTGAACTACAAGAAAGAAAAATTATTTGAAAAAAAATCATATTGAAAATGTAATTTATTTTACGTAAATAAAGATAAAGTTCTCTAATAGTAGTAAGTGTGATTTATTTTTAAATTTTGATGATAAATATTTATCATAAATATTTAATTCTGTAAAAGAAAAAAATAATTAATCTTTTATATGGTAGAAAATATATGCCGGTAAGAGTAGTTTTGAATGTGTTACAGTTAAATAATTTATTGAGCATTTAGCATTAACTGTTGAATTAAATTTTTAACTTAATTTTAT
This sequence comes from Citrus x clementina, assembly GCF_000493195.1. Classification (NCBI taxonomy): domain Eukaryota; kingdom Viridiplantae; phylum Streptophyta; class Magnoliopsida; order Sapindales; family Rutaceae; genus Citrus; species Citrus x clementina. The sequence continues at coordinate 9,537,866 of NW_006262022.1, forward strand.
CAGAACATAAATATTTGATAAGTTTTTAATGTTAGGGCTAAAAATCAAATCAAATAAAACAAATAAATTACTGCAATTAAAATAAATTTAAAGTATTATATAAGTCAAAAAGCAAATGTACAGCCATTTCAATCCATTAAAATTTATTTTCATAAAACAAAAATTTTTAACCTTATTATAGCATAAAACTATGTTACTTCCATTGCACCAATGAAATTACGAAGATTAAAAAGTCAAAATTAGTTAATTTATTTAAAATTTGAGATAATAAAAAAAAGCCCCGCCCTAAATTTAAATCTATGTAAATGTAAAATAATTTTTTTTATCTTTTAATTAAAATTAATAGTTATTGTCTATTTATTGATCCAACTGTGTCAAGATAATAAACCACTACAACAATTGTCGACGTCTAACATTTTTATACCCTTAACTATGAAAAATTAGTGCTTTATTAACATTAACTTAGAAAAAGTAATGTTTCACTACATTTCTGTTAATTGACTTGTAAAATTTCAATATTGCCCTTATTTGACTTTTCTGCATCCATCGCTAGTCTCGTAGGTCGTGTAATTACTGTGGGTAATCAATTGGGTGGGAACTGGGAACAACTCCGATTCAAATCTCATGTTTCGTTGGACCTTGAAATGGCAACTTGCAGAATCCAGCTACTATAAAAGAAAGTGAAGGGGCCGGTGTTAATGAGAGCTTCAAATAAAGAGAAATCAAAATACAAACTTCTATTCAAAGATGGATTTGTTAATTAGCTGCATACTGTGGCTCTTGTTCACATTGGTTTGGGTGATGGCTTTAAGTTTCATTTCCAGTGGAAGACGCAAAGGGCTTCCACCAGGACCGAGGCCTTATCCGGTGATCGGAAACCTCCTGGAACTGGGTGGTAAACCTCACAAGTCACTGGCCAAGCTGGCGAAGATTCATGGCCCCATAATGAGTCTAAGACTTGGCCAGGTGACCACAGTAGTAGTTTCTTCTCCAAGCATGGCGAAAACTATCCTTAAAGAACATGATTCATTATTCTGTGTGTTGGGAAAATATGCTCTTTAAAGCATATGTGTTTATTTAATTGTAATAAACATTTTTTTTATTAATAAAATTAATGAGGTATTTTATTCAAATATCTTAGTTGCATTAATATTTGTATTAAAGTCCATTTAATCATATTATATGTATTTATGTGATCACCATGTGGATTCACAGAAGACATAAATACAAGTTATCTTATGATTAAATAAATTTAGTTTGCAGTTGATAAATAAAGTTGGGCACTTTATTTAGGTATAGACTATAATAAATTCATTGAATGATTTGTCTTAATCATGTATGAATTTATTGATGTAGTACGACTACATTGAACAGGATCACATATGAGATTTAATTAACTTTGTAATAACTGTCAGACTTATTAAATCTCATAGGCGTTGATTTTACTATAATCTTAATCTTGAGTTAATTATGATTTCATGATTGTAATTGTTATTTTATTTGAGTTACCAATGGGCACGACACATCCTTATGGTCAAGATTACCCGGTATCTTGGTGGGAGCAATTATGAGTATTGGAGTTATGGATTAACAATATAGAATTTGTACAACACATCTCTTGATGGGTTTTCGGCACTTGATCATAGAATTCTCTGGCCAGAGTGTGTCAACATATTTAGTATGTTGAAAGTGATCATTAGAGAAAATCAGTAAGGATCAAGGAATAAGATGTTATTAAATTGATTGGACAGTTGAGATATCAATTTAATTAACGATGTGGTACAAAGGATTGTGCAGTAAAGAAATCAATGTGGCTTTGGACGAATTATTATTCGAGCATACAATTATGGAAGTCAGTTCCAATCTTTTAGTGGAGTAGATTTGAAATTAAATAATTGGGCTAGTTTAATTACAGGCCTAATTATTGTAGCCACTATTGTATGTTCCCAAATGATCCCCGGGTTAGCTCATTTAATTGACTGCACCGCTACTGGACTAATAAGTAAGATAACTAGTTAATTATGATTTCATGATTGTAATTGTTATTTTATTTGAGTTACCAATGGGCACGACACATCCTTATGGTCAAGATTACCCGGTATCTTGGTGGGAGCAATTATGAGTATTGGAGTTATGGATTAACAATATAGAATTTGTACAACACATCTCTTGATGGGTTTTCGGCACTTGATCATAGAATTCTCTAGCCAGAGTGTGTCAACATATTTAGTATGTTGAAAGTGATCATTAGAGAAAATCAGTAAGGATCAAGGAATAAGATGTTATTAAATTGATTGGACAGTTGAGATATCAATTTAATTAACGATGTGGTACAAAGGATTGTGCAGTAAAGAAATCAATGTGGCTTTGGACGAATTATTATTCGAGCATACAATTATGGAAGTCAGTTCCAATCTTTTAGTGGAGTAGATTTGAAATTAAATAATTGGGCTAGTTTAATTACAGGCCTAATTATTGTAGCCACTATTGTATGTTCCCAAATGATCCCCGGGTTAGCTCATTTAATTGACTGCACCGCTACTGGACTAATAAGTAAGATAACTAGCTATTTGGGTCAAAAGCCTAAATATATCATTTAGTGGGAGGCTCCATTTAATTAACTTTTGTATAAGGGGCCTTATGTTATTTTACAAGGTGGGTCTCCTATTGAAAAAGCAAATAAACGTGAGTTTTGTTTTTTGGATTTTTAGAGCCTAGGGTTTTCACTAAAGGGTGATATAAAAGGCTTATTTTTCCCTAAAGAAAAAAAAAACCACTTTATATAAATCGGAGAATAAGATTTTTCATTCTATTGTTGAGAGAAAAATTTTCTCGTGCTAGTTGCTTTGGTAGTGATAAAGGCGCCCACACGTCAAGTGCAGATCGAACCTGAGTCATAACCTGGAAGATCATTGGTGATAGTTCATGATCGAACAAGCGTTGTGGTGACGGATCGTGATCTAACAGGAGTGGTGGTGGCGGATCGTGATCTAGGAGCCTAAATCACTTCAGCGGAAAAAGCCAACTCGGATTTTCAAGGTACGATTTCTAGAATATGAATTCTTATAGATTATATGAAAGCGATCTTCAAAAGGTTTTATAAAATTTAAAAACCTAATTTTTCTCCAACACTGTGATCGAAAGGTCCCTGAATCAATCTTGTCCCAGCCATACCAGCACCATGAATTCAGTTTGGTCTGGCTGCCAGTCTCACCACTGTGGAGAAGTCTTCGAAAAATATGCAACATGCATATTTTCACTAATCAGAAACTCGATGACAATCAAGACCTCCGACGCAAGAAAATCAAAGGCCTTCTTGCTTATGTTGAAGAAAATTGTAGTGCGGGTAAAGCAATAGATTTTGGCCAAGCTGCTTTTAATACTTCACTTAATTTGTTATCCAACACAATTTTTTCAATTGATTTGGTTGATCCCAATGAGTGAGAGTTTAAGGATACAGTTTGGGGTATCATGGAAGAAGCAGGAAAGCCTAACTTGTCCGACCACTTTCCCCTACTGAAAATGCTTGACCTGCAAGGGATAAGGCGGCGCAACACACTTTATGCTGGCAAGATGTTCGAGGTGTTGGATCGCTTGATTGATCAACGATTGAAGCAAAGACAAGAACATGGTTGCAGTATTAGCATCGAACCCTAAAGATATGTTAGATACTCTTCTCAATATTATCCAAGACAAGAGCGTTGAGATTGACATAAAGCATATCAAGCACTTGTTTGCGGTAATATATCTTTTTTATTTTTCTTAATTTCCCGTACAAATCACAAGTTAATTAACAGACTTCATATACCAGGATTTGTTTATTGCCGGGAATGACACAACTTCAATTACAATGGAATGGGCAATGACAGAACTACTCCACAATCCTGAGGCTTTATCGAAAGCAAAATTGGAGCTAGAACAAACCGTTGGCAAAGGAAACCCAATTGAGGAATCTGACATCATTCGGTTACCTTATCTACAAGCAGTTGTTAAAGAAACTTTCAGGTTGCACCCGCCAGTTCCCTTATTAATCCCCCGTAAAGCCTTAGAAGATATTGAAATTGCAGGATTCACAGTGCCAAAAGGTGCACGAGTTTTTGTCAATGTATGGGCTATTGGTAGAGATGAAAGCACATGGGACAACCCTCACACTTTTATTCCCGAAAGGTTCTTAAGGTCAAATGTTGATTTCAAAGGCCAGAATTTTGAGCTAATCCCCTTCGGAGCTGGGCGACGAATTTGTCCTGGTTTACCGTTAGCAATCAGAATGTTATATCTAATGTTAGGCTCACTTATAAATTCTTTTGATTGGAAGCTTGAAGATGAGAACATGGATATGGAAGAGAAATTTGGCATCACCATAATGAAGGCTCAACCCCTTCGTGCTGTCCCTGTTGTCATTTAGTCGCATACTATAGTTAGTTTTTTGTGTCGGTGGAGTGCATTTAATTGTATCCAATAAACCATTGGTAACTATCTAATTGATCGCCATAATTCACTTTTTTGAGTGAATGAATATTGTAAGAAAGTAATACGTAGAACTTTGAATAATAAAGGAAGTGGTGTTTTTTTTTCACGATTTTTTTAGCCATAATTCAAATTTTGAAGGCAAAACTTTGGATCAGTAGAGAAACTCGAATTTTTTTAGCCAAGAAACATTGTTATGAAAAACGTTTTGCTAACCTACACAAAGTTTGACCTAAAAAAGTTTAGGCAACGAAAAACTTTCATGAATAATGATTTTTTTTTTTTTTTTTGCTTTTTTGGGCCAAAGCATATTTTTCCTTGGCAGATTCTTAGCCACAAAAACGTGGCCAACTATGTTGATTCTAGCCCCAAAATTATTCTGAATAATTGTCGTTTCCTTCGCATTAAATGTCTTTTATTAGATTGTAACCGCAAGCAAAGGACTTCTTGACTTATTTGGATGCCCATAAATGCTACATGTGAAGAGGCACCGCAAATCTGTGGACTTCTTTGCTTGGACGTATTTTCAAGTCTTCAAGCTGATTTGGTGGTTGCATGATTTTGATCATACACAGACTTGGCGGGCACCAGCGTCTTTGAATTGTTTAGCCATGGAAGCAAACTTGGCAGAGGAAACATGGAAATGCAATTGTCAAAATGTCGGCTATGTTATATGAAATTGGCAAATGAAGTTTTGCGCACAGCATGGAGTCGTTCAATCTAATTATATACTTGAAGAAATTATTTGTGAGATTTTATAATATTATTTTATGGGTGAAATATTTAGAGCATACGGAAAATTACAAGGCTAGTAACAATTTATAAATTTTATCTGGTTATTTTTTACGTTTTTTTCCCCTAATGGAGAAGTTATCACATAAAATTTGAGAGTATGACTAGCATTATTTTACAACTTTATTTTAGTTATTTGCATGGTTGTTTGATATATTCCTTGAAAAAAATGGCTGAGTATTCAAAACTCTTAACTTTATCCCTTGCGGGCTTTTCTCCCTCAAACATTCTTTTCGTACAAAAGAGAGGCACTAGTAGCATTCCACAAACACAATGATTTTTACGTGGTTCGGCAATCCCTGCCTACGTTCACGCCTCTAAGCTTACCGGGCTTGAGGATTTTACTAAGCAAGCCTCCAAGGCTTCAAATGCTTACAATTGACTTACAAGGTGTCAATTGACCTTCACAACAAGATACTATCCACAATCTCTTAACCCAAGTATATCACAACACTTACAATCTCTTAACTTGATTTTACAAAAAGGATTACAAATGAATTTCTCTCACACAATGTGTTTGATCACAAATGAAAGCTCAATGTGTGAATGAATAAGATGAATACAAGGATTTAAAGCTCAATGAAAGTTGTATGCTTAATATTTTGCTCAATGATAATCGTTGGAATTGTTTTTGTTTGAATTTGATTGAGCTATTTATAGTTGGAGCTGAAAACTAACCGTCATTGACTTTCTGCTCACTGGCAGATCGCTGTTTTGATTGATCAATATGACCGTTAGGCTGAATTTTCAAATTGTTGGATCGTCGTTTTCTAGATGTCGGATTGTCGTTAGTGTCCAGAGGATACTCTTCCATTCTACTCGATGGCGGCTAGCCGTTATCAAGATGTCGGTTAGCCGTTTGCTACAATGTCTGCTATAGTGAACTATTTTTAAAATTATAGTTTGACCCTAAAATGTTCTATAACTGTACTATGGCCCAAAACGTTATAAATTTTGTAAATAGATCCAATTTCATAATCTCTAAGTATTGCTTGCTATTCCCAAAACTTTTTAAAATTATGATATGGCCCAAAATACTATAAAACTTTTCAAATAAGTCCTTTTCCAAAATTTCAAGCAATAATTGTTGATTTCAAAGTTTTCAAAACTCTTTCAATTAAACCATAAACTTGAAAAATAATTAATTTCATAAAATCATTTTTACATTAAATATAAAACCTTTATAATGTGAAAATAATGATTTATTTAAAATGTATAAAAAATAATTTGAGCTTAATAGATTAATCATTCTTAATCTTGTTTGTTATCATCAAAATCAACATTATGGAAAGATATATGTTAACAACACCTACTATAGAGTTTGATCCCCTCACCTATGAAGAGGCAATGAAGTCTTAAGATGCTGCCTTTTGGAAAGAGACCATTAATGATGAAATGGACTCTATTATGGGTAATAAGACTTGGAAAATAGTTAATTTACCACCTGGATCTAATCCTATAGGTTGTAAATGGATTTTCAAGAGGAAGAAAAAAGTTGATGGAACAATTGAAAGATTTAAAGCAAGACTAATAGCGAAAGGTTTTACACAAAAAAAAGGTCTTGATTATTTCGATGCTTATGCACATGTTGCAAGAATTCTTACTATTAGAGTCTTGATTGCTTTGGCTTCAATTTATCATTTTGAAATCCATCAAATGGATGTAAAACTTGCTTTCTTAAATGGAGAGCTAGATGAGGAAATTTACACGAAACAACCAGAAGGATTTGTTATGCCAGGACAAGAACATAAAGTTTGTAAACTAGTCAAGTCTTTATATGGCCTTAAACAAGCTCTAAAGCAGTGGCACGAAAAGTTTGACAAAGTGATTGTTTCAAATGGATTTAATATTCATGAATTTGATAAATGTGTATATAGTAGATTCAAAGGAAATAAAGGTATGATTATTTGTTTATATGTAGATGACATGTTAATTTTTGCTATTGATAGTGAGATCATTAAACTCACTAAATCATTATTGTCATCTAGTTTTGATATGAAAGACATGAGGCTTGCTAATGTGATTTTGGGGATTTAAATTATCAAAAATGAGAATGGCCTAGTATTGACCCAACCACATTATATTGAGAAAATTTTAAAGAAATTCAATCATTATAATTGTAAGCCTGTGTCAACGCCTTTTGATTCAAACATAAGATTGTACCCTAACACTAGCAGATCAATATCTCAATTAAAATATGCACGTGTTATTGGGTGTCTTATATATGTGATGACTTGTACTAGGCCTGACATTGCTTTCGCTATTAGAAAGCTAAGTAGATATACTAATAATCCAAGCCAAGCACATAGGCAAGCAGTGTACATAATTCTAAAATATTTAAAACATAAAATGGATTATGGTATATACTACACTTGATATCCTTCAATTTTGGAAGGATTTTCAAATGCTAGCTAGATTACTTATTGATATGATCATACTTCCACAAGTGGTTGGATTTTTAATCTTAGTGGAGGAGCTATTTCATGGGGCTTAAAGAAGCAAACTTGTATAGCAGATTCCACTATGGCTGCAGAATTTGTAGCTTTGGCTTCACGTTGCAAGAATGTTGAATGGTTAAGGAATTTGCTTATAGAAATTTTTATTTGGCCTAAACCAATGCCTCCCGCGTCCATTCATTGTGATAGTGAGGCAACTTTGTCTAAGGGCAAACAGTCAAATCTATAATGGAAAGTCTATGCACAATGGTCTAAGACATAGTTATGTGAGACAATTACTTACAGATGGAGTAATCACAATTGACTTCGTGAAATCATACCAAAATTTGGCGGACCCCTTAATTAAATGCCTTGCAAGGGATATTGTATTAAAAACTTCTAAGCGGATGGGAATGAAGCCAACATCATCTTATCACCAATGATAAATACTCAACCCAACACTTGAAATGTCAAGATCTTGGGTTCAATGAGCAAAAGCACATCATATGTTGTGATAGCAAGCACTATATTATTTTAAGAAGCATCCCATAAGGTTTGTGCTTGATACCTGTAACATATAGGAAATATTAAGCTACTTAGTTTTTAACAGACTTATAAATATTTTAGTTACAAGGACATTATAGATAAGTCTACCGATGTGAGTGTAGGAGGTGGTGTCGCTTCCTATGTAACTTGGCTGGTTACTAAAGTGCTCATAAAAATAGGATATAGACACAGGGCCAATCCACGTTTTGGCTAAAGAATACTTGAGAATTTGAAAACTTATGTGTGAGACATATCCGGTTAGTCGAATAAGGTCATTGGTTCAAAGCTTGCCTACCATGCCACTTGATTAACTTTGATGTGTTGTCACTAAGTGAAGGTTTAAGTCCAAAAGGCACCTTCATCTATGCATAAGTTTTCCAAGCCTGTGCGAGATAATTTTTCAAAATTCATTTATTTTAAAAATGGTGGGGGATTGTTGGAAAAATTTTCAAAATAAATGGTGTCTTATTGTAAAGATATGTCTAAATAAATAATGTCTTATTGTAAAGATATGTCTAAATGAATGATGTCTTATAGAAAAGGCATCTTTTCACTTAAGAATATAACCTTCCATGACTTTTCACTTAGAGATGCATCATTTCATGGTGAGATTTCGTTTGAAATGGTGATGGTTCAATTTGGACCATTAATTAAAATTAAATATTGATCTAATGGCCACGAATAAATGGGTATCATGAAAGATGACAACCCAAATGAAGGGGCACAAGTATGCCTATAAATAGAGGTCATGTTTAAGTCATTTAGACATGAAAATAATGATCCCACACTACTCTTTTCTTATCCCTCTTTTCTAGAACGAAATTCAACATAAAACTCTTATTTTTGTTCATTAAAAATCCAATATATTGTTTTCTATAGGAAAAATATATTGTTTTCTTGGCAGGCTTGCAACATTCAAGAGTATTCTAGTTTGCTTTCATCGATACACAACGATAAGTAAACAAACAAGTGCTTTATTGTATCCTGTAGGCGTATTTGCTTAACCCATGTGCATCACTCAATTGGTGGGGGCAAATAACGTCTTAAGGAAAATGACATTTGAAACGTGCCTTGAAGTACACATTATTTTCTACAGTTTACCTATAACTATTATTTTTTTCCTACATATAGCTTTGTAAACACATTACTTTACATACTAAAGTTCCACCATTATTATTGTATTTCTCTACATTTTTCATTCCTCACAATTACACAATACAACCAACAGTTTCATGTCCTCTGCAATTTCTTGATCAAAACAATTTATATCAGACCGGTTTCTTAATTCTGGCCACATTTACCATGCCACTAATGCGCATCTTATTGTAGATACCCAGTTGCATTTAGAAATATGAAATATTATTATGACTTGTAATCGGATAGGATAAGCAGTAAAAAGGAAAAAAATTGGAGCAAAGCATGGCAATATTCCAAATTTATGACAACAGAAAAAATAAAGTCTTTGATAAATGAGCATTGCTGAAGTGACAAAAAATTAGATAAAACATTGATAAGATAACTGTAAGCACTAAATGGGGCCATTTTAGTTGCTTATTGTTTGACAATATAAAATGGATAAAGTTAGCATTTGTCTCTTTAGTATTTTTCTTAATACATAAAAGATAATACAACCAACTGGTAATTGTATAAAATATATAGATGAATTTAATATAAGTAAGATTTCTATGGTGGTTTTTTCAAATTAAATGCATACGTGGCAAATTCTAGAATTTCTCATGGTTTGATTTTGTAAAGAGAAATGATAAAGGAACAAAGGGGAGACAAAGGGATGACAGAAACGGTAGCCTGCCGTTTCACATGTTCCTTCATCCAATTTTGTTCCTTTAGTGGGACCGACAATAAATAGTAAAATAAAGAATAAAAAGTTCTCCACTCACTTCGGCCCCTCCACTTGTTCTTCACGTGTTGCTTTCTCCACTCATCCCCTCTAAAATGCACTGAATTTTTGCATAATATTTGATTTCAATATTAGTTCTGCATTTTGCATAATGTTTAATTTAAATGCCGATATTGATCAATTTATACCTATAAAGAAGTAATTAGTGATGATTTGTTTTGTTTATACATATTAAGAGGATAGTTACTAAACTTTTCACTCTAGCAATTCTATATTAATAGGATCCGGAGATGCATGCTTAGAAATTTAAATTTATTACTACTTTTAAGGAACACAGTTCTTACTAATATTTTTCATTTTGCATATAATTAGGATTAGGAATGCAAGAAGTAATTTGGGCATATTATATTTTGATATGAATTTTTCCAATATAGAAACCAAATGCCTACTCAAAGCTATTATGTTGTTTTCAAAGGACAAAAGCCGAGCATATATAATTCTTGGCCTGAATGCCAGAAGCAAGTAAATAAATTCAAAGGGAATGCTTATATGTATGTATGTATGTATGTATGTATGTATGCATTTTACAGAATTATCATATCTATATTAATTACGTGATTTGTGATAATTTTTGTGTGATAAGTTGATTTGGGAAATATTGTATTAATGCTTAAATGCATTGAACTTTTAGCTCTAAAATGCACTGAATTTTTGCATAATATTTGATTTCAATATTAGTTTTGTATTTTGCATAATGTTTAATTTAAATGTCGATATTGATCAATTTATACCTATTAAGAAGTAATTAGTGATGATTTGTTTTGTTTATACATATTAAGAGGATAGTTACTGAACTTTTCACTCTAGCAATTCTATATTAATAGGATCATGAGATGCATGCTTAGAAATTTAAATTTATTTACTACTTTTAAGAAACACAGTTCTTACTAATATTTTGCATTTTGCATATAATTAGGATTAGGAATGCAAGAAGTAATTTGGGCATATTATATTTTATATGAATTTTTCCAATGTAGAAACCAAATGCCTACTCAAAATTGTTATGTTGTTTTCAAAGGACGAAAGCTGAGCATATATAATTCTTGGCCTGAATGTCAGAAGCAAGTAAATAAATTCAAAGGGAATGCTTATCAATCTTATAAATCTTTGTTGGATGACGAAACAACATATAATGAGCACAAATAAATGCATGAAAAATTGCCAGAGTCATCCAATACGTTAGAAAGTACAAAATTTATTTTGGAAAAATGTGAAAAGGGAAAAGATGCATTAGCATATTTATTTTCTGACTTGCCGTTACAGCCACATGCAATAATAAGTGCATATTTTCCATATATTTTGCTATTAATTTCTCTATCTTTTTCTTGTTTTGGTCTTAAATATTCTAGTTATTTTAGTTAATTTTTAATTTAGTAAATTATATTTTATTGTGTTAATTTTTATCTTAGTTTTATTTATTTTGTTATTTTAGGTATATTTTGGAATTAAAGAGAAATTAAATCAGAGCATTTAAGAAGAGATCTGCTTGAAGGAATTAGAAAAGGGAAATAATTAGAGATTTTTGGAAACCAAGAAAACCGAAGCCAACAAAGTTAATTCATGCATATTCAGAAGATTATGACCATCACGTGGAGATTAAAGAGGGAATTGAATTTAATTCAATTTGGCGGCTTCATTTAATTGGAATCAAGAATCTTAAAGGGTAATAACATGTGCAAGCATTAAAGTGGCTTTGGCTTGCTCATTGGTTAATATGTGAAGCAAATTGAACAAAAAAAAAAAAAAAAAGGAAATCGCCATATTTTATGCACGTGAATTGCCTAAACAATTGGTGGACAAAGCATTGGAAATAAAGAATTGAAATGGAACGTGCATGGCATTGAATTATGGAAAGCAAAGTGAAACAAAAAGGGAAAATGGCCTTGCACGTGAATCCAAAGAAAAGTGGCGGCTTTACTTTTGTTTTTAATCCTTTTCATGAGAGGATTTAGAGCATTATAAAAGGAGAGCTGCCAGAGAGCAAAAGAGGGGGGAATCGGGAGAAGAGAAGAGCAGCAACTGCAAGTTTGGAGCAAAACCGATCTAGAGGCAATTCGGCAGCAAGAGGAAAATCGACAGCCGCTTGAATTAATCTCCATGATTGGTTTTGTCAATTCTCTTATTTCCAATTCAATTATGTTAGGCTAGATTTTTTATTTGGTTGAGGGTGAATTCAAAACCCTAAACATGCTATGCAATTAAATTTAAATTCTATCATTCAAATTATTTAATTGAGATTGTTTATGTTCTTCTATAATTAATGTTCATGGTTTATTCTTGTTTTATTTGAGTGGTCAATTAGATAGAACTTGAATAAATTTTATTGCTAGATTAAAATTGTTGATCCGTAATTGTCTTGAGATTTTAATCATAAGTAGCAGGTTGGAATTTGTGATTTCTGTTGTGCAAATTTTAATGTACTCGCAAGCGCACGAATCTATTGTAGTATAGACTAATGGTGACGAGTGTCGATCCCACGAGGAGGTGGATTTTAATTATGTGTATAGAATTAATTTTGTAAATGGGTTGTTGGATTTATGGTGGAAATGATTTGGAATATGCTAAGACTTAAATTAAAATGGCGAGAATAAATTCTAAAATTGGAATTGCAATGGAGAGAATAAATTGAAGAGAAAATCTATTAAATTGACGTACTTGGGTATCTGGATCCGTATCAACATGCATCATGGGCTAAATAATCCGTATTAATGCCAATTAAATCATGAGGGGGAATCCATACTTCATGAACCACGCTCTAATCAATATGGTGCTAAGGGCTTATCGTGCCAAATAATAATAACCTTATACTAGAGAGCCGGTGTAACCAAGGCGGTATCTAGACAAGACTATTATTATTTGTCGACGAGAAGTCAAAACATCCACAAAAATTAGAGGGGAAGAGAAAATAAATTTACCAAATTAAGCCCATGACACATGTTGAGACTTCACCTTCAACCCAAGCTTGAAAGAAAATTAGCCACTCATAGTTGAACTAGGGGCAAAATGAAAATTTATTAAAATACGAAGAAAATACAAGATGGAGAAGGAATTACAGAAAATGGATCCCAAAAATGGATTCAGAGATATCAAATTAGGGGGGGAGGCCCCCTTTTTATAGATACATGGAGTAAATCATGGCCATCGGATTAAAAACAGTTTGGACGCTCAGGATTGCGCCACGTCATCAGTCAACAGTCCACGGTTTGACCACGCGGATGAACATTAACATGGTTTGACTCGGATGAACAGTAACACGGTTTGGTTGAAAATAATCATGTGTGATGCATGTACCGTACGCGAGATTTTTCATCCACTGATATGCTGCCACGTCACCATCAACAGTACATAAGAATTTTAGCCCAACAGGATCGTGACAACTCATCAGTCAATGCCACATCATCGGTCAATGTCACATCATCGATCCGTCTATGTGAACAGTGTTGTGAACAGTAACGTAGTTAATACCGTACATATGAATAGTGCCATTTTTCCTTTTATGCTCCTCCTAAGGTTTTCGACCGTCCTGAGTTCAAAAACGATGTCCGTTTTGCCGTCTGATCTCTCCTTTATTGTGAAATGACTATAATGCCCCTAAAATACATAAAATACTTAATTAAAATAAAACACATGTAATTAAATCACAAGAAGGTTAAATACATAAAAGTAATGGTTGTTAGTAAGACTTGAAATGTAAAATGATGGTTTTCTCCTTTATAAATATGCATTTTCTAACACTCAACACACCCCCCAACCAGCTTATTGCTAGTCCCTAGCAAATAAAGCGAAAACAAAATTCAAATTCAAAATATTTTTTTTTAATAGAAACACTCGTATTTATTCAATTAGATTAATGATAGCAATCAAATAAAAGTATAAGCATTATCTCCAATCTAAAGTAACATCACACCCACATCAACCATCCACATGAATCAACCCAGTAGACTTTGTTATAGCTACTTTTAAGAATGACATGTCAAACCCCAAAATCTCACTGGAAGTAGTGACAGTCTCACAAAGAAATTAAACCCAATAAAAATAGTCACTCCAATGAATGATAATTGAGAGAAAATAATGAAGAAGTGATATCACATGCTCTCACCAAGATGAAATAAATATGCCCTCAGCTTAAAAATAATACGATCTCAAGTCAAATAAAAACTGTTAGTCAACCCAATTTATTTATTTTTTTTATATGCACCACTACATCTTTTTAGCCCATATAACTAGCTTCTACTTCAAATTATAGTTCCCTAAAATCAGGAAGGACTTTTATTAGGATGTAACGTAGGCTAGGGACATGGTTAACAAAGAAAGGAAATAAGGAAAACAAAGTGTATGTTTGAGAAAAATGCAGAGAATTTTTTTTTTTTTTTTGGAAGTTGCAAGGTGGATTTCACTTATTATTGTTATTTTTATTCTTTTGAAACAACAACTTTTGTTTTGTTGTTTTTTTTTTTTTTGCTTTTTGGCATAACTTCACTGAACAAAATAATTATTTACATTTTCTCAAACATAAATAGGTGATGGAACTTATAAGGCATCGGGTAATACTCCAAATCAGAGTGGGTCAAGATGATAAGTTGACAAAGAAAATATATATATATATATATATATATATATATTTTTAAAGGCTCAAAATGGTTAACTATGGATATTTAATAAAAGGGATGGCTAGAAAGGCTCAAACGAATCAAAGATGGCCTTTCCATCGTCTTTTAGGGCTCTAAATAATCATCCATATCTACTAGTTAGATGGGCCTCCCAATGTAGCAACACACTTTTTTTTTCTTTTTTTTTTAAGGGTTAACTCAAAAGAAATCTAGAGATCGTGTATACAATAATAAATTGTTAAGTTGTATAAAGAATGGGCAAAAGGGTTACTCTCCAAGAAAAATAATAGGCTCAAAAACTCACTTGGTACTTATTATGACATGTTCATTCCTTCAAGCAACTCATATTTGTCTCCGACATCAACATGTAGAGTAGCAAACATAGCGTAACATCACTTGAGACCAAAGATAATACAAATACTAAAATTTGAAATTAATCATGTCATTCAATGTTAAAACAAATCACACAATTTTTTTTTAAACAACATTCTACCCCCCAACCTATTCTAAACATGAAAGGAAAATATGCATGCAGAAATGTGAAAATGATGCATAAAAACTAATTAGAAAAGTTACACGTAAAATAATAGAAAACGAAAATTTTTTTTTTTAAAGAATATGCGTTTCTAGGGGAACTACACTCCATATTCAGCCATCTTCGACTCACAAGTTGGAAAATGTATATTTATAGAGGAGAAATTAAAAAGAAGAAAAATAAACATAAAAACATAATAAAGAAAAAGAAAATGTCTGAAATTTTTTTTTTTAATTTTTTTTTTTACGATGAAGATGCGTTTCTAGAGTCACTACACTCCATATTCAGCCATCTTCGACACAAAAAGTTAGCAACAATTAGTTTCTACAACAAAAATTAGTAAAAACTTAACCAAAATTCCACAATTGTCGACTATTCCCTCCCCCCAACCAGAACGAAACATTGTCCTCAATGTTTGAAAGGAAAGAAATAGAGTTTAGAAGACATCACTTGGGTGGTGCAACACAGAAAACAATATTTACAAGCGGAGAGTTAAATCTAATTTGTACTTCTTACTGCGGCTACTGTTACCATCATTATTTGGGCGCTCCAACACAAAGGTCCAGGGGTCTGGCTCCTGTTTATAAGCTTGTAACATATCAAGTAGCTCATTAGCAGTGTGAGCACAAATAAAAAGTTTTTTCACATTAGAAGGAATGAAATAGTTTTTTATTGCATGGTTAAGAAATGCAATAAAGACATCATAAAAGTTATTGACATTTAACAAACCGATGGGTTTTTGGTGGATGTGCAGATGGGCCCAAGATGCTAGCGTGATAAGTGCCTCTAGTGTTACAAGATCTCCTGGAAGGAAAATAAAAGCATCAGCATGATTAAGCATTTCAGTTATTCTTTCTTGCATACCTGAGACGACTAACTCTTCTCCAGTTGATGAGTCAGACGAACTGCCCAATGGTTTTAAGACTCTTAGGATGATGCCTAACACTTGACTTCCTCTGATAAAAGCTGCTTCTGAGACCATTTTTGATAACCCTCGATTACCTCCTTCATACACCAAGTGTAATTTTCTCGCTGCTATGCTTCGACCAAGATCTATGGCTGCCTCAACGAACTCTTTATGTTTGCCATATGTAAATCCAGAAAGCACACAAATGTTCTTGAATTGTCTATTGGGAGTAGCTGACATTGTGATACTTCTCAAAAACAATTTGTGAGTGCTTGACAAAAAAAAAAATCACATTTAAGAGTCTCGGTGATAGTGGGTCATGGTTGTGTATGAGGTAATATGTCAGTGTCAAATAATGCGTAAAGCACGTGGCTCGCAAGTCAAAAAGAAAACAGTAAAAAGGAAAAAGCAAACAGTAATAAAATTATTAAAGACAATAATGCAAACAATAAGACAATAGTGAAATAAAATAACAATAAAGTAAAAGGATATTTACAGGTAGTTGCGACTGTGGCTCACATCTTCCTCTGGTTTTACGTCCAGAAACGGCTTGAACGCCCTCTATGGGTCGAGGATAGGCTTCTTATCCAGTTTTCTTATAAACTGGCAAACAGGGTCGTTTATAGTCAGATTCCCGAGACTATATCGTGCATGCTCTTTCTGGAATAATGGCCATAACTGGAGAATTGCTCCTTGCACATATCCACTGGGATGCGTTTCAAGAGACAAAAGGATATCATCCAATGACTCCTTATTCAAGCCATCCCTAATGAATTGAATCTTATCTTCCCTGTTATCAGACACCATTCCTAAAGAACATGGGTTTTTATTACAACTCATTCTGGCACACTTATGAGTTATGACAAGCAACAGAAATTCTTCGAGCTCGTCGTCTTCTTGCATAATTTCCTTTACCACAACCAGGCATGAATGCAATAAATTTTGGAGGTAACTCACCTGCCAATCGTACTTTAGCCTCGATTAACCAACGGATGTCAGCAGGTATGTTATTCCTCATGAGTAATCGCATGCGTTCGGACCGAGCTTTATAGATCGTAAGGAGGGCATTCTGAGGAAGTGAAGGGAATTGCTTGTGAAGCTTCGCTAGAATCTCGTTTCTGTCCATACTTTCGCCTCAGAATATCAGTTATTATGGGAAACTGAAGTAACCGACTTGATTGTCACGGAGTACCGTTATCCGCCACTTCACCGGGGTAACAAACTAAAGCACACAAACAGAAAAACAAATTAAAACACACAAAGAAAATTAAAATCGTCCTCTTATTGAATTTACCTCAAGCTCTAACTGGATGTCGTAAACACTTCTCTCAATGTCTCTGAGTTGGCTTTCTAAACCCTCAACATAGGCTACTAACTCTAGTGGTTGTAGAGCCCAAATGCGATGTGTTTTACAAAATTGAATCTGCCTTTTGAGATGAGTTTTGACACGTTGAAGTGGTTTAAGAATGTTCAGGAGGAACGGTCTAAGTAAGGTACTCATGATTAAAAACGATAAAAGAAAACTTAATAGTTAAACAAACACACTTATGCAAAAATAATTTTAATTAGCAGAAGAATAATATAAAGAAAGAAAAAAAATCAAATCAACGAAAAGAAAAAAAAATCAATTCAAATCTGGTGGGTCACTCAAATTTACTTCGGTGTCTTCTCCATGTGGTTGGTATTCTAGATATGACTTTAATCTTTGACCATTAACTTTAAATGTGACACCATTCTTTGGGTCCTTAATTTCAATTGCCCCATGTGGAAAAACAGTATGAACAATAAATGGGCCAGACCAACGAGAGCGTAACTTACCTGGGAATAGGTGCAAGCAAGAATTGAATAAAAGCACTTTCTGACCTGGAGTGAATGATTTTCTCATAATTTGCTTATCATGGAAGACTTTCATTCGTTGCTTGTAAATCTTGGCATTTTCGTATGCATCATTGCGAATTTCTTCAAGTTCTGCCAGTTGTAATCTTCTTTCTAAGCTGGCTTGCTGCATGTCAAAATTGAATTTCTTGATGGCCCAATATGCACGATGCTCGAGTTCCACAGGTAGGTGGCAAGCTTTTCCATATACTAGCCTGTAGGGTGACATCCCAATCGGGGTCTTGAAAGCCGTTCTATATGCCCATAAGGCATCATCAAGTCTTAATGACCAATCTTTTCTATCCGGCCTCACTGTCTTTTCTAATATGTGCTTTATTTCTCGATTGGAAATCTCAACTTGGCCACTGGTTTGCGGATGATACGGGGCCGCCACTTTGTGTGTGATTGAATACTTTGTCAAAAGAGCTTTGAATGCTTTGTTACAAAAGTGGTCACCACCATCACTGATTATTGCTCGAGGGAATCCAAAGCGCGAGACAATGTTGCTTTTCAAAAATCCTATCACCACCTTGTGATCATTGGTCCTACATGGAATTGCTTCTACCCATTTTGATACATAGTCAACAGCAACCAATATGTATTGATGGCCAAAAGAAGGGGGAAAGGGTCCTATGAAGTCGATACCCCATACGTCAAAAATCTCAACCACTAAAATTGGATTTAGTGGCATCATGTTCCTTCGTGTAATGCTTCCCATTCGTTGACACCTATCACATGAAGAACAAAAAGTGTAAGCATCTCGAAATATAGTTGGCCAATAAAAACCACATTGTAAAACTTTAGTTACTGTTTTCTTAGCACTGAAATGGCCTCCACAAGCTTGTTCATGGCAGAATGAAAGAATATTCTGAATTTCATTTTCTGGGACGCATCGTCTAACAATTTGGTCTGCACAATACTTGAACAAATACGGGTCACCCCAAAAGAAATTCTTTATTTCTACAAAGAATTTAGCCTTGTCTTGCTTGGTCCAATGCTCTGGAAGTTTACCTGTAACAAGATAATTAACTATATGAGCATACCAAGGTAATACTTCCACATTCATTAATTGTTCATCTGGAAATGACTCATTCAATGGTAATGATTCTGTAATTGTGTCAAAATGGAGACGAGAGAGGTGGTCCGCCACAACATTCTCTGTGCCTTTCTTATCTTTGAATTCCAAGTCAAACTCCTGCAAAAGTAACACCCAACGAATTAGTCTGGCGTTTGCATCTTTCTTTGTGAGAAGATATTTAAGAGCAGCATGATCCGTGAATATAATTATTTTACAACCAATGAGATATGATCGAAATTTTTCCAATGCAAACACTACTACTAGCATTTCTTTTCAGTAGTTGAATAGTTCAACTGTGCATCATTTAATGTCATACTAGCATAGTAAATAACGTGGGGAATTCGATCAACTCTTTGTCCTAATACTGCTCCTACTGCATAATCAGATGCATCACACATTAGCTCAAATGGTAAGCTCCAGTTTGGGGCCTGAATGATGGGTGATGATGTCAACAACTGTTTTAATTTTTCAAACGCCATAAGACATGAATCATTAAAGATAAAAGGTACATCCTTAGCAAGTAAATTGCATAAGGGTCTAGAAACTTTGCTAAAATCTTTAATAAAACGTCTATAGAAACCAGCATGCCCAAGGAAAGATCTTACTTCTCTGACTGTTTTGGGTGGAGGAAGATTAGAAATGAGATCTACCTTGGCTTTGTCAACCTCAATACCTTTGCTCGAAATGATGTGACCGAGAACAATACCTTGTTTTACCATAAAATGGCATTTCTCCCAATTTAAGACCAAGTTCTTCTTGATACATCTCTGCAGAACTAGTGTTAGATGATGTAAGCATTGATCAAACGAATCACCAAAGACAGAAAAGTCATCCATAAAGACTTCAAGGAATCGTTCCACCATATCAGAAAAAATGCTCAACATGCATCGTTTAAATGTAGCATGTGCATTACATAATCCAAATGACATTCTCCTATATGCAAATGTGCCAAAAGGGCAAGTGAAAGTAGTTTTCTCTTGATCTTTTGGTGCTATGGGAATCTGATTATATCCTGAGTAACCATCTAGAAAGCAATAAAATTCATGGCCTGCTAATCTATCAAGCATTTGATCAATAAATGGTAAAGGAAAATGGTCTTTACGTGTGACAGAATTCAACTTCCTATAATCAATGCATACACGCCATCCTGTAGTTACTCTAGTGGGTATCAATTCATTATCAGCATTGGTAACTACTGTGACTCCTGACTTTTTGGAGACAACTTGTACAGGACTGACCTATGAACTATCAGAAATTGGGTAAATGATACCTGCATCTAATAGCTTAAGGACTTCTGTTCTAACAACTTCTTTCATATTAGGATTTAACCGACGTTGCATTTCCCTAGTAGATTTAGCATTTTCATCAAGGTGAATGTAATGCATGCAGTCTATTGGATTTATACATTTTATGTCTGCTATGGTCCATCCTAATGCTCCTTTGTGCTCTTTTAAAACATCCAACAACTTACTTTTTTGTTCGTCATTTAGGGATGATGAGATAATTACCGGCAGAGTACTTTCTTCTCCCAAAAATACATATTCCAGAGTGTTGGGTAATGGTTTGAGCTCGAGTTTCGGTGGTGATTCTGATGATGGGATGAGTTTCTTCTCTGATGGTGCTAGTTGTTCAACTCTTGACTTCCATTTATTAGCGTCCATGGATGGTGCTGAGTCAAGCAGGGCGTTGACCTCATCAACCGATCTGTCAATATCAAAATCAAAACCAAAGTGAGTTAAACATGTTTGTAAAGGATCATCACTAAGGTTTGAAACAAAAGTATCATCAACTAATGCTTCAATTAAATCCACATCAACAATTCCATCATCTGCACTGTGAGATTGTTTGGCAATGTTGAAGATGTTCAGCTCCATAGTCATGTTGCCGAAGGACAACTGCATATTTCCGGTCCTGCATTGAATGTGAGCATCCGCAGTTGCCAAGAAAGGTCGGCCTAGAATAATGGGGATGTGCTTCCTTGAATCCTGTATTGGTTGAGTGTCAATTACAATGAAATCAACAGGAAAATAGAACTTGTCTACCTGGATAAACACGTCCTCCACAATACCACAAGGTATTTTCGTGGACCGATCTGCAAGCTATAACACTACTGGAGTTGGGTGTAATTCTCCCAGTCCAAGTTTCACGAATACAGAGTAAGGCAAAAGATTTACACTAGCTCCTAAATCCAACAAAGCATTCTCAATTGTGTGGTTCCCTATGCTACATGAAATGGTAGGGGAGCCTGGGTCTTTGCATTTTAAAGGAATTTTATGTTGGAGGATAGAACTAACGTTTTCTGTTAAAAATGCCTTCTTTTGAACATGCATGTTTCTCTTTTTAGTACAAAGGTCTTTAAGAAACTTGGCATAAGATGGAACTTGTTTAATAGCATCAAGTAAAGGGATGTTAACACTTACCTGTTTGAAGATTTCAAGAATCTCACCTGTGGATTTTCCCTTCTTGCCTTTAGCTAACCTATGGGGGAATGGAGCTTTGGGAACGTATTCTCGTGGGTTGATTTCTTCTTTCTCCTCCAGTGATGAGTCGTCAACATTTATAGGTACAATTTGATTTTCTTTTTTCGCCGGCATCTCCACTTTGTTGTCGACTTCTTTTCCTTTTCGCAAGGTCATGACTGCTTTGACCTCTCCATGCTGTTGTGGTGAACTAGTACTTGCTTCATGCACTCCTTTAGGGTTAGGCACTGGTTGACTTGGAAACTTGCCTTTCTCAACAGTCATTGCCAAGGTCTGAACTGAAGAAGCAAGTTGTCCCACCATCTTCTCGAGGCTTGAAACTGATTGAGCTTGTGAGTTGAAGCCTGCTCTCAACTCATTTCGTAGTCCATCAATGGTGCGGTTCTGTTGCTCAATCGTGGAGTGAGTAACATTCCTGAAATTCTGGAATGCATCCTCCCATGGTCTAGGTTGAGAGTGGTTCTGGTTCTGATTGTATGGTCTAAATGGTGGCTGAGAGGCTTGAGGATTTTGTGGAATTGGTGGAGCTGGAGCTGCTGGTCCGTTCTGTTGGAATCCTTGAGACCATGAAAAATTGGGGTGGTCTCTCCATCCAGGGTTATATGTGTTGGAGTATGGGTTGTAATTCGATGGTTTTCTCATTACACCTATGGCATTGGCTTGATCTGAGTATGAGTCATGGTCATGTGGCTCTGTTGATTTAGCAGTCGATAATGATGCTATTTGTCGAGAGAGACCTTCAATTATCGCTTTGACTTCTTTAATTTCTGAACTTGATTCGCCAATGTGAACCTCATTTACTCCCTTAATTCTTCTAGTATTCCTGAGTGATCGACTCCGTTGTTGGGAATTATCCGCTTGTCGCTGGAAGAATTCCCAAATCTCTGATGCACTTTTTGACATTAGCTCTCCTCCACTTGTTGCCATTAACCATTCTTGCACATTCGGTAGTAATCCCTCCAAAAAGTATTGACATTGGTGCCATTTCTCGTACCCATGATGTGGACACTTCAAGAGTAGCCCATTGAATCGCTCCCATGTTTCGAAAAACTGCTCGTCTTCTCTTTGAGTAAACTCTGAGATTTCCCTGCGAATAGCATTGGTTTTATGCACTGGGAAATATTTATTTAAAAATTTTGTTACCATTTGTTCCCATGATGTGATGCTATTAGCAGGTAAAGTATTTAACCATGAACGAGCTCTATCTTTTAAAGAAAATGGGAATAATCTAAGTTTAACATCATCGTCTGAAAAATTCTCGTATTTAAAAGTTTAACAAATAGCATGAAAATCATTCAGATGATTATATGGGTCCTCATTTTCTAGGCCATAAAATGTGGAGAGACAATTTAGCACACTAGGTTTTAGTTCAAAGCTCCTAACAGTTACATTTGGGTATCTTATACATGATGTGCTCAAATTTGCTAAAGGACTGAAATAATCCTTAAATGGCCTCTCCTGTGGTTGCAAATCCATTTTATTTTTAATTTGTTTGTGTGTGCGAAGTGTTTTCTCAAGTTCAAGGTCTATAGGTTCAAGATTGGGTAATAATGACCTTCGACCATGCATGCAAAACAAATAAAATAAAAAAATAAAGATGGGAACAAAATAAATAAAAATAAAAAAGAGGGAGAAATTACGATACTAACCTTATTACGCTATTAAAACCTTTCTATAAAATACACAAAAATAAATACGTGAAATAAATTAACTAAAAATAAATTAATAAGATAAACAAAAAAATTACAAAGAAAAATAAATTGAAAATTAAATTACAGAATTTTAAAGAAGAGAAAAAGAAAAAAAAATACTAACCTTTAAATGTAGATTCACTTTTTTTTCTTTTCTCTTTTTTTTAAGAAAAAAAAATACAAGAAAATAATTTAAATGGAATTATTCACAAAAATTAATTCTATGAATTAAAATTACTTACCTCCCCGGCAACGGCGCCAAAAACTTGTTGTGCAAATTTTAATGTACTCGCAAGCGCACGAATCTATTATAGTATAGACTAATGGTGACGAGTGTCGATCCCACGAGAAGGTGGATTTTAATTATGTGTATAGAATTAATTTTGTAAATGGGTTGTTGGATTTATGGTGGAAATGATTTGGAATATGCTAAGACTTAAATTAAAATGGCGAGAATAAATTCTAAAATTGGAATTGCAATGGAGAGAATAAATTGAAGAGAAAATCTATTAAATTGACGTACTTGGGTATCTGGATCCGTATCAACATGCATCATGGGCTAAATAATCCGTATTAATGCCAATTAAATCATGAGGGGGGAATCCACACCTCATGAACCACGCTCTAATCAATATGGTGCCAAGGGCTTATCGTGCCAAATAATAATAACCTTATACTAGAGAGCCGGTGTAACCAAGGCGGTATCTAGACAAGACTATTATTATTTGTCGACGAGAAGTCAAAACATCCACAAAAATTAGAGGGGAAGAGAAAATAAATTTACCAAATTAAGCCCATGACACATGTTGAGACTTCACCTTCAACCCAAGCTTGAAAGAAAATTAGCCACTCATAGTTGAACTAGGGGCAAAATGGAAATTTATTAAAATACAAAGAAAATACAAGATGGAGAAGGAATTACAGAAAATGGATCCCAAAAATGGATTCAGAAATATCAAATTAGGGGGGGGAGGCCCCCTTTTTATAGATACATGGAGTAAATCATGGCCATCAGATTAAAAACAGTTTGGACGCTCAGGATTGCGCCACGTCATCAGTCAACGGTTTGACCACGTGGATGAACAGTAATACGGTTTGACTCGGATGAACAGTAACGCGGTTTGACTTGGGTGAACAGTAACGCGGTTTGGTTGAAAATAATCCTGTGTGATGCATGTACCGTACGCGAGATTTTTCATCCACTGATATGCTGCCACGTCACCATCAACAGTACATAAGAATTTTAGCCCAACAAGATCGTGACAACTCATCAGTCAATGCCACATCATCGGTCAATGCCACGTCATCGATCCGTCTATGTGAACAGTGTTGTGAACAGTAACGTAGTTAGTACCGTACACGTGAATAGTACCATACATATGAATAGTGCCATTTTTCCTTTTATGCTCCTCCTAAGGTTTTCGACCGTCCTGAGTTCAAAAGCGATGTCCGTTTTGCCGTCTGATCTCTCTTTTATTGTGAAATGACTATAATGCCCCTAAAATACATAAAATACTTAATTAAAATAAAACACATGTAATTAAATCACAAGAAGGTTAAATACATAAAAGTAAGGGTTGTTAGTAAAACTTGAAATGTAAAATGACGGTTTTCTCCTTTATAAATATGCATTTTCTAACACTCAACAATTTCAATTGAAGAACATAACCTAGGTTAAATAATCCGAGCTTGTGTGTTTATTGCCTAGATCAACCTAATATCTTTCTCTATTTAATGCTTCCATTATCTTAAATTTAAAGAGCTTGTTTTAAATTATTTAATGGTTAGAGATTAGGTGAAGAGCTTATTTTGCCTAACGACACACTAAGGAAAGGTTGAGACTAACAGAGCTTATTGTTGTCTACGGTTGATAGTCTTAATATAAATTGATAATAGAATTGATATATTATGTGCATGTTTGGTGGTGGCGAATGATCCTTTAACCAAAGTTTTCATTATTATTATTTCTTTCTCCTTTAATTAGAGTTTTTATTAAATTCTTGTTCGTAGTTTTAATTTCTTTACTTCTTACTATTTAGTTAAAAATTCATAAACCCCCTTTTTATTTATAATTGGCATTTTCTTTAGTTAGATTAATTTATATTAATATTACTATTATTATTACTACTATTATTTTATTTTAAATCTTGCTTTAGAGTTGATAATAAATATAACTACATAGTCTTTGTGGGATCGATCCTTACTCGCTCTGTACTAATTATTTATATTAGTGGTAAGGTTTTAAATTTGGTGCACCTTAATGACACTATCATGCAAATATTTTATATTTGACAATCCCATTAGTTCCTTTCTTAGTACTTCGAACCTTCCCAAAAAACCCTTCTTATTTACCATAGGCTTCGTAAAATACAAACATTTCTTCATTACTAGCAAATAACATTCCAACTATTGACTCATATTTTTTTGGTTGCACAATTCCAACTGCATTGTCAGCTCCTGTTTCTTCTAACTCTTCAAATGCATGCCCATTTTCCAAATTCTCCATTTCTACAAAATAATTAACATTTGCATTAAGAATAAGTAATTATAAATTTGTATTACATTTTTGTCCAATAACAAAAATCCTAACAATTTAAATATATGAAACACATCGACTAATTTTTTATAAATTTATTCCATTATTTCCAACTATCTAAATTTAAAAAAAAATTCTAACAATTTAAATATATAAAACACATCAAAATATTGTTCTAAATTTAATCGATTACTTTCTAACAATTTAAATTAAAAAAATCCTAACAATTTAAATATATAAAATGCATCCACAATTTTTTATAATTTATTCCATTATTTCCAGCAATTAAAATAAAAAAAATCCAACAATTTAAATATATAAAACACATCCAAAAATTGTTATAAATTTAATCCAGTACTTTTTATCAATTCAAACTAAAAAATATATATAACAATTCATAACAATTTAAACATATAAAACGCACGCATCCAAGAATTTTTACAAATTTAATCCTTCACTTTCTAACAATTTAAACTGAAAAAAATTCTAACAACTTAAATATATAGAACACAACCAAAAATTAATTTTATTTTAATGTAATGGGAAAGTGAAAGTTAGCAATTATCCCGCTACAATTTCATCAATGTTGTTGGTGTGTAGTCTTTGGTACCATGAATGCAGATCTTCGGATAATGGCCACTGATTTTACTTCAATTTTCTTTTATTAATGCAAATGCAACTATGAGTTCGTCAGTTTGGCTTCGTCGAGTTTGAGGAATAATGACGATTTTAGCTTTTGTCATTACTTTTTTATTTTATCATTTACTTTTCGTTACTTTTGATTCTCTTTTCATTATTTTAATATTTTTTTTCATATTCTATCATCCCTTTGTCTTCCCTTTGTTCATTTAGCACGATTCTTCCCTTACATATTATTTGCTTACAATATTAATCCAATCAAAAGTGGATTAAGCTGATTAATAAGAGAGCTTCTTATTAATAATAATAATAAGAAGACACAAAATTAATATAACCAATGATAAAGTGCTTTATTGGCTATAAACTATATATACATATACATATATGATGTGGGGCTAAATGGCCATAGGGACAGCACGAAGGGGTTGAGCCTTCTGTAAGGTTATACCAAATTTCTCTTCCATGTCCATCTTCTCATCTTCAAGCTTCCAATCAAAAGAGTTAATAAGTGAACCTAACATTATATGTAACATTCTGATTGCCAATGGCAAACCAGGACAAATGCGTCGCCCAGCTCCAAAGGGGATTAGCTCAAAATTGCGGCCTTTGACATCAAGATCTGATCCCAAGAACCTTTCGGGCATGAAAATGAGAGGGTTGTCCCATGTGCTTTCATCTCTGCCAATAGCCCACGCATTGACTAAAACTTTTGAACCTTTTTGCACTGTGAAGCCAGCGATCTCTACGTCTGTTGAGGCTTTACGGGGGAGAAATAAGGGAGCTACTGGGTGCAACCTGAAGGTTTCTTTGAGTACTGCTTGTAGATAAGGTAATCGAGTGATGTCTGATTCCTCAAGTGGTTTGCCCCTGCCAATTGTTTGTTCCAGCTCCAATCTTGCTTTTGATAAAGCCTCTGGGCTATGGAGTAGCTCTGCCATCGCCCATTCCAATGTGCTCGAGGTTGTGTCAGCCCCCGCAACAAACAAATCCTGTCATATAAAATTTTATTAGATAACTTGAAATTTGTGCAAGAAAGGAAACAAAATAAACAATACCAAAAGCAAATGTTTGATGTCATTTCCATCAATCTCCACACTCTTGTCTTGGCTAATATTGAGAAGAGTATCCAGCAAATCTGAAGATTCGGTACTAGTATTGTAACCATGTTCTTGTCTTTGATCCAGTCTTTGATCAATCAAGCGATCAAAGACCTCAAATATCTTGCTGTAATGAATTGTCATGCGACGCCTTATCCCCTGCAGGTCAAGCTTTTTAAGCAGAGGAAAATTGTCGGACAGATTAGGCTTTCCTAGTTCTGTCATGATACCCCAAACTATATCCTTAAACTCTTGCGCAGTGGGATCAACCAAATCGACGGAAAAAATTGTGTTGGATAACACATTAAGTGAAGTATTGAAAACAGCTTGGCCAATCACTATTGCTTGCCCCACACGGCAATTTTCTTCAACATAAGCAAGTAGATGCTTGATTTTCTTGCGCCGGATGTCTTCATTGGCATCAAGTTTGTGACTAGAGAAAATATGTAAGTTGCATATTTTTCGTAGATTTTTCCACGGTGTTGAGACAGGAAGCCAGACCATCCCAATTTCTTGGTGATTGTAGGAACAGGCTGCATCCGGGACCATCCGGTTACAGAATGATGAATCATGATTTTGAAGGATAGCTTTTGCCATGCTTGCTGAAGAAACCACTACGGTGGTTACCTGGCCAAATTTTAGAGTCATTATGGGGCCATGAATCTTGGCAAGCTTGGCTAGTGACTTGTGCGGTTTGTCACCAAGTTCGAGGAGGTTTCCAATCACTGGATAAGGCGTAGGCCCCGGCGGCTGCTGTTCGGATCCTGCTTTGCGTCTCTTGTAAAAGGAACTCAAAGCCATCACAAAAAGCCAAGTGAATAGAAGCCATAATATGCAGCTTAACGTATGATCCATCTTTAAAACTCTCATTAACAATCGATCACTATCTTTATAGAGAGGACTTTAGTATTGGTTTACTCGTTTCTTTGTCATTTAACTAGCATTTCAAATAAAACGGCCAGAATTTGCCACTACGCATTTACTTGATATCTCCATCTCATAGTTTTCGTAAACCCACCCGTTTTTCAGAAAATAGTTACAAAAAGTGCACAATGTTTTTAAAATTTTCAAATAAAGAAGAATTTTGAAGAATTAATTAATTAAATCTATCTTAGTTTACTTTTTTAGACTTATTTTTTTATTATATTTGATTACAAAGATGTTTTGGCATCAGTTTGAATTGAGTATTTTATCCTTATAAAGTAAAACTAATAAGAATTTACTTTTACTTCAATATTTTTCTAATTTTATACAAAACTCATTGTTTCTAATACTACCTTATTAGCATGATTATTAATCTTTAATTAAACTAACATAATGTATGTATATCACAATACTCATGTAATAAGTTATTAGATTGTTAAATTTATGTAATTCACAAGTAAGGATAGTGAAAATTTAGATTTCATTTAAAAATATTAGATTATAAGTCACAAAATTAAATACCTAAACTATTAGATACAATAACTCATGTTTATTGGGATAATTTGGTTGTTTTGTAGTGTATCATAAAATGATAAAATAAAACTTATCTTAAAGTTTATGATCAAAATGGTCAAAGAAACCTAAGAAAAAAATTAATAGAAGGATTTAATTGATTAATAATACAAAACCTTTTATTAATTTGTAGTTATTAAAAAAATTGAGCTCATTGTAATTATTTTTTAAAAGTGGGTTGGATTACAAAAATAGTGGGTTGGAAATATCTCCACCCATATGTAAAACTTGAAATAACAAAGGATCATTTTAATCCTTTACTAAATCCTTTATGAAAACTCATTTGATATTTTAATTCAACTGTTGAGATAATGCAACTTGGTTAGTGCCATTGTGTTGAGAAATTAATTTTCTCTAAACTCGGAAAATGAGAGTTGACAATTCGCATGCGTTTTGCAGGAAGAAGTTTAGCTAGTTTCACTTAATTTGAAAGTTTGCAGGGCTTTAAATGTCCACTCCAAAGAAGAAATTTAGCTAATTTCATTTCAAGGTTTTAACTGGCATAAAATGTTCAATAAAATAGTGCTTTTGCCATTATTATTATTTTTTAATTTAGGAATAATGATACTTGGCCGAAGCCCTGATAGACTGGCGACATAAACGCTGTTATTGTGCGTGCACAGTGCACCATTTTCGTATGCTACAATGAAACTGTTTGTTGCATAATCATTCTATTTCTGTTACCCTCCGGTACTCTTTAGATCAAATATCATTATTCTTTTTTCGTTTAATAAGCTCAGCCACAAATTCATTGTGTGGCTAATCGTGTAAGCTAGTTTCAAACGTTTCAAATTTTCTATTTTGAATGATGCTTTTAACTTTCTTGCAAACGAAAGTATGCATGAGTTTAAAATGCTGGCAACGATTTCTTGGCTGTTCTGCGTGCACGTACGACGATGCTACACCGTAGGTAAAATTTGTGGACAATGATGGTTGCAACTGTTGCAAGTTACCAAAGGGCTAATTTGGTGATTGCAAGGTCAGACTTGATTTGGTCCCTTTTTTATGGGTCAATAAGCGGGCACCGACTTCTCTGAATTGATAGCAATGGAAGGAAACTTGGCAGAAGAGGAACGGAAATGTAATGATCAAATGTATTTTGTCAAAATGAAACTAGATGATGACGAATTTAATACACCTGCTCTTGAAAACGCAAAGGCATCAAAATTTCAAAAATCTTCCTCCAAGACAAAATACTGGGGTTAACAATTACTTAGGAATTAGAAGTGCACCTACGTCATTGCAGCAGGTTGATGAATATAAGATGAACACATTTGAAGTTGAGCACCCTTCAATTTGTGGCCTAGCTGTAACACAAATCCTGTAAAATATGTTCTCGTAGTACACTAATAGAATGCAATGGTAGATTTACTTGAAATAAGAATAGGTTAGAATCAGAATGAGTTAGATCTGAATGGATTAGAATCACGACGAAGAGTGATAATTAGAATAAATTATTTACTTGAGTTACAAAAATTGTAATCAGTATCAATAGTATTTTTCTTGATGTGTTTACTTTATCTTATAGTTGGAATGGATTATCAACAAATTACAAAAAAATTTCCTTAGTTAAAATCATATATTTTTTACTAATAAAATAAAGACGTAAACTTTTTTAAAGGGAAATATATGTACTATTATATTAATATTATTTTTGTTGTTACTTCTATTATTACTATTTTCTTTGAGGGTAAAAATGTCAATTCAAAAAATAAAATTTTATTCTATAAAAAGATGAAAATGAGATTTTTCATTTCACATTCCTAATTTTATGGAGCCCACAAATTTGACTCCGATTATGGATTGTATTTTCGGAAAAGAAACATCATCAATCAATCAATCCAATACCTAATTCCAATTTCTCATTCCCATAAGATAACGCACCATAAAGTAGGAAACAATCAGAGACGTTTCACACGGAGTTGGAAAATTTTCATTCCACAGTTGAAAATTCAACTACACAAATGCAATTATATATCAACCTGATTCCAAAAACAAAGAAAAAAATTAAGGAAAATTAATTAGAAAATTACAGAGCATTTATTGTGTGTCTCTTTAATTACCATTAATTACGTGCAAACCCAAAATTCATGAGATTAATATCAATTTGTACAAGCTCAGGACTCAACAGTCATCTGATGACCACGGATCACTCACTGATGACCAGCGGATGCCTAGGGTGATCGATCCTCAACATGACGAAAACTCCTTCGCTTATAAGGCAATCATCCATGCCTTCTAGGTACAGAAATTATAAGTGCAACCCAATTTGCCCTCATCTTTAAAATAAAAAATAAGGGATAAATTAAAGTTTTCAACACTTTTAAGAGATAAATTAATATGATCCTTCTATTTGGGATGACTTAAAATTTACCTTAGATATGATAACATTTATTGAGGAGCATATAATATATGCATATTTTTTACTCTTATTTATATATTTATTAGTTATTTTTATTAATTATTTTTAGTTAATTGAATTATTTAATGAACAGAAAAATAATTGGAGATTATGGATAAAAAGTGCATGACCAATTTGGGAAGCATGAGAGATAAATTGTTTTTGGGAGCAATCGGGCCAACTTACACGTGGAATTCAAGGCTAAATAACCAAAATTTAACTGGTTGCAAATCTAAATCACGCATGCACGTGAATGGCTTAAAGAATATGGAAATAAACTTGGCTTTTTTAAAGTCGGTTAGCTTATGTTATTAATAGTTTTCCGTATCGACTTTAAATAAAGAATGATAGTATTTTTTTTTTTTAAAGATAAGAAAGAGTATATTTAAATGTGTTAATAAAAAGAAAAGTATAATTTAAAGTATGATTAAAAGGTATATAAATATAAGGAATGTTTTTAAAATTATTAGACAGTATATTTTCCTTTTAAATACAGTGATATAGATGAGATGAGATATATGCCTTTGGGGCTCGTGTGAACATATGGCCCAAAGCCTCTATGTGTGTTCAGTATTTACGGCCCGTCTGAGTGCACACAAAGGCTTTGGTCCAAATATAGTCCTTTGTCCTTTGGGGACCAATTTAAGCATGCGCAAATATGATAAGATATGAGATAACATTTCCCTATCTACCCGTTGTAACTCTAGGGCATAAGATTCCCCGATTGCCCATCGGTCGAGGTCCAGGTATGCCGAAATTATTCTCCTAGATACTTGTTTAGTGACAGTTTTCAAAATTTTATATTTGAGATTACAGTGTATTATGATTTCCTTAATTTTTATGTGGTATTATATATTATGTTCATGTCAGTTTATGATTTATAATTAAATTAATTATTTAAGTTTCTTATGGTAATTTGGTAAAATTATTCACTGAAATGAAATAATTATTTTGAGGAAAATCTATTTTTAAAAAACTACTATTCACTCACTGAGTTTTATATTCACTCTGTTTTTATTGTATTTTCCCCCCATAGGAGACTTGCAGGTACAACAGTCAACTCAACAATGATAGTTATTTTTAAAATTATGGCCACATGATGGTGCCAGGGGTCTTAGATGTTTTTTGTTGGGATATTTCGGATTGCATAATTTTGTTATAATTTGTGATTAAAGATAACCTATTGTATTTTAACATTAGATGTTTGGATGACATTTGATATTTTGATTGAGGAAGTTGTTGTAGAGGTTGGTTGAATATTGAGCAATTTTGGAAGTGTTTGTTATATAATTTGCAAGTGTGGGAATGTCTTAATTATAGGAGAGACTATGCCTAATTTTCGGTAGAATCCTTAGATATTAGATTTATTATCAATTCAGTTAGACGAGTTTACATAGACTCACTCTAGGGGTTCGGGGTGGTTCATTTTAGTTATAGCTATAGGATTTAATCAAATGAGTGACTTAGGCTCCATTTAATATACCTTTTTGAATAAAACTTATTTTGGGTAGATTTTATTTTTTATTGTTATTTGGTTGTCGATCAAAACTTTTATTAAAAACTGTAAATTATTTAATTGGTAATTTATTTAAAATTATATTATGAAAACTGAAAAGAATGAAATAAGATTATAAAATAAGTAAAAGATATTTTAAATATTTTAACATTTTAAAAAAACTTTTCACCACTACTCCAAAAAACCCAAAATCTGAACTTTTCTAATAGAGTCAAAATAAATTAATTAATCTTCAAAAACTCTACTCAATCAATAACTAAACAAAAATAAAATAAAAAGAGCTTATCGAACTAAATAAACACTTATGGCCATCAGATGCGCCATACTAAACAGGCACTTAGCCTCCAAGAGGGTAATTCAAATTAGAAAAAGACTCAGCCTAGTTGAGCAATTTTTAAAGAGATGCAAACCATGCCGATTAGAAGGAGACGAAGAGATGATCAGCAAGGCATAGAGAAGAATTGAATAGCACAGCTTGACCATGGCTTCCATCGGTTCTATTGTGCTCAATCTCTTTGTGTCTTTCTAATTGTCTATACTATGGTTAAGGATGAAGACTCGTTCAATGAAATAAATTATTTTTTATTCAATTAATTCTCTAAATGTGTGCCTTAATACTTATGGTTCTTGTTTCACATATTTGATTGAATAGTATTAAATATTTTTACCAATTTTGTCATGTACTATTGATTGTTAGGATTAATATTTGACTAAACATATGCTTGGATCTATAAAATTTATATATGTCTGACCGTCTTTGATTATGTGACTTTCATAAATTGTTTTCTATACTTAGAAAACTTTGATTCTTTGTTGATTCAATATTGTTCATATAGAATGTTTAAATATTATATTATTAAGTAGAAAAAGAACAAACATAAGATTAATCTTAATGGAGCTCAAGAATAGACATAGATTGATTTCGAGTTGTCACTTTAAAATTATGAATTGATTGGTAATTAGATAACTGTTAAGTTGAACTTTGGTAGATTTTGATGGTAGCCTCAATCTCTTGAATTCTTGTGTTAATTTACTCGTTTTAATTTAATTATTGCATCTTTAGTTATAATCTTCTCAAACAAAATATATTAGTCATAGTTTAGGTTATTTCAACAAAAAAAAAAGATGAAAAGAAATTCCAATTCGTCAATTACTGTGTAGTTTAAAGTTTTAGATTTGATTTTATTTAAATTATTATTTCTTTTAAGTCGCGAGTGTCAGTTTTAGATTAGGATTAATTAATTAATTTTCTTTTAAAGGTCATGTGTCTTTTGTTTAGATTAGTTATACTACTATTATTGTTATTATTTTTATTATTAACCGTTTCTTTTATTTTGTCTTTACTTTTGTTACTGTAAGTGCCTTTTAATTTCTTTTCCTTTTACATTTTCTAATTGTAGTCAACAAAAATTAATCTAGGGGATAAAGAAATATAATAAGTTATAGGTCTGAACATTCTAATTCTCTCCTTAGTAGTTCGTTTTTATAATAGCTCATCAAATTAGTTTCTTTTTCTTTTCTTTTCCTTTTCACAAATATTATTTATGTTTTTATTATTTTGGTGTGATTGCATGCTTCGTAATAGATCTCTACTGTGTAATTTTGAAAGCTACAGATAGTGAAATTATTAGAACTTTTCATCAAAAAAAAAAGAAAGCTACTTCAAAAGAAAAAGTTGGCCAAAATATAGAAAATATAATTGAAGACAAAATGGCTCAAGAGCCACGAGAAAAGCCTTCTAAAAATTACTTTGGTCCATTCCCTAATCTAAGCACCTCATGCATTCAATATCGAGGTGTTGCAGCTAGGAGTTTTGAAATAAAGCCCAATGCTCCCTAAATTGTCTCCCATCTTTTTATGATTTAGATGATGAAGATTCCTATAATCATTTGAATGATTTTTATGTTATGTGGAAAACTTTTAAATATGAAGATTTTTCTACAGATGATGTTAAGCTTCATTTGTTTCCATTCTCATTGAAAGATAAAGCTAGATCATGGTTTATCACATTCCCAGCTAATAACATTACATCTTGGGAGATAATGGTTGATAAATGTTTTAATAAATATTTTCCTATTCATAAGACTAATGCTATTTGCAAGGAGATTTCAGAGTTTATACAAAAGAGGATGAATAATTCTTTGAAGCATGGCAGAGATTTAATCACTTACCACTACTACAAAAATGTAAAACAATGACCCATATGTTATAACGGTTTTTTTAAACAACCGTCATTAAAGATATTTAATGACGGTTATTATGTAAATAGTCATAATATATACCACTTATAATGACGGTTATGTAATAAAACCGTCATTAAATGTCAAACAAAATTTACACATAATTTTAATGACGGTTCATTTATAAAAACCGTCATTAAAAGTCACTAT
Organism: Citrus x clementina; assembly: GCF_000493195.1. Lineage (NCBI taxonomy): Eukaryota > Viridiplantae > Streptophyta > Magnoliopsida > Sapindales > Rutaceae > Citrus > Citrus x clementina. The sequence continues at coordinate 9,573,276 of NW_006262022.1, forward strand.
TTTTAATGACGGTTCTTATATACAACCGTCATTATATGTATAGTTAAAAATAATATTACTTTTAATGACGATTTTTTAATAACCGTTATTAAAAATAATTATTTTTAATGACAGTTTTTACATGGAATGGTCATTATATGTGTAATTAAAATAATACTATCTTTAACGACGGTTTTTAAAAAACCGTCATTAATAATTTTGAATTACGGTTCTTAACAAAACCATCATTGAAAGTCATAGTTTTTAATGATTATTATAATATATAACGATCATTATATATGTAATTAAAATGCTTATAATTTTTAATGACGGTTCTTTAAAAATAATATTACTTTTAATGACGATTTTTTAATAACCGTTATTAAAAATAATTATTTTTAATGACAGTTTTTACATGGAATGGTCATTATATGTGTAATTAAAATAATACTATCTTTAACGACGGTTTTTAAAAAACCGTCATTAATAATTTTTAATTACGGTTCTTAACAAAACCATCATTGAAAGTCATAGTTTTTAATGATTATTATAATATATAACGATCATTATATATGTAATTAAAATGCTTATAATTTTAATGACGGTTCTTTAAGAACCGTCATTAAAAATTGACATTTTTAATGACAGTTGTATAAAACAACCGTCATCATATATATTGATTTAGTTATAAAAAAAAAAGAAAATTGGCCTTATACTGAACACCAAATCCCTAAAATTACATATAATTTGTGAACATTAAAAGCAATCGCGCGCACACGCAGCCCCTTTCTCTCAATAGCACGCACGCCGCCGGCACACTTAGCCCATGCAACAGCAGCCGAGCACGGTAGCAACAGGCCACCAGCAGTCGCTCTCTCTCTCTCATGCACACGCAGCAGCAAGCCAACACCAACAGCCCCTCTTTCTCATGCTCACTCTCTACTATGACGAAGTCAACACTATAGCCCTCTTACGTACTCAAGAAAACTCTAACCCATATCCAAACCCTCGCCGTCGAAGAAAACCCAATCCTTAATGGCTTGAAATTAAAGCCTCCACCGTCAATCACCATCAAACCAAATAAACCCTAGCCTTACCATCACTCTTCGTTTGACTCACTGAAGAAAGCACTCTATTAGGAGAGTCTCTGTTTTTTGATAATATATATGCACTCTTTGTTGGCCGAAGCTTTTAGACAATTGCTTTGATTCCATTGCTTCGATTGGTCAGTTCTCTGTGATTAATTAGTTAGTTACTTACTTTTAATTTCATATTTTCATCTCCAACAGTGAATTTGGGAGTTTTTTCTCTGTCGGATTTGTGATTTTTGCTACGGATCAAAAACATTTTGAATGTGTTTTCATATCTAACAACTTGAACTATCATTTATTTTGTCCTGTTAATGTTCAATTTTTTTTCTTTTTTATTAGTATGACAATTAGTTGAATGTGCTTGCACATAAAACAATCTTTTAACTTGGCGCTGGAATATTTGTTTTGAGTTGTGTCCCCTTAATTAGTGACCATACAAAAGTTCCCAATGATAAAGTGTTTAGCCCTATTAATGCCATAAAGTCTTGCTCTCAATTTTTCTGATTATGCCTATGGATTGATTACCTATTTCATTTAGAAATTCAATTGGCAAATGTACAATGCTTGCATGACACTCACATTTGGGTTTATGATGGCAGTCATTATGAGGAAGAAGGTTAGAATAACATCAGGGGAAACATCTGGGACAAGGTATGTACTGTCAAGCTCTTTGTTAGAATCATCGCAAAATTTTTATTGGATCGTGGCTGTTCTATGTGATGCATTTTGGATTTGTTCTTGCTAGACATGCAAAAACCTGTAAAATGTTTTTTTTCCCATTTTAGATTTACTATCTAGTATCTTGTAGGTTTAATCTAAAATAGAAACCATTCTAATGAAGAGAAAAGATGTTAGACTTTAGTATTCAACCTTTTTTTTTTTTAGCCATATTTCTAGACCCCAAGTTTATGTCATGATAATTGTGTGATTGATAAGATATTTTGGTTTTGGACTTTATCTCATGGATTTAGAGTTCGATTATATTTGGAAGTTGAATAATGCATTCATTTACATATGATGTTTGATGAAGTTCCCATAAAATTAATTCAATTATATATGTTTATGGTTCTAAGGAAGCAGGGCAAAAATTTTATCAGTGGGTTGATTTCACTAGTTCAAGTTAGCAAAGCAAAGAAATTGTCTTAATGCACTTTAACTTTCCTCCATTTAAGGTAAAAAAATTATTGAAGCTTTTGAAAGTGAATTGTTCATTTTGTTTGTGCACTTGTGTAGATGGATTTACTTTTGGCTGCTTAACCCGTCCTCACTTATATTTTTTCAGTTTAAATTGCAGTATTTTGTTGCTGTGCAACAGCACAAAAGGCTGTTTTATTGTTGTTTCTGTAAAAACACAGCACTAGGAAGCGTCCAGGTAATGTTTCACTGCTGTTATGCAGTAAAAACAACACCTGAAAGTTTCTAGGTGCTATTTTTACTGCTGTTTATGCAGAAACATAGCACCTAAAAGTGTTTCTAGGTTTTGTTTAGCTGCTATTATGCAGTAAAAACAGCACCTGGAAACTTCCAAGTGTTGTTTTTACTGCATTTTATGCAAAAACAAAGCACCTGGAAGCATTCAAGGGCTTCTTTTACTGTTGTTTTGTATTTAAAATTGCACTTAGAAATTTTGGGTGCTAATTCGCTGAAATTTTGCTACTAACAGTACAGCTTAATAATTTCAGATGTCGTTTTGAACCTTCTTCAGTTCTTTTCTCTTATGTCTATACTTAATCTTTTACCCCCTTGGTAATAAGCAGGTACAACTTTTGCAAGATAATATCTAAGCATGTTGTTAATTCTTTGGTTGAGATGTAGTATTCTAAACTTCAGGCCTTAATTTTTTTATTTCCAAGTGTATAATGGGTAGGTATTGGATCTCTTATGGATGATGTAGTTAATAATTTTTTATTGTCTCTATTTTGGCGAATGTGTTGTCATTTATTATCTGAACACATGGTTGATTAACTTACTTGAGGTAAGTCTATTAATTAATAGTGATATGGTACTTTAAAGTCTTGTTTTACAACTTAAGTCACTAAAATGATTTAATATTTATGATTTATAATATATGAATATATCTTAATTTCTCTTTATTCTTTGTAAGAATGATGTAGATTGCTGAAGCTGGTGAGATTCATTTGCAATTGAAAACTTGATGAGAAATTAGATGTACTCACACATGCCAATCTTGTTGGTTGCTAGTGCATTCACTAGTAGAAGTTTAATGATTGTTGGAGATTTTTGTAGAGCTATCTCTGTGTATATGAAACATTTGAATCTTTTTGTATATGAAACATTTGTGAAAAATAATTGTAAAGAATTTAATATGAAATTAGAATTAAAATAGGGGCTTGAAATAGCCTTAAATTTTTCAAATTTATTTTTTTAATAATAAATAATAAGGATGACGGTTATTTCAAAAGAGCCGTCATCAAATGTAGTGTTCTACAACAAAGATGACGGTTTTCTTCTAAAACCGTCAATAAATGTTGTTTCAATATTTAATGACGGTTCTTACAATAAACCATCATTAAAATGACACATTTAATGACGGTTATTTAGATAAACCGTCATTAAAGATATATATTTAATGACGGTTCTTACAATAAACCGTCATTAAAATGACACATTTAATGATAGTTATTTAGATAAACCGTTATTAAAAATAGATATTTAATGACGGTTATTTAAATAACTGTTATTAAAAATATACATTTAATGACGGTTAGTGAACCGTCATTAAAAACATACCCTCTTTAATGTCGGTGCCTAAGATGACGGTTTTAAAACCGTCATCTTATGTCATTTAAAACCGTCATAAAAGATCATTTTTGTAGTAGTGTACTCTTGAAGTGTCCTCATTATGTGTTTGAAAAATGGCATCAGTGCCAATATTTTCTAAAAGAATTATTGCCACATATGGAAGAGTGGTTGATAGACACCAATGGAGGTGAACTTATTGAAATATGAGTGTGCAACCCAAGAGGGGGGGTGAATTGGAATTTTAAAAATTATACTAACAAATCCACACAACAAGCAATCTAATGTCTTAATAAAAATTGAAAGCAATAAGTTCAATCAAAGCACAATAATTAAATAGCAAGGGAAGAGAAAGCAAACTCAAGGATTTTTACGTGGTTCGGCAATCCCCGCCTACGTCCACGCCTCCAAGCACACCGGGCTTGAGGATTTCACTATCCAAGCCTTTCCAAGGCTTCAAACGTTTACAATTGAGTTCAAGGTGTCAATGAACCTTTACAACAAGAGATTATCTCTCCAATCTCTTCACTCCAAGTGTTTCTCACACTTGTACTCTCACAATTTGATGAGAAATGAAAATTACAACAAAAACTCTCTTTAAGAGTGGATTTACAAATGATAGCTCAATGAAGATTTAATCTATGAAGATTTTCGAATTTGAAGCTCAATATAAGTTGTGTGCACTTGTTTATGCTTGCTTGAGTTACCAAAAATGAATTGGTTTTGAGTTTATATAGTTTGAACTCAAAAACTAGCCGTTACTAGCCGTTATGCACATTTTTTGTCGTAACCGGCTTGCCGTTTAACCATATCCGGTAAGCCGCTTTCGTTCTGGTGCTTACTGCCCCGTATCCGGCTTGCCGTTTATCAGTATCCGGTAAGCCGCTTGCTACAGTAACTGCTACAGTAAAATATTTCCCAAAATTTATAATTTGACCCCAAAACTTTATAAAACTGTAGTATGGCCCAAAACGTTATGAAACTTTGCAAATAAGTCCAATTTCAGAATTTCTAAATAATTCTTCGTTAACCCCAAACTTTCTGAAATTATGACTTTGCCCAAACTTTGTGAAATTATATAATGACCCCAAAACCATTTAAATAATTTCAAATAAGTCCAAATCCGAAACTTTAAAAACATTATCAAAGCTTTTAAAATACATGTGGTTTGTTATCATCAAAATCAATATTTATAGCCATATAGGCTAACACTTATGTCCAAGAGTGTGACAAAAGTTTGGGACTTTTTCTAAAGACAAGCAGATAATTAGATCAGAGGAGTCGATCTTTAAGGAATAGTAGAAGAATAAGAGGAGTGAATGAGGCCTCCAAACCACACATTGCTGCTACAGTCTATGTCCTTGCCTTCAGACAGAACAAGTGTACTAGATTTTCAGGCAAATCCCAACCTCATTCAAGACTCTATGCTTGTACTAACAAAAGGGGCACTGAGCCAGCCTAAAAAGGCCTAAAAATAAAAAAGGCAAATGCATTCGATGTGATAACCCTGGTTATACAATTAGAACTTGCACTTATAACCCGTCACCAATTCCAACTTACATATATAGCCAGAATAATTGCCGTGACCACCTATCGAACAATCTCCTGGACGAATCAGACCCTGATACCTCCACTTGGACCAATAAATATTTTGATGGAAGCTCATAACCTACCTCGACTCAAGCATCAGGATCATGGCTTAATATTAGTCAATCAATTGGCATTACTGTACCATCCGAGCTAAATCTATTTGGGAGCAGTCTAGCATACTAAGGTTGTATATAAATGCCTTGCTAACCACTTATTTCTACCGAGGAGGTAATATTTTACCTTGACTATGAATTTATATTTTTCATATTATTTATGTTGGTGATACATGGCAATAGTTTGTTGTTTTAACATGTTGAGTGAATTAGGTTTATGACGATTGTGTTTCTATTATGCTAGATCAAAATGAAAGTTGTAGGTTCTAATATAGAGATTTATTAACTTAGAAGTTCGATTTCAACATATCTACTATTTTGCCTTGTGTTTGATTGCATCAGAACTTACGTAATTGATGTTCAATTTGTTGGGAAAATATGCTCTTTAAAAGCATATGTGTTTATTTAATTGTAATAAATAATTTTTCTGATTAATAAAATAAATGAGGTATTTTATTCAAATATCTTAATTGCATTAATATTTGTATTAAAGTCCATTTAATCATATTATATGTATTTATGTGATCACCATGTGGATTCACAGAAGACATAAATACAAGTTATCTTATGATTAAATAAATTTAGTTCGCAGTTGATAAATAAAGTTGGGCACTTTATTTAGGTATAGACTGTAATAAATTCATTGAATGATTTGTCTTAATCATGTATGAATTTATTGATGTAGTACGACTACATTGAACAGGATCACATGTGAGATTTAATTAACTTTGTAATAACTGTCAGACTTATTAAATCTCATAGGCATTGATTTTACTGTAATCTTAATCTTGAGTTAATTATGATTTCATGATTGTAATTGTTATTCCATTTGAGTTACCAATGGACACGACACATCCTTGCGGTCAAGATTACCCGGTATCTTGGTGGGAGCAATTATGAGTATTGGAGTTATGGATTAACAATATAGAATTTGTACAACACATCTCTTGATGGGTTTTCAGCACTTGATCATAGAATTCTCTGGCCAGAGTGTGTCAACATATTTAGTATGTTGAAAATGATCATTAGAGAAAACCAGTAAGTATCAAAGAATAAGATGTTATTAAATTGATTGGACAGTTGAGATATCAATTTAATTAACGATGTGGTACAAAGGATTGTGCAGTAAAGAAATCAATGTGGCTTGGGACGAATTATTATTCGAGCATACAATTATGGAAGTCAGTTCCAATCTTTTAGTGCAGTAGATTTGGAATTAAATAATTGGGCTAGTTTAATTACAGGCCTAATTATTGTAGCCACTATTGTATGTTCCCAAATGATCCCCGGGTTAGCTCATTTAATTGACTGCACCACTACTGGACTAATAAGTAAGATAACTAGCTATTTGGGTCAAAAGCCTAAATATATCATTTAGTGAGAGGCTCCATTTAATGAGCTTTTGTATAAGGGGCCTTATGTTATTTTACAAGGTGGGTCCCCTATTGAAAAAGAAAATAACGTGAGTTTTATTTAGGGCATTATTTGGAGCCTAGGGTTTTCACTAAAGGGAGATATATAAGGCTTATTTTCTCAAAAAGAAAAAGAGAAGCCACTTTATACAAATCAGAGAATAAGATTTTTCTCTCCATGATTGAGAAAAAAATTTTCTTGTGCTAGTTGCTTTGGTAGTGATAAAGGCGACCACACGTCAAGTGCAGATCGAACTTGAGTCATAACCTGGAAGATCATTGGTGACAGTTCGTGATTTAACAAGCGTGGTGGTGACGGATCGTGATCTAACAAGAGTGGTGGTGGCGGATCGTGATCTAGGAGCCTAAATCACTTCAGCGGAAAAAGCCAACTCGGACTTTCAAGGTACGATTTCTAGAATACGAATTCTTATTTATTATATGAGAGCGATCTTCAAAAGGTTTTATAAAAATTTAAAAACTTGATTTTTTCCCAACACGATTGATAGTGAATGTTGAGAAATGATAGATAAATGTTCTTGTGTTCTAATTCTAGAAATTGTGGAGTAAAATGGTTTACGACTGATATTATTGGATTCATCTCATTATTCATTACTATCAATTCTTATCAAAATTTACCCGTGTGCGAAGTTTTATGTTGAAGAAGAATAGTGTAACAATGTTAAAATGAGCTAAAATTTTGAGATATTGTACTTCTATGTATATAATTAAGATCTATAAATTTTTAGGTGATTTTAGTTTGTCACTTTTTTTGGATGAATTTTCAAAGTTTGCCACTACTGTGGCTAGTTTTTTTTTTTTCTTTTACAGATTCTCCAACTTCCTTCTATTTTAAAAACCACTTGTCAATAAATACCAGAATGACCTCAAATTTTAAGGGTAAGTTGTTATCACTCAATATGCGTAATTTATTTTTGGAAAGTTTGATTGAAGCCTATCAGTATTTCATTCTCTTATAATTGCTCCAAGTCATGCTACTGCAGTTGTTGCTTGATCGATTTTCTTGGTTGATGTGCTAACCTCATGTGCTATTAAAATGACGGAAGAACTTTATATGTTGTACATTTATATGTCCATTAGTATTTTCAGGAATTTCACGGTGATTCGAATAGTTCTAAACTTTGTATACAAGTTGAAATCCATATTGCTTATGCTTTCCTATTAAAATTTCAAGTTTTAAGGACATCAGTGTGATGATGTAATGAATAAATGGATGCCTTCGGTTTTGCTTAAAAAAATTTATAACTTTTGTTCAACGCATTTTAGATCTATAAGTTTGTGGACGAATGGTGTATTAAAATTGATTTGATTGCCACTATTACCTTGTAACATTTTAAAACGTATGACAGTGTTGTTTTATTAATATAAATGTTACTGGTTGCAGATCGACTGAAAAGTCAATAGATTTTCTAAGCAAAAATATTTCCTCAAAGAAGATCATCTTATTTCCTACAAGTGCTCCCAACCATGACTTCTCTTCCTATCAACGTACGAAGTTGATCGTACCTCATAAATTCGTACTTGTGAAAGTACCAAATAAATAAAATGATCCACCATTTGCAACAGTAGTTTCAAAGAGCAAAATATTGAATAACCATAATGATAATGTCAACTAATTTTTTTGCTTGAATATGACATGTTCAGCTCTAACAATACTATTACATAGTTCATGAATTGCATATACAAAATATCATTTTTCTTATTATGTGGAATAAGCAAAATGTTGTAGCCACAACATTAGGTAAAATACATATAGAAATCAAACATGTGGCATTTTATAAAACGAAGTTGGAGAATTAGCGAGAACCATATATCTAGTTAATGTTCGGGATGAAAATGAAAGCTCAATGACTTTTGTCCAGCAGATGCATGGATTAAAAAACTGCATTATCATTTTGCTTTCCAAGCTCAGTGAAGAACTGGTGCTAAGTATTAGCATACTGCTTTATAGACATCATTATAACTAAAACTTGTACATACAGAGCAGGTAGTATGGAATATTCTCTAATTTCTGAAGGACAACAAAATTTCATCTAAGAATATTGTGTAGGCCAAATTTCCTTTTATGAAATGAAGTTTAAAGAAAATGTACAATTGCATAAAACATTGAAAGGATAGTCCCGGGACCAAATTAAAAGCAACCTCGAAAGAGGAAGATTGAACCTGGAAGACATAATAATTACCAAACTATTTCAGGAAAAAGCCTATCAAATTTTCAAATAACACTCAAAGAACCTAATAATGAGTTTAACGATGATTCATTTCTCTTTTTCTTGTGCAATAACTGAAAACTAAAGATTAAGTCACCTGTAAATCTATAATTTATGCCCGTGACCCTTACATGTACAATGTTTTGCTTGCGCATGATAATTCATTTAATAATACCGGCCAGTCTTTCTTTTATCTGCGTTGTTCATCACGTAAAAACTCTTTTGCACATAAGATCATTTTCTTTTTCATCACGTTACTTCTAGACACAAGAAATTGAACAGCCAACTTCCTCCATTCATCCTCTAATTTATACTCTTTGAAATAACAAACAAACAAAATTTAGGTCAGTAGTAAGATCAAGTAAATTTTGTGCAATGCAGATTCAATATCATTTCTATCTAATCTTATCCACTCAAGATATCCACGAAAATCTAAATTTTCACAAAACCAAATGGTTGACTAACCATGCAATCAGGAATTTGTGCTATAGTAAGGTTCTCCATCCACCAAATCACAAACATACCACATATATACCCATTACACTGTCTCGAAATTCTTTATTGTTTGTGATGGGAATGAAAACTCTGAAATCTAAAGTCGCTCCCATGTAACATCCGAATTTGTCCTTCAATATCTCATTAAGTGCTTTCAACTATAGTGATTAAAAAAACAATGCAATCAGTGTGTACTCTAAATGACGAAATGGAAACATAAAAGGTAGAAGATAGTTGAAATAAAGTTTATTGTTGAAACAAAGTTTTTGAATAATCAAGTTTATTGAATAATTATGGATTGACAAAGATTACCAAAATAGATAAATCTAAAATATTATTTTATGATAAAATTTTCCTAATCTAAATAAGAAAAGAAAAACAAATGGTGTCTAAATCTGAATTCTAGGAAAAAAAAAAAAAGATAAAAGTCCTAAAAGAAACAGAAAATGTAGGAAAATATTTTAAAACTAAAAATGATCAGGAAAGAAAGAGTATTTTCGACTTGACCATGGGGCAGAATGATGAAGCTATTTTATTTTTGATTCATTCTCATCGCAAGCTTCAAAACGGTATATTATACGCCAAAAGCGAACACATGTAGCCCAAGTTATGCTCTCTGAAAGATATCCCATGCATAATTTACAACCATCCTACATCACCAAAGTAAGACTTTAACTTAAATAAATACAAGAAAATATTGGAAGATAAACAAAATCAAAACACATAAAAACCCAAATTTCTTGATCCACTTACCATTGTGTTTGCTTCTCCAACTAATGCATTTTTTTGGTGGCACTTGGTAATGAGTCCCAAATCTCAGCACATATAGTAGGAATATCAACAACAAGAACATACCAGTGCCATGAATTATGATTTACGGTAATGACAATCTATTTATAATAAATTCAAATAATTATATCAACAACTTAATTGTTTGTTAAAGTATCAATTTGTATATACAAATGTGATGGATTTAACGATTTTATTATTCATAAAATTTCTATAAACATATTGTCTACTTTCTAATTCTGTTAATTCACTACTGCTACTTTTATTTCATCAAACATCTAGGCATGCCTTTGCACATTGTGCCAAGTCTTGCATGTAGCACTTACTCGAGTGCTTCCACCTCCCTAGCCATGCTATATCACTTCCTTGAATTAGAATCATTTACTGTTTCTAATAACAATTAATGTCATTGTTGCATATGCCTACATTTCCTTCCAACAATATGAAGATTTTTTATGCATTCACAATCACTATAACTAATCGCAAAGTAGGTGGGAAGAAACTAGGTAAATGGACTGTCTGAAACTTTTTTGCTTTCGCCGTTTGACGAAATCTCAGCCACAAGTGATATTCTCTACAAAATGAAAAATGTATTACAATATTACTCAAGAGTACAAAGCACTTAAAATTCTTTTACATTAGACTATGTAAGACTGTCAACACATTGGCCTAACTCACCTCACCATGGATCATCTTTTAGGACATAAAGACAATAAATCCCTCCCACGTAGCCAATTCATCTTTGGTTGAACAATAATTTCACTACAAAACATTTTAATGACTGCAAAACTATAATATTACACATCACAAATTACTCTTAGAAGAAAAATAGTTTACCAACAATCACAACAAATGATTGTCATTATATATCATTTCACTTGAAATGACTTATTCATATCCAGTCAACATTTCGTTACCTATTACTAGATAATTATTATGAAAACTATACCACCCTTTATCATACCTTCCATTAAGGTGTTCATTAATTATATATCCAATCAACTTCCACTCATCTTCTATAGCAGGAAACGTCAGAACATGGGGACCTACTCTGAAATGGCCATAATGACACCAAGGCCTTTTTTGTTCTGTTACTTCTCTATTGGTCATCTCAACAAGCAACTCCACAACCTCCTTTAACGGATTATTCACTGAAGATGAAACAACTGCATTGTCTTTGCTCATCATATCCTGCATCATGCATCGAAACATCCAAATAATCAAAAAAACATAAATGACATATTCAACTATATAATAATTTATATTATGTCAACATAACCATATGTTACAGTACCTCTTTTTTGCGATAGCACTGTGGATTGACCTCAAAAAATGCTTGTAATTGTAATCCTAAATGGCACAAAACATCCTCATTATTTTTCTTCACTGTAGGATTTCTTGCGTTGCATTTTCGTCTCTTGCATTTTCATCCAAAACTATCTGACTTTTCCTTCGCCCCAATTGTCAATGTTCAATGGCAATTGTTCAACTTTTAGGCCATTGGATTCAACTATTACATTGACTTCTTCATTTTCACTTTCCATGCCTCTATGTTCACCTAATCCACCTCTCACAACCTTTAAGTTTCGAACAAGGTTTTGGTCATATACATTACAACAGTCAGTTCGGAACATATCCTATGACCTTTAGTCCACGCTTTGTGCATTTCAAATACTGTCTCCACTCTCTATTTAAAAGTTTATTATTTCCTCCTTTCGCCAAATATCTTTTACGATCACCATTAGAACAACCTTTGATTTGTTTCTCATATAGTGTAACCTACACCAAAAATTTATAATAAACAATCATCATACATCATTTCAACCATTATTATTCTAAACAATACTATTCCTTTTCACGGACCTTTTCTGCACCAATGCCTCTTTGCTTGTGCATCTACTTAATGAATCTTGTTATCTTAGTCCCATTCCACTTTATTAGAAGACAAGGCAAGAGGTTTCTTTCAATATTCCAATTAGCACCATAATTGATGCACAATATCGGCATAAACTTATAATAATCAAAACTAATATACTAATAAAGATTAAATCTCATACAAATTAACCATAATTATGCCAACACCCTAGTATAAGTTTTTATAGGAGAACATCTTTAATATAGCAAAAACACCCTTACCATATGTATCATACAAATTTCAAACCAATGGTATGTGGACAAAGTCTTAAACCTTATCTTCTTCAGTAAATAGGTAAATATCATTCCAAGCACATGAACCATTCAATAATGAATTATCCAGCAACCTAACCCCAATAATCGATACCCAAGACTTTACCTAAAGGTACAGCAAACAACTATTTATATGTGCCAGCTTCTCTTGCTTTTATCTTATGCCTTACATTAGCTTACCAAAGCAAAGGGTCGCCTAATTTCTTGCACTGATAGTTTCTACATTCTTGATAGATATTAGTGAGGAGGAACTTATATGAATGCCACTATTCAGACATAACAATGAACACAGTACAAAGAAAGTGAACTTTACTTTGATTCATCATCAGCACGTGTTGATTTGCGTAGGATATCCTCCAACTTCTTGCATTTCTCCCTTTGCCTCGATATTCAATCCTCTATCTACAATACCCATTATATACCCAAAACTCAGTGGTCTAGGCTCCAACTCCTTACCATGAACAATTAAGACTGACTGTGTCGTATCAAACCTATCTACTAACCACTTACATCGTTTCTGTTGAAGCCAAGTACACTTCATCTCAATTAATTTACCAAATCCAATAGAGCACACGCCCATTCCTTTTTCGGCCATCAACTTAGATGCAACTAATGCAAATCAAGCTGGCGCACTTTCTCTCTCTTCAACAGTCCTTCTTTCAAAATATACTTGCATTTTTGTTTTGCTTCAAGCGGCATATTTTTAAACGTACTTCCTACTTTCTTCCTCACCTGCATATTTACAAATAAATAAATAAATCAACCAGTAAACAAACTTTCTCAAATAACTAATTTCAATTTTCACCTATATCAGTTAACTTTTCTAAACATTGCACTAAACCAATCCTTTTAGACTCCAACTCATCTCTTTCATGATACAAGCACTACCATCGTTTAATTTATCTTTCGTACTTCTTCTCCACTATATTCATGAAAAACAACATGCTGTCAAATGCCATTAACATAATGACTTTACCATCCAATTTATTTTTTTACCAGGCTTATTTGTTCTGTTATGCTTTTCTACAAATGTAGTTGGATCAAAACATGAAAAGAAAAATATCTTACCATAAATGTTATCAGTTGTAACTTGATAATATGCATGCGAATCAGTAATTGAGCCAACATGACTTAAGAATGATGCATATTTATGGCTGTAATGATAATATTATTATTTTATGGAATCATCTTAATGAAACAAATGTTGCAAATTTGAATGAGTATACAGAACAAATTGAATAAAAGTGTGCAATAAAAGAGTGTTCGCAGTACATTCCTGGTTGCATATGCCCCCACCATTTGTTTTCTTAATTTGTCACGTTTTCCTTTTTAACTAATTTTCAGGACATCACTAAATCATCATACATTTGATACCTCACAGTATATTATATTATACTAAATTAAACAAAGTACACAAATAGATACTTACTATTGTTTTGGCCCATAGTTATTACTCCACTATTGTTTCTCTACTTGCCAATCCCCCCCCCCCCCC
>NW_006262022.1:9588205-9609570 GCF_000493195.1 Citrus x clementina
GACAACTGGTTTGTTGTCTATATCATCTAAAATTGCAAAACTAGCTTTGTTCAAGCCTTTTTTCACTTCAAATGATTATTCTATATAAATGCATACTTTCAGAAAGGATTTTGCTATATAACTCATTCAAGAACCAAAACTTTACCCTATGTAAGAGTAGTTCCGTTTACAAGCCCAATCACAGTATCTCTCCATAAACCCCCAAAAAAAAAAAAATACAGACAGGTGTCGATTGTAATTAGCTATACTACAAGTAAAGAAGTGTCCTATATAACATATCAGGAATACAAATAACTATAGGAATTAACAATGCAAGCTAGAATATTAAGACCTTACCCACTGCAATCAGTATAAAAGTTGAGGCTGTTGTTTGATAATTGTTGAAAAACTATTTGAAACGAAAATGAAAAATAGAATTTATACTTCTAAATATAAAAAATGCTATGGTTAATGTTTTTAAAATTCAGTATTTTCAAGGAAAAACCCAATGAAAATGCATGAGTATGCAATTTTTCCCTCCCAAATCTTGTAGTTTTAAAAAAATAAAACAACACGTTTTTACTTTCACAATAGTTGTTACAAAAAGAAATTTATGAATTTTGTACTTTCCTGCACATAATAGCTTCAATTTTGCTAACAAAAATAAAAATAAAAATAATTATTACTTAAAAAAACACAGCAATTGGGCGTAGAACTAGAATCGAAACCCTAGAAATTTATTTTTCTCTTAAGAATCTGAGCAGCCAAGAACTCAACTTCGAAATTGGTCAGCAAAGACTAGAGATTGGATAGAAATGGTGACCTCCCAAGCAGTGTTGGTTCGCTGAAACTGAACAACCACTAATTCGTTGCTACCCAGTTATATGATTCGATCTTGTCATTCAAGAAGTGAACAGCTTGCGCCACTTTGATTTGCAAGTCCATCAACATCAAATAAAGCATAGCTTGCAGAAAATTTAATGGTGGATTTTGAGTAGGATGGACGTTGGATGAGATGCAGCTTTGGCTTCTCTTGGTGGTGGATTTTCAATAGAATGCTACTTAGAGGGGATGCAACTTTGGCTTTTCTTCCTGAATTTTTTGAGTTTTTTTATTTTAAGATGTGGGGGATTTAATTGTGAAACAAGGTTGTTTAGGCTATTGCAACCGATTGTAATAGTCAATCTTTTGGGTTGACTTTTCCAGTCACCCATCTGCATTCTGCAACCTTTTCAACCAGTTATATTTTCTTTCAATTTTGTCCATATACCACATTTTTATTAGTTAATTTGACACGACCCACCCCAACCTACATGTCTGATGTGAGGCGAATCGTGTGGACTATAACTAAAACTTGCAACACAAATTTAATTCATGAAAATATGTATATAATATGATCTATTTTATAAACACATAACAACTTCTGTGCCTTTTTTGAAACCATATATGAATTCAAACTTGCATAACTTATGTCTCGTTGTACATACTGACATTACATGAATGTTTACATATAAAACATAAGCAACATAAATGTGCTCAAAATGCAAGACATGCAGCAATGCGTCTCATGGCCTAACCTCAATTAACTAGAATTAATCTGCACAAAATCCTACGGAATCATGGGAGAAAGTGGGTAAATAGGAAAATAGTGAGTTTGCGGCTCAGTGAATGGATATAATATTATATTAAAAATATTAATAGTAATAATTATAATAAAGTATGTGTACTAGTGCTTATACATAATCATGTAACATAACTCCACATTGAATACCACGCATCAGCAAACATGAAATTCATACATACATACATCACAAACTGCACTAAATAGTACCCAGGGGAAATAACTCTCAATACTCGTCGAGATTATCATCGCATGATTAGAGTGGGGGAAAAACCTCTCAATACCCGGCGGAATTTAGCTACATCGCTCGGATAGAGTAACCTAACTCTCAATACGCATGCGCAGAGTGTACGGGGACGGGTACATATATGGTGGCTAGCAATCACATCTCATGACTCAATTAAACATATAATATGCGTACATGTAATTCATAACACGATATTAAATCAAAATATCAAACATAAATGCTTTACAGAATACATAATAGTAATAATAGTATACACTCACAAATTATGTTTCATTCTGGGGTTCGTTGGGGCTCTTGTAGATTCTTGGATTCTCGAGTTCCTCTTCAAATACAGGATTCGAAAATTAACTGTTAGAACTGATATAAAAATTTATACGTATCATGCAAACTACAACATAACTGCTCAAATTTCATAAATCTATTACCCACTGATCCAATGAATATAATTCTAACTATCCAATTCTATTTTCTGCAACTCTTCTTTTCAATTTCTCTCATACCCACTCTCGGCTTATTCCTTTTCCTTCTTCCTTTTCTT
The DNA here is from genome assembly GCF_000493195.1 of Citrus x clementina. Taxonomy (NCBI): domain Eukaryota; kingdom Viridiplantae; phylum Streptophyta; class Magnoliopsida; order Sapindales; family Rutaceae; genus Citrus; species Citrus x clementina. The sequence continues at coordinate 9,590,591 of NW_006262022.1, forward strand.
TTCTTCTTTTCTTCTTTTCTTTTTCGTTTCCTTCTATTTTCTTTCGGTTTCTCTTCTTTTCTTCTCTTTGTTTTGCTCTCGGTTTTCAAATTTAGTAAATGAAGCAACTCTCAAAATGTTTTACTTTATATAGCCACTGACTGGGCCACAGAGTGCAAGCAAGCAGCTTTCACTTTATTTTAAATATATGTTCACCGCCTCAAGCAAATGGGAGGAACATGCACGTGCCAGCAAAGAGGTGAAGCAAGCAGCTTGTATTGCATGCAATGGGCAGCTGGCTACTTATTTTCCTAAACACGTTTGGCTTTTTTTTTTTTTTTTTTCAAGTGGTGCATGGCCAGCGGTGCATGACATAATTAGTCAAATCACAAGCTATAAGTTACGAAAACAATAACTTAGGGAAGCAGCCTCAGCTACCATGCAGGGCAAAAAAATCCCTTGTATGGTACGGGGGCTACCCTTGAGCCGTTGGATTGAGCTTATTTGAATCCAATGGTTGGAGTTTCAATTTGAAAAAAAGAAAAAGAAAAAATGAATAAAAGTAAAAAAAAAATTACGCAACCAGTTGAAATTGTAAAGAGAAGAAAAGCATCTTCCTGCTCCCTCTCTTTCTCCCCCTCTGAAACATTGAACAAGAAAACTCTCATTTTTCTCCCTCTCAATCCCCACACTGTCTCACTCTCACTCTCACACACTCTCCCACTCCGGCTCACGCTCCCGCTCATGCTCACGCTCTTGCTCTCATTGTTGCTATTGCTCTTACACTCACGGTCTACCTTGCTCTCACTCTCGCTCCTATTCCAGGCTCTCACTTTCACTCTTCTCATCAAGGTTGCTCAGCGTTAAACTTAGCCTTATAATTGTTAAAATTATTAGATTTGTAATTTATTGTACTTAAGGAAATCGATTGGTTAATGATATAGTGTAAAAATACAATGTACACATAATATTTGGTCAAGAATGAGCAAAAAGTGACTTAAAAGTGAGGGTCTGTGAAACATGTAAACTAGGTTTAGAGTTTTGGGAAGTTTGAAAATAAACAAGGAAATGGTGTTTTCGGAGTGAATATGTGAGGTTTAATAAATGAAAAATAGTTCTAGAGACTTGCTTTGGCAAGAAATTGAGCGGAAAATGAAGAATTTTAGAGATAGAAGAAATGGAAACGAAATAGTGTATACAGAGAGAGACAATGAGTGACAAAGATGATGAACAAGCCCCACAATATATGAAGTCGGCTAGCCACTTGAACTAAGTGGTTAACCGCTTCAGTTCCAGAAACTAAGTGGTCAGCCGCTTACTTCAAGCGGCTAGCCGCTAAGTTTCTGGAACTAAATACCGAATAGTCACTTAAAGAAAAGAATTAGCTGGTTCCACTAAAATTTGGATTTTTTTTTGTTTTTTGACCAAAATTTGATAAATTCCAAGACCATTTTGTGATTCCGAAAATTTTCAAATGCCATTTTTGTGCATGAGACATGATGATGAACATCCAAAAACAAAAAATTAAGCATATAACATACTAACCTCAAGTATATATCACATAATCATCAAATATAAGAAATCAAACAAGTTAAGGTGAATATAAATTCCATATCATGAGTGTATAAATAAAATAGTAACACACTAACAAAACCTTCAATTAAAGCACGACTCTTGCAAAGTCAAATACAATTAATATTTACATCTTCCGATTTGTCAAATAAATTGTCACGAAGCCACCAATTAGAGTGCATGTTGGGATATAGAAGAAATGTAAAGGTGTCCCATCCCAGTGATTGTGACATTGATGAATTATTCTAAAAACTAGTCATTAGATTCTGAGAACACTTGAGAACGATTCCCACATTCATTTTGGGTTTCAAGTTCATATCATGTTTTACTAGTGTTGAATGAAAATTGTTCACTTAAGCGAGCTAAGTTGGAACTACCATGGCCATGATTGTTACTAACATTGGCTTCACTACTTTTGCAAGAAACTATTCGTGAATAAAATGAAATTTGCTTGCCATAAAAACAAGTTACTATGAACTTGTAGTATAAAATTTGAACATAAACATGAAATGGAGGGAGAAAAGAAAATTTTTGGGGTATTTGGAAAATACTTACATGAAACATAGAACAATACACATGAAATAAGTTACTTAAAATATGCAACAATGAACATAAAATATGAGTACTTCTGTAATAGTGAACATAAAACATCAAACATGAAACTCGGAACTTGTAACATGAAATGGGGGGAAAATAATTTTTTGGGGTATTTAAAAAATGATTACATGAAACATTGAACATTAAACATGAAATAGGTTACTTAAAATATGCAACAATGTACATAAAATATGAATACCTCTGTAACAGTTAACATAAAGCATCAAACATGAAACTCGGAACTCGCAACATGAAACATGAACGTAAACTTGAAACGGGGACAAAAAAAAAATTTCGGAGTGTTTGGAATATAATTACATGAAACATTGAACAATAAATATGAAATACATTATTTAAAATATGCAACAATAAACATAAAATATGAGTACTTCTGTAATAGTGAACATAAAACATGAAACTCGGAACTTGCAACAAGAAACACTACTACAAAAATGACCTTTACTGACACTTAGTTTCTGACATTTTGTAAAAAGTATCAGTAATTGTATGCATATGCACCATTTTCCGCTTTTAACAAATATGTATCACAAATTACTGATATCAGTGTGTCAGTAAATTAAGTATCAAAAACCACTGGCACTGAAGTATCAGAGGTTAAAAAAAAAATTACTATGATTTGTAAATCTTCCGACTCGAACTAAAGACTTTTAAAATTTAAAGTTTTTACATTTGAACCAAAGACCACATGACCTACAGATTCAAGATACAAGTATTTTTTAAAAGAATTAAAAACAAAAATATAATAGCAAAAGTAAAATCCCTAATCTCTTTCCCTCATTTCATCATATTGTCAATCGAAAACAAAACAAATCACTACCACACCGCCGACATACCCAAAATCTCTTTCGCCACTTTCGTCACCACTCTCGACTAGCCACTGCCGTCACTACTTTCGACTAGCCATTGCCGTCATCTCCGATGCACCAAAGTCTGTTCTCTATATTTTTGTCTCTTTTGTTGTCGTCATCTCCCATCATATCTCGTGCACTAAAGTTGGAAACCCACTGTCGTAACTTATGATTTTTGACCGTCACCGGTAACTAATCCACTGCGATCATCACCAATAGGCCGTAACTACTTCCAGTTATCATCAATACTCAGCCGTTCGTCACCGGTAATAACTTCTCAGCCTCTATCAGCCGCTCCGTCACTGTCGCACTGCCTCAATCTCCGTCGTCGCTGCTATACCACCACAATCTCTGTTCAAGGTAACCTTAAATGGATAAATAGAGCATGAAGAAAAGAGATAATGGACCTAAGTGTCATGTGACCAGTAAGAGAAATCAACGGGTATCCATGCCTTTTTTGTTTTGTATAGAGAATTCTTTAAAATTGCTCTACTAAATGTCATGTACTTCTTACTGAAACTAACTGCTTCTACATATGATTTTATAACAAACTTTTAAGATCAATTAACATTGTGGCTTTAGGTTCCTTAAAGCCACAATTGATTTTAGATCTATTGATTTTATTTTAAATTTTGTTTTTATCATAAATGAGCAGCTGATTTTTTTTCTGGAATAGAAATTGCAAGAGAGTTGACAATACAAGGCAAACAACCTTTGTCAGATACCATACATTGAATCCTTTGGCCCCGAATAAATTGCTTATTTGGGTGGTATGTTAAGACTTTTTGTTCTTTCTTCATTTAAATTGATCCATTTTATCTCTTTGCATATGAAAGAAAATAGAGATGTTGTTTGGTTGCTGAGAAAATAGCTCAGAGAAAGAGATGTTTCTGGAATCTGTACATTACACTGGAAACTAAGCAGGGCAGTGCCCTTACCATTCGCTGTAATATAATTACTCTTCTTCATGATTCAATTAACTAGAATGAGATTCTCATAAAGTTAAGTGGAGTGCTATGGATAGCAGTAAAATTAGACTGCTTTTTTCTTCTTTTTTTCTCCTCACTGGATGAGAAGTTGGTTAAGCCAACTCTACTGCATATAAAATTATTTGAGAAATGAAATCTTCAGCCAAGATACTGCTAGGAGTATTAGGGAAACAACCTTTTGGGCAGCAAAGAAATAATTAACTATGCGATTAGTTTAATAGTAATCATTGATTACCTTCAGAAATCAAACCTCATGTTTAAGTGGCTGGAAGAAGTATAATACACTTAATGCTTTTCTTTTCCCCTATGTAGCCGGAAGAGCATATCTTTATTTTTGATAACTATGATCATACCTCTAACTGCGTGCATTGGTATCATAATTTTGACTGAGGTTGCTGGTTTTGTCAACTTGTAGACCTGCTTCTTCTACGAATTTGGGCACTCAGTGGTTTGTGCTGACTATCTTACACTTTGAAAGTGGTTTGTGCTGACCAGCTTACCCTTTGAAAGGGGTTCATCATGGTATGCAGTTTTCTTGTTTGTTTAAATGATATGCCTTTACAATTATTAAAGGATTTGCTTCTGCATCATTCTTTATTTGAGAAATATATGTCAAATAAACATGAGCTTACAAATTTTGCATGTTTGTATCTCTACTCCAACTAAATAGTTTTCACAGCCAAAATTTATTAGTGCGTGAGTGCTAAACTTGTGTTCATATAAAAAGTTGAATGGTTAAATACTTAAATGGAATTATTCAATTATTCTTTTTTTATTTGACATTATTCTCATTTCTTCATTTTAAAAGTTGTGTTTTGCATGCAAAACTTCGTTGATAGTTGTGTCAAATTGTCACTGTACTTAAGCCTAAATATTTGTTTGCTTCAACCTAATAGCCAAAAATTAGAACTCCATGATTGCCAGCATGGCAAATCTAGCGGCTCACACAACCACCAGAATCCCACTCTCTTCATTGACCAAACATGAAAAACAAAAAAACTTATAAGGCCATTAAAGAATATGAAGACATTTTTTTTTTATTTTAAGTCTTAATTTTTATTAGTTACTTCACTTATGAATTAGCTCGACTTATTAAAAGCCACTAAGGCCCGTCTTACTGCACATCACTCACTTACGATTTAAGAGAGGTTAATGACAGCGATCAAAAAAGTGGTAGCTAGATTCTTTTTAAAAATTTTTGTCTCTCTCTATATTAATTAACTGATGAACATTTAATGATTGGCACACTGCGTATTGTTGGAGAGATTATGTGAATAACCATGAGATGTACAAAAAAATTATATGGATTAATTGTGAGGTTGTTATTAGTGGGGATATGTTACAATATTGTTGCTTGTACGTCATGAAAGAGCTCTTGCGACTTCATAATCAATGGGCTACATATGTTGCCAAGTTAATTATAGCCCAAAATCACAAGGTAATATATGAGTAATTTATGATGATTTTTTCTTCCAAATATCCAAGATTTATTATTTGTTGTGTACTAATTGATTTTATGTACTTGTAGGTGGGAAAAAAATGAAGCCACATATGGATATTTATTGACACTCTTGTGCTTCTTTTTGTCCGTTAATGTTTGTTGAAACTTAATTTAGTACTTTATTGTCTAGAACTTGTCGAAAGCTTAATTTGATACTTATGTTTTTCTTTTCCAAACAGTGGTGTAGTTGAATTACATTAATTTAAATTATGTATTTGGAATGTTTTTATGTGAATTGTGTTGTGAGATTTGGTATATTTAATATATTTTGAGTTTTCTTTTGATTGTAGAAAAAAATATAATTAAAATAAAAATATACTATTAACAAAAGCAGCATAACATCAATAAATACTAACACTAAATATTTTAAAATGACATTAATAATATTTTACGTTAATGAATCAATGTGCTCCTGATACTGTAGTCACATTAATCATTGACATGTAAATAATATCATCAAACACTGATACCATCGTGTCATTATTTTAGTGATACTATTGTGACAAAAATTATTGACACAAAAATCACTGACACTAATTTTCAGTGTCAGTGTGTTCTGGCTGGAGCATTATTGACACAATTAACAAGTGTCAGGAAAAGTAATTACTGACACTAATTTAGTATCAGTAAAGCCCATTTTTCTAGTAGTGAAACATGAACGTAAACATGAAATGGGGGCAAAAAATAAAAATTTCAGAGTGTTTGAAAAATATTTACATGAAATATTGAACAATAAACATGAAACAGATTGCTTGAAATATGCAGTAATGAACATAAAATATGAGTACCTCTATAACAGTGAACATAAAATATCAAACATGAAACTTAGAACTTGCAACATGAAACATGAACATAAAGATGAAACGGGGGCAAAAAAGAAAAATTTCGGGGTATTTAGAAAATAATTACATGAAACATTGAATAGTAAATATAAAACACATTACTTAAAATATGCAATAATGAACATAAAATATGAGTACTTCTGTGACAGTGAACATAAAACATCAAAGATGAAACTCGAAACTTGAAACATGAAACATGAACGTAAACATGAAATGGGGGGAAAAAAGAAAATTTTTGGGGTATTTAAAAAATAATTACATGAAACATTGAACATTAAACATGAAAATTAAAATGTTAAATATGAGACAGAGTTCATAGAAAATGAATTAAACTTTTGTCTTTTTGTTAACACTCATTTTATTTTGTTTTTCAAAATATTTATAATAAAAAATAGTTTTTCTATTTTTACTTTACTTGTCTTTTTTTCTTATTAGTATTATTATTTTTAAAATAATTTTTATTTTAATTTATTTACTTTAAAAATACATATTAATTTGCCAGTCATAAAAGTTGTTTGGTTGCCAACGAATTGTCTTTGATATAGAGACCTGTATCATAGCCACTCCCTAAGTAAGCCATTTTTTATTGGTAATTTTTTTAAAAAAAAAGTTAATTGAAAAGTATGGACTAATGAGATAAAATAAGGAGAAATTATATTTAACCTGAAATTTCATTAAATCGTATCTACTTAAATTTCCCAATCTGGGTGATAGCTCATCGCCCAAAGATAGTCGGTGTGCGATGAACCTTCTGTCGATTTTAATTTGATTTTAGCAAAAAAGTTAATTTTCATAATTTCACAAGACGAAATTTCTGGCCAAATATGAGTGTTGTAAAATACCCATATTTCTCTACAAACTTTATTCATTCTCAACAAATTCTTCTGCTATCCCAACAAAGGGTGGACTTTACATAGAAGTTAGTGTGGGCAATTGATCCTGCTCAACAAAAAATTCATTGATTTTCATATTTTTTTTTCAAAAAAATTTTATTTAAGTGGGAAGCAAATTTATAAAGAAATTTTAGTATTCGATCAATTCGATACATTATTAAAATTTATTATAGTTTTAATCTCAATAAATTAAGTTTCTAAACACGCCCCGATCCCAACCCTTGTAACAAAATCATGAAACATTTAATATCAGGATCAAAATCTTCATTTTTCATTTTATCAAAGACCGACAGTGCCTTCCTTTGTGTCTTGACTTACTCGAAGTATAATTTAATCTATTAAAATCCAACAATTCTCTAGCTTCAATCCAAACTTTCCCATATTTCTTAAAAGCATATGTTCTCCACGAAATCAAACCATATGGTCATGTTTGGATGTTAGGATTAAGTATGGGATTAGACTAATTTTGGGATTAAATATTTATCCAATGTTTGATAAGTTTAGCTGGATTGGATTAGGGAGGACTAAATTTGAATTTAATCCGAAAATCATGGGATTAATAATCCTAATTTGCACACCTAGTATTAATTAATTAATTAATTTTTATTGACACCTAGTATTAATTAATTAATTAATTTTTATTATGATTTACTTAAAAATTATTTTTATTTATTATCTATGATCTAATTAAATTGATATTTTTACTTATACTAACTCTTGAGATTAAATTTTCACTACTTGCATATTTAAGAATTTATCAATAAAATTAATGTTTAGTTATTTATTGCATTATTTGATTGTATTGAATTTAATAATCACTAATATAATATTAAAAATAATCATGAAAATTAATAATACCATTAATTAATTGATTTTATATAATATTTTTAAATATTTGATAAAAATTAATTAAATATTTAATTTGTTTTATATATGTTTATTTGTTTACTGTATTATGACTGCCCAATAACTTATTTACAATATATTTAATTTTTCCTAGTAATTTATTTTTAAATTTATTTTAATTATGATTATAAAATTTCATGAATAATTGAAATTTATATTGAAATGCCAATTTAAATGCTTTTAAATATTATTTAAATACAATTTAACATAGTTTAATATGATATTGTACCAAACATAAGAATATATAATACAATCCAGCTTAATTCATTCCAATATAATTCAATCCAATCCTGCATGTCAAACGTAACCTATGTGCCTTGTAATATTTTGTTAAGCAAACCTTTTCAGTTAAAAAATTATTTAATTTTTACTCCTTAATTTGTGTGTTTTAAAGGAAAATGCCCATGTGTCTCTTGAACACCAAAAAATTCAAAATGATAAAAATAATTTCTTTTTTGATTTAAAAAAATGGACTGTTGGAGTAAGAGACAGAGCAAAGAAAGCTATAACAGTCTTGAGGTGACAAAATCTTTGAACAACGACTCCCATATCCGCATTTATGATTTAACCACATTTTTTTTTCTCTACATAACATATTAGAAATTTTATAAAATATAAAATTAACAAAAAAAATTAATAACCCTTACATTACTTGCATATAAAGTAAAAGCGTAAAACAAACTTAGTCACAAAATTGGCAAAAATTGAAATTTGAAGTTTTGACCGTTACGGTTAGGGCCAAGCTTAGGGTTAGGTTTAAGGTTAGGATGTAAGGTCTTGGCGCGCCAAGCACTAACGGCTCCCGCATCGTGGCGCTTTATTTTCCCTATCAATTTAGGAAGCTAATATCTGAGGAAACTCGAATTTAATTAGGAAACCCACTTCTCTCAGGATTATTATATATTTACATCATCACTGCCGTGTTCTGTTCTGTGTTCTTCAATTCGCTAGTTTCCTGTTTTGTTTCTCTGTTCTTCGAATTTTAGGAAACCCACTTCACTCAGGAATTAATAGCATCCTTTTATTCGCATAATCATCCTCTGGTCCAAGCACTTAAAAAGCTTTCTGAAGTTGCTGTTCTGTGTTCCTTTTTTTCCTGTTTTATTTCTCTTTACGTTTGAATCTTTGAATTTCTGAAGAAAGAATTTACATGGAAGAGAGAAAGATGAAGTGGCGATTGCATGATGATAGTGGGTCTTTTGAAAGAATTTTAAGGGAGGCAGAGGAAGCTGCCAATGGTGATGAGTCCTTAAAAATGAGTTCACTTACGAGGATCATTGTTCAACAGCTTGTTGAGAAACAATTGGCACAAAAGAAGAAATTTGACAATCTGGGTTTTGACATACCGAAAAGAAGAAGAGGTTCTGTTTCTGAAAACTTGCCTAGTAGAAGAATGCCGTCACTAATACTTAAAATAAACAACAAGAAGATTACTCTGAAGAGGTGCTTCGACCAGACTCATGACAGAGGCCACAAAGATGATGAAAAAGAGATCAGACAGCCCAGAAAGCAGAGGAAGAAGGGAAACAAGAACGTGAATCAAGAAGAACGCGTAGTTGCTGATATGCCTGAATCATTCAAGAATCGCATCCAGGAGGAGAATGGTACTGATTTAGTGTTGGTGATGCAGAAAACAATCACAGGATGTGATTTAAGGAGTAATAATAATCGGCTGTCGATACCACCGACCAAAGTAAGAGATGATAACTTTGTCAATCAAAAGGAGAAGAGCATTCTTAATACAAAGGAAGGGATAGAGGTCTTGATGATTCCTCCTTCTCTTAAACACAGTGTTCCTTTGACGTTGAAGAAGTGGAAGATGGGTGATAATTACACTTATAATCTGATGAAGACGTGGCATGATTTGGTTGTGGATGATAAAGATAATGGACTTGAGTTAGGTTCAGAAGTGCAGCTATGGAGTTTCAGGAAGAACAATTCCGATTTGTGTTTTGCTTTGGTTAAGCTTGAAGGATAACAAGGAAGTGGAAACAGATCATTACACTGATGATGCAACTGATGCGAAGACTCTTCATCAAACGGCTGAATTGCAACAACTACATATGTTTTGACCCGACCCGTTGATGATATTGAGCAAGAAAAAAAAAATTGTATATATGACAGATGAAATATGTAGTAGCTACTGTAATTGCATTGAAAACTTGAAATGCATTATATCTTTATAAGGTTTTGTGATTTTCTTGGCATGGCTTATTGTTATGATTTCCATTTTTTACAGTATTTTGATTTTCAAGCTCTTAATCATCATAGGGTTTATTACTATTTCAGCTCCTGTAATTGGCCTGCTTGGAGTTATGAGCCTCCAGTATCTGATGCAACACTGAGGACTAACTCTCGTTTCTTTACAGTTTTCTTTACCTTACCGGTGCTTGCATAGTTTTTCTGATTACTCTTTGAAGATAACAGAGAAGTAAAAGCAAATTCAAAGACTAGATCTAATGAGAAAAGTGTCCTTGTGAGGTTGCATGACGTTAATCTTAACCCTCTGATTTCAAGAAATGACTCTCTTTGGTATTCTTAATAAGTATCCTTCACTTGCATGCTTGTCGGTCAGCTTTCTCGCTGTCCGGAGGTGTTCATCTTTGTCAGGGTACACAAACACATTGAATTCCAATCTTCGTTTGTGAATAGTTCACTTTGAAAACCTCAGGCTAGTGAAAGGTTTCTGAGTAAATTTAAGGAGGTTGTTGATACAGGAGAATTATCACTATTCTGTAGGCTGCTCTCAGGGCTTGGTGCGAAGGGAGTTGCCGGCTGATTATATTTATGACTTTCCAATTTGCCGCGTTAAAGTAATGCCACGTATACAAAATTGGCCATTGTTGTTGACTTGTCGCCTCATGTGGATAAATTTGTGCTTTTTAAATGGGGTTAATGGGGTTATGAAACTCAATGTGAGAAGGATCTCTAATTATTCCTTATGTTTTGGTTTTTGCGAACGTGCTTGTTCAACAAAATCCAAATCTGTTACAACTTGTTCAATATTCAGATGACTAAAAATGAAATTACATAAACAGCCAATGTCAGAGTTGATGTCCAGTTTTTACATGTTCCAGTTATCCGGGGATGATATTGAAAAGAATTGCATTCACAAGATTTATATTGTGATTTGATGATTAGGTCTCCCTAGCTGGCAGATTTCAACTCTGTTTGATTTGGTACAGCAGAGTTCAATTCATCGTATCTATTTGGTTGGTGCTGGATTTCATATTCATCTTTCAATAGCCAGCCCGGCGAGCAAGGCTAGCCCCGCAGTATGGCCAGCAATATTTCAGTGAAAGACTAGTACATCATAAGCCATTAACAACAGTAATAAGCACAAATATTAACTCAATCAGACAATCCAAATGGTAATTACCTGATCAACGACCTTTGAGAAATTCATTGTTTCAAAATTGGAAAAATGTTGAGTGTACATAGTTAAAACTGAAGCAGATTAGGTGATTGATTTTATCAAAACAGGCATTCTAATTGAATGAAATATGACCTCATATCAGCTTTTTTTTTAGTCAAATGCAGAGTATTACTATTTACACATACAAAATTACCTTTCCTTGAAGTCATTTCCGCTAGCCAGCAAAAGCTTGCGGTTTTGTATATACTCTGATTCATGACATGCATGGTCAACATACAACTAGAGTTGAATTCTTACCAGAGGAGAAGAAATCCTTTGGTAGCCTCACTTAAATGTCATGGCAAAGCAGATCAAAACACCAGCTAACGTTGAGCTGCTAACATGGAGATACAGGCCATAAAAAGAAAAGTACCAAAATCGCATGCAAGTCTTAACCAAACATCAGCCATGGACATTTCTTCAACCTCACAAAATTCCAGTTTGGTACTTTATCTACAATATATCAATGCCTTTAAATCTTTCTATTTTCTGCACATCAACTGTCATTGAAAATTCACAACAGCATGTAACTTAGGTAGGACAGTCAGTTATCAAGGCATAAGCTTTTTCACGCATTGAAACTAAATTATGTCGAAAATAAGTCTTAAACTTTTGTTCGGCAATGATCTAAACAGGTTGCTGAGGTTCCTAGATTGTTGAAGATGACCAATACAACTAACGGAAGGAAACAGGAATACAAACCTAGTACTATCCAAGATTCATTCAGAAGAAACCTCTACTTCTAGATTTAATCCGAACAGGTAAATCAAAAAGTTCCAAATAAATGAAAATCATATAGGAGAATACCAAGAAAGTTATTGAATCTTGTAAAGAAACGATATTGCATTTCAGACTTCATCTTCTTCACAGTTCATCTATCACATACTCAATTTTATTCTGGCACAATTAATATCATCCAACAGTACCAACACTCAATAGCTGATGAAATAATGTTGCAATTTCTGTATGCTATTTTGAGGCCCTCCTTCTCCTTGGACATCTCTCCAAAGCAAAACACAACTCAGAAGACTTGTTCCTGAAGCTCCATAGATTCACAGTCGTACCTTCTCTCAGTCTATTGTCTCGATTACTCACAACCAATGAATGCCATTTCTCCACAAGAGAATAACCGATCTTCCACTTCTTTAACTTCAATTTAACAATGGATTGAGAGACGGAGGAATCATTGAGACCTCTACGCCTCCTTTGGCATCAAGAATGCTCTCCTCTTGTCGATTTAGAAAATTATAATCTCTTACTTTTCCCCATGGTATCAATAGCCGATTCTCATTCTTTAGTAAATCAGTATTTTTGAGTTGTTTCCTCATCACCAACACAATATCTTTACCATTCTCCTCTTGGATAATGCGATTCTTTAAAGATTCTGGCATATCAAGCATTTCGGCATTAACTACCATTTCTTTAGTTTCCATTAACGTTGCAACTTCTGCCACCCGCTTTCCAACAAGATCTCGCACAAGTCTACATGTTTGTAAAAACAATTTCAAGATTTCATCACCTTTCGCTTCTTCTTTTGACAGAATTTTGAGAGAGGCAGAAGAGGCTGCCAATGTTGATGAGTCCTTCAAAATGAGTTCACTTGTGAGGATGATTGTTCAAAGGCATATTGTAAAACAAGTGGCTCCAAAGGAATTTGACAATCTGGGGTTTTACCTACCCAAAAGAAGAAGGGATTCTGTTTCTAAAAGCTTGCCAAGAAGAAGAATGCCGCCGCTAACACTTAAAATTAACAATAAAAAGATTACTCTGAACAGGTGCTTTGATCAGACTTATATCAGAGCCGATGAAGATGATGAACAAGAGATCAGAAAGCCCAAAAAGTGGAGAAGACGGGGATCAGGAAGAATGCATATTTGCTGATTAATCATTCAAGACTTGGAGAATGGTACTGATTTAGCGTTGGTGATGCTTTGAAACTCATTGTATCAAGTTCATTGCAGGGGAGTCCCTTTCAGTTAATTATTCTCACAACTTTTATTCATTTCTCTGCTGCGAAATTTGGTTAATTTTATCAGTTTTGATATGTTCGCTTTGTCATTTTTGTGGATTAATTCATAAATTATTATTATCCCCTTTAGAATCAATCTCAGTTAATGTAGCAACAATTCACTTTAACTAACATGTGGAGCAAGTTTCTGTTACTTATGTGGGATAGATTTTCTTGATTTTGTAGCATTTGACCTAAGCTGATGACTAAATTCATCACTGCAATATCATGAAAGCATTTTGTCATCAGTTGATTTTTACCTGTCTTTGAATTGATTTTGTAGACTAACTGTGTTACTTTGCATAAACGTAGAGCATTCCTCAAATGTTTATGAGAAAGTTTGGACATAAACTTATTGATGTTGCTACATTCATAATTCCTAATGGTCACCATTGATGTGTTCGTATGAAAAAAGAAAAAAAAAATTATTCAATCTTTATAGGATATTTTATAGTTTTCAAGTATGAGAAGAGTTCAAGTTTTTAGGTTCTTATTTTTTGATTTAGCCATAATTTGATTGTTTAGATATTTAATTCTAAAGTATGTTCATAAACTCTTTCACTTAGTGGTCATTATAGTCATGCAAAGATTTGTTGAAGTAAATACTCTTGATGCTAATGGGTTCATATGGTCAAAATTTTAGTCGTTCAGTCATTTCATAAGGATCTCTTTAATACAAATAGGCCGACTATGTCATTATTTATAGAAAGTAAAAAATCAGGGACCTCAAAGATAACCTCCCCATAGGCATAACCTTCAAATTTATTTGCGGAAGAAAGATAAACTTGTAATCTCAAATTAATTATATTTTTATAAAGTAAAGAAAGATCAAGATGAGTCACCCACAAAAGTAAAGATTTTGAATTTTTTATCTCTCCTTAACATATACCATATGGATATCTAACTACATGTTCATGCAAATATATGTTTTTGTCATTTTGGTTCTTTATTTTTTTTAAAAAAAGGTAAAGTTTGTATATGAACAATTCTAGCTTAAGATTCAAAACTTCTTCCATTGTTGTTAAAAAGTCAATTTTTACATGGGTGTGGTTATTTGTACTCTAAATTTTATTTTGAATGTTGCATTGCTTTGTGAACTCATATACTAATTTAAAAAATTGAGGTTTACCCTATACATTCTTTAAAATTTAAAAAAAATTATTACTTAAACTATTTAAATTTATTTACTTAAAACATCAATAAAATTATTTAACACATACTTAAAACAATATATAACGAAGTAAAGTTGTAAATAAATTATTTAACATAATTTTTATTTTTATTTTTTACTTATTCATATTCAATATTGAATTTTCATTAAAAAAACTTACATTGACAACATAATAATAAAGATATTCTATAAATATCTAAAAACAATGAAAAGAAGACGAGATGAGGGAGGAGGAGGAGGGAAAAAATGGTTGTTTTACATACAATAATTTTTTATTTATTTTTAAAAAATAAAAAGTATCACACACATACTTTAAAGTCAAAACTTTTTCTAAATATTAATTTTAATTCGTTATTGTTTATCCAAGTATTGATGAAGATGTTGGAAATAAATATTTAAGGATTTAAGATATGACAATTATATATTGAATAATAAGTGTGTTGTATGGGTGTTCAAAGAAATTATGTAAGTTATATAATAACTTATCCTTAATTATAATTCACATGATGATTATTTTTATAATAAAATTTTTATTAAAATTAAAGTATTAAATTTTAAATTGAAAATAGTCCCATCTATTTTACATGTGGAAAATATGATGATCATTGACTATTTTTAATGCAGGGCAAATCCTATGATTATAGCATTAATGCCTACACGATTGACTCATTCATTTGTTAATTTATAAAATATATTAATAGGGAAAAAGCCACCAACATCCTCAAGGTTTATTCTGCAAACTCCCTTACTTTCATAAATGGTTACATACACCTATTTTTACTATTATAGCCTTTGATTATAGCAACCAAAATAAATATAAATATAAATATAAGATAAAAATAATAAATATATATCATATGATACAAATAAATATTACAATAAGTATAATTAGTAAAATAACTTATATAATAAAAATTATTTTTAATATTAAGCTATTATAGTCTATCCCGACCAATTTTATTAATACTCTAATCTATTAATCTAAAAATTGACTTTAAGATTCATATTAATATAGACATAATTAAAAAAAATTGTAAATAAAATAATATAATTTTTATAAATTACAATGAATGTTAGGTATAATTATTTTAATATTATTAATTTGTCAAATAGATTTAATTATTATTAAAAGAATATGATAGATTAATAATGTTAAAATAAATTTTGTAATATTGAAAATAATTTTAATATTTTATCTTATTTTATGTATTATATTATTTTAATATTATTTTTATTTTTATTTTTATATATAAATTATTTAAAGTCAATTATTGGGTTTTTGTAATCAAGGCTATAACAGTAAAAAAGGAATGTGCATGATCAATTATGAAATTAAAGAGATTTGTGTGATCAGTAAATTTTGGGGGTGTGGGTGGTTTTTCTCCATATTTATAGTTTAATAATTGGACCAGATTATTTGAACTCACTTAACTACTCTTCAAACCCCTGTTTTCAATTAAATTCTATATCACTAAATACCCATCAAGCAATTGGCAATTAAGGCCAAACAATATATCAAATAAAATAAATTTACTCTCTAATCCATTTTATTTGAAACCTTGGCTCTTTATTTGATTATCATTAACATAATTTTTCGATAAACAAATTGTATTTAATATTGAAAATTCGATTGGTATCTTTCAATTAGTGAAAAAGCTTTTATCTAACAAGCGTAATTAGGGCAAAAACACTTAACACCATCCTAATTCGACTGTTGTGAATTGACATTTAAATACTCTTTCCTGTAAATTTATAATTTATAATTTATAATTTATAATTATTTTGTTGAAGCCCAATAACGCCAGTATGTTAGTGTCAATTGATACCGTCCTTTGGGATTGTGAAATTGCCAAGTTTATGAAAGTTCAAATAAAAAAAAATAAAAGGATGAGTTGACAGATTTTGTGGGTGTCGAAAGAAATTGATACTGAATTATTTAGAGATAAAAAATCAAATTAGGGTAAATTTTGGTATTATGGAAGGTGCAGAGAGTAAAAATTTGACTTTTAAATTTAATTAATAAGTGTAGAGAGTAATTGTCCCACATTAATATTGACTAATTGATATTTACTTTTTTTTGGGTCCCAGCACAATTAATTATATCCTTTTATTTATTCCATAAAATTCAACATGTTGAGAGTCACCAAGTCAATAGAGATGGCATAATCCGAATTCGAATCCGGATCTGCATTGAACATTTGATATCCGGATCTGTAAATAAATATATGGATCCAGATGTAAGTAATATCCACACAGATTGCAGGTGGATTTTTCGAATATCCGGATATGTATAATAATAAATTTAAATATAATTTTAAATTTAATAATTTACCTAATAATATCAAATAAAATTCAATTATAATTTAACAATCAACAATTCAACATAAATAACATACAACAGCACCATAAGTTCACAAACGGCAATTTCACAACATAAATCAAACATAAAAAAAAATCTAAGATAAATAGATTCATTACAATATTCTCTAATTATTATTATTCTTTTTTATTTTTTAACATATTTTTCATAGTCAATGAAGATTATAGAGTTAATTATGCTTATACATATCAAATAAATAATTTAATTTATATATTTTTCAATTAAAATTTAGTTAAATAAATAATTTAATTATAAAATAAAACGAATCCGAATATCCAGTTTTCCGGATACACTTGTATCTGGATCCAAATCCACACGGATCTTAGTTTTTAAGATCAAAATCTGCGTTTTTTAACATGCGGATCTATATTTTCCCAAATCCGGATCTTTGCCGATCCGGAGTTTATTGCCATCCCTACGATTCAGGGACCTTTTATCATAATTAGTGAAACTACGTCCTTGCATGAAAATTCAAGAGAAACATGGGTCCAAATGTTATTTATAGAAACAAGAATCAGAGTTTCAGAAACTTATGATTTTGGCAAGTACCGTGTAATAATTCAAAACTAGAGAAACAGAGTGAGCAGAATCGTGTACGTCGAGTACCATGGCAGAGACGCCCTCTCACTTCTTCAAGGTGATTCTTGCTGCCACCATTGAAGACAAGAACTTGGTAACTTTTCTAACTTCTATATTCTTGTTTTGCGAAGATTCTTGTTCATAAAAAATAAGTATATAAACAAATAAATTTGTCCTATTTTTGTGGTTATTAACTAGTTAATAATGCCCACATTTCATGTTTAACGCTCTGCTGTTTCTAAATCAACAGAAAAAATTTGTCAAATTGCCACCTGGGATTGGTTTTGCATACATACATATATATATATATATATATGGAGCACTATTAATATTTTCTGAGGAAACAAACAAATAATATCAATAATGTATTGTGTCCATGAAATGCTTAAGACACTGGTGTTTTGCTGGAATAGTCTCTCTTTCAGTTCCATATGCATGCTTTGTCCTTTATTTATTTTCCATTCTTCGTTTGGGGTATAAGAAAGTTCTTTATTCTTGTAATTTTGGGCATGAAAGTATCATCGATTTATTGTAGGATAATGGGTTGGTTTGTACTCATGTAATTGGAGCACAAGAGAATGATCTTTGGGGTTCTATTTTTTTTTTTTTTAATACTGTCATACAGGATTGTTACTGATATTACATCAGATATTACAATTAATATTTACAAATAGATTATACAGCTGAGACCTTCGTCGTGGCATGTACTCTTTTGAAGCGCGGCCCAGATTCTTTACTCTAATATTTCGAGGGGTGTCTACTTCACTCACATTTTGTGAGAAATAAACTGGCTCCACTCAATTATTTAATAATCGAGGGAGAATTGAAACTAATCTCCATAATGTTTTTATGGAGGCTTGAACCCTTGCTCTCAACATTGTAAGTGCAAGGGTTCTCCCACTGGACCAAGGCCCATTGGTGATCTTTGGGGTTCTAGTAGTTTCCGTTGTTCCAGAATGCTGTTTAATGTGCCAAAGGCTCCAAATAATCTGAGGAACAAGATTTACGTCTATTTGGTACTTTCAAGGTTATCAGTATATAGATTCCTTTGAAAAAGTTAATGAGTGATTATTCTTTGCAGTATGTCAATTGTTAATTGATAGACATTTTTACTGTCGGTCTCACTTCCATATCAAATTTGTTTAGATTTGGAGTGTGGAACAGAATTTAACCAATTATGAGGTAGAGTTGGTATCAAAATTGCATCCCTTATATGAATTTTGGTAATCTAGTTATTAAGTCGTGAGCAGGGACTACTCTTGTCTTATCGTTTGCATTT
>NW_006262022.1:9610582-9658761 GCF_000493195.1 Citrus x clementina
CGTTCCGTCTACCTTATTGTATTTGCATTCAGATACGTCTTCTTGTTTATGAAGCCTTGATTTTACACTGATTAAATGTTATCACAGCAATGCTGTGGAAGCACTTTTTCATGTTTTCAAAAGTAGATCATCTAACTTTATTTGCCTTAGCTGCAGAGTATTCCGCCACAGTTCGTACGAAATTTGGGGACGAACTCTCATCAGTCGCTAGACTCACAGTTCCTAATGGTTTTATTTGGAGAGTAGATATAACAAAAGATGAGGGAAAGGTATGGTTTGATGATGGTTGGCAAGAATTTATGGAATATCATTTAATCTGTGTTGGATACTCTGTGGTTTTCCAATATGAAAAGATTTCAAATTTCTGAGTTCATATATTTGATACAACTACTTGTCAGATTCAGTATCCATGTAGAAATATTTGCATGCCTTCACAGAAAAATTGGATTTCGTGTAGATGTAATACAAATCAGAAGTGTACTGCTACTGTTGGCAGTCCAAAATTTAAGAGTGGTTGTGAGATGAGAGGCAAGAAATGCAGAATTGAAGAGGCAGAGGTGAAAGATGAATCTGAAAGTGTTGGTGATTTGATGAAAGAGAAACTGAACATAACTGGATTGTCTAATTCGCAACGATCTGTTCGACGCAAAATGCATCTCGGTGAGGCACCATGTCAGTGGGTTCAGGAAACAGACCATTTGATTGATAACACCAATTGAAAAAAGCCAAACATAAGATGAAGAGTGAGCACAGAGCATGCATTGTAGGTAAGGAAAATTAGTCTCTTGATATCTATATGTTGTTTTATGCAGCAAGTGATTACAAGATCTTTCATCAGTAACGCTGAAAAATTGCAGATAAAGATGAGGTAGCTTGGCTTCAAGACTTGGGAGTCTATATTTGTGATTCAAGGATATTTCTTCTGGTAGAAGAAAGACAGAGCAATTGATGCTGCCAAATTCTTCAATCCTAAAACCCTTCATTCCTTGTTTTCATGCGGAAAAATAACATCTGTAAACAATCTGTCGTGAGCTTTAAAATAATTAGTTTGAATTGTTTCGGCTTATCCTTTTGACCAATGCAAAGTTTTTGTTGTTTCTGCTTTGCTTGTGAAGTATGTGCAGGTTGCATTTTCTCAGAACTGCTTGAGAGGGAATAAGTTTGCAGTACAGGATTCCGACAGAACAGAGTTGGCTGTTACAATGACCTGGACTAGGAAGTGCTTTTTGAGTGGATGGGGTTGGTTTTTCAAGGAGAACAATGTGAAGGAAGGAGATATTCTTTTCTTTGAGCTGATCAAGAAGAACCTTGTTACAAAAGTTTCAGTATTTCATGCGCAAGTATAATCCAAGTGTTGAAGACGTTATCAGGTAGTTATGTTTGATCTCTCAAATGTAAATCTCTAGAACTTGTTGATTCCTTTTCGAATTTCCGTTAGTTTACTAGTAAGGTATATTTATATATGTTTACTGGATCCAGACAGTTCATATGATATTAGTGTTGTAAAAATACACTGGCATTTTGCTTTATCAGAGGCCTTAAATAGATATGTTTATGTTACTACCTTTGGTGCTAATTGTTGTAGATTATATCTATATCATAATGTCATAAAGTGGAATCAAGGTCATCTGGTTGTGATTTCTGTAAGCGGATTGACTGTAACGTTCATTATATGCACTCTTCTTTGACTTACAGTCACAGCTTGTGCCAATTCTTGCCTTCAACTCATCACATGTCTGCTAGAGAATTTGTGTGACAATTCAGAAGCTTGAAAATTATTTCCCTTCTTGTTTTGAGAAAAGTTGGACGACTAATGTTCCATGGAAAATTGTAAAAAATCATTTATTAAATTATTAAGGTAAAATTTATGATCCTTTATATGTTGCACAATGTAGTTTTCATGCGTTCTTCTTCAAGAAGCAACTAAATAAGTACTTTTAAAAAGAAAAATAAAACTATATCATTTTCAGAAAAAACACTTGATTGACCTTATTTTTTGTAAAAAGCAATTTTATATGCTTTCTGCAATGCTTTTACTGCAGTGCTTATAACTCAAAATTCAGAGAAGGTGACATAAATGTCTGAAATTTTTCAATGTTATAGTAACTTTGGGTTTGTATTCTTTATAAAAGAAGAAAATAAATGAAAAAATAATATTAAAAACTGTTGCATTATCTTCAACTAATAACCCAAATTAATGGAAAACAAGGACGAGGGAGTGCTGCCCAGGGGAAGTCTTCTCTCTCCAAAAGTTTTCTCTCTCGGAGAAAGCTTAGAGAATAGAAGTAATAACTGAGCTTGTCTTAGCTCCAAAACTCGCTCTTCGTGAGTGTTTTTTATTTTTTAAGTATATTAATTGTTTTATGTTCAAATCATAGTTTATTGTAAAGAGCGAATCTCTCATTTTATCAAAACTTTCTCAGCAAAGTTCATAGTCAGTCAGTTGTAGAAGAATCCATCAATGGTGTAATAACTGCTCCCAACAAACCCAAGTGGACAGATCTGCTTTGAATGGACACGGAGGAGTTAATTCGGAAGTGCAAATCAATATCTTTAGAAGAGGCAGAGGGAAATAAATTCTCTTTTACAGGAAGAGTAAAAGAAAAAGGGGCGCAAATAGCAGCAGAATGTTTAGTTGGCAAGGTGCTGCACACAAGGAATGTAAACACAGAGGGGCTAAGAACTGCATTGAATAAGGTGTGGCAAACAAAAAAGGAAGTGAAAATCGAGAATCAGGGGGACAACATCTTCATTTTTAAATTCGGGAATGAAGTGGATAAAAAGAGGATTCTGGCAGGAGGACCATGGCACTTTAATCAATCTCTGATTGTCTTAAAAGAACCAGATGGCATTGGGGAGATTACAGCACAATTATTCACACATGTATCATTTTGGGTGCAAATTAAAAATGTCCCCATTATGTGCATGGATGAAGAAATATGTACGGGAATTGGGGAACTCGTAAGAAAAGTAGAAGAAGTAGATACTGACAAGGCAGGTGATTGTATGGGATAAATTATAAGGATACGAATCTTGGTCAATATCACCCAGCCTTTGAAGAAAATCCTTTTCATTGAAACCGAAAAGGGGAGAAAAATTCCAGTTGCAGTGAGTATGAGAAACTCCCAGACTTTTGCTACTGTTGTGGATGCCTTGGACACTTATACAAAGAATGCACCAAATATAAGGGGCAGCCGAAGAAGGAGCTTGACTATGGACCATGGTTAAAAGCAATTAACTGGGTGGAAAGAGCCAAACAGAACAGATTTAAAGAACGATGGATGCCGATGATGAATAAAGAAAATGAGGAAGAGATTCAGAAAGAGGGGAAACAACTCACAAGTCCATGGAAGCATACTCAATCTTTGATGAATGAACCAGAAAGCCAGAACCAAAATTCAGCTGAACCGAACCAGAAGAACCCGGATGAGGAGAACCAACATAGATTAGATAACCTAAACCCGATAGGTGCAGAACATTTAATGAAGGATGGGGAGACTCTGAAAACTGGAAAAAGCAGCAGCCAAATTCCAGAAAGTACAGCTGGGAAGGAAAAAGGTTTTGGGGACTGGAAAACAAAAGCGGGAAAAATTGGGGAAAAACAAAAGGAGGGAAAAAAAGAAAATGTGGGCAATCTGCAAGAAAGAAAGGAAAATGCGGGAAATGTGACAAAAAAGGAAGCAGTGGCTACAAGCAAACAGTTGGGCCAAACGCTGGCCCAAAATGAAATAGAAGTGGAGGAAATAGATGATGGGCCAGGAAAACAAATGAAGCAGCTGAAAAAAAGAAAATGGAAGCACCAAGCCATAAAGTGTGATGGAAAGTCAAGCCAAAACAGTGGGACACTTCTGAAAAAGAGACAAAACTGGGAGATGGGCGGGACAAGTCCAGAACACAAAAGAAGCAAGGTGGTAAGCTCAACTACGATGACCGTTGCTGAATATAATTTTGATTCCCCCCAAGCAAAAATCAAGTTGAATTGGGAAGCTTTAAGCGGAGAGGAGATGGACTTCGCAACCACAATAACAGAGGAGTTAACGGCGAAGGCTGGATGCCAGCCCCGCCGCCAACCATGAAGCTCATAAGTTGGAACGTCCGGGGATTGAGGAAGGACCGGACGTTTTGAGAAATCAAAAGGATCCTCCGCGAGCTTAAACCCGAAATTGTGTTTTTGTGTGAAACAAAATTATCGGAGCAGCTCATGAAAAGAAAGGCATCAGAGTTAAACTTCCAAAATTGTTTTGCAGTCAGTAGTAGTGGAAAAGGAGGTGGGTTAGCAATGATGTGGAGTGAAAATATGGACCTAGAAATTAAGTCCTATAGTAAGCACCACATTGATACTTGCATTAAAACTGCAGAAGGTAAATGCTGGAGAGGCACGAGGGTTTATGGCAACCCAAAAATGGAGGATAGAAAACACACCTGGGAATTACTGAAAAGGTTATCAGGTTTGTCATCTTTACCATGGATTTGCTTTGGAGACTTTAATGAGATTTTGCACATGCATGAGAAAATAGGGGGCAATGATAGGAAATTAAGTTTAATCACAGACTTTAGAGAAGCAATTAAGGATAGTGGTCTAACTGATATTGGGTATAAAGGCTACCCCTTCACATGGTGTAATAGACAGTTTGGCCCACAAATAATTGAAGAGAGATTAGATAGAGCTTTGTGCAATAAAAACTGGGGAAATATTTTTCAAGAATTTCCAGCTGTGCATTTAGAAACTTGGAGCTCCGATCATTATCCCATTGTTATGGAGGTAGCAAAAAAAGTAAAAGGAGCGAGCTACAACAAAAGGACTTTCCCGAGAATTCACTATGAAGATATGTGGAGCCCATATGAAAAGTGCTAGGAGATAGTAAGGCGAGAGTGGCTGGAACAAAGCAAGTGGGATGGAACAATTATCTCAGAGCAGTTCAAAAAGGTGGCAAAGAGATCTTTGGCAGAGCTTAAGCTATGGAGTAAAGCGGAATTTGGCGGCAGAGAAAAAAAAGTGAAAGAGCTAATCAATGAGCTAAAAAGTGTCAAGCACAACTTTGAGCATTATATGAGTGGAGGAAAAATCAAAAGGCTGGAGAAGCAGATTGATAACATGTTGCTTGATGAAGAAGTGTATTGGAAGCAAAGGTCTAGAGTTGATTGGCTACTAGAAGGAGACCGCAACACAAAGTTTTTTCATGCCAAAGCCACTGCGAGGAAGCGAAAGAACAAGATTGAGGGAGTGCTGGATCAAAATGGAAATTGGTCAATCGAAGCTGAGGAGATTGAAAGAAGGTTTTGTGAACATTTTGCAGAGCTTTTCACCACAACTAACCCATCAAGACAGCAAAGAGAGTCAGCCTTAATAAATATGCCAAAAAAACTCACTACGGAGATGAATGAGGAGCTTGGAAGACCATTTACAGAAGAGGAGATCAAAGAAGCCTTATTTCAGATGTGTCCAACTAAAGCACCGGGACCGGATGGCCTCCCTGCAGCTTTTTTTCAAAAACATTGGGAAGCTGTTAAAGAAGGTGTCACAGCAACATGCCTACATATCCTAAACGAGAAAGTGGAAGTATTTCAGCATAGCAGATGACCAAAGTCAAAGATATTTTCCAACTGAAAATTGTTTCCAAGCATGAAAAATACTTGGGGTTACTGTCAATGATCGGAAGGAAAAAAGTCAGCTTCTTTAAGGACATAAAGCTGAGAATCCTAAGCAAAATCTCCAGCTGGCAAAGCAAATTGTTCTCAAGTGGAGGAAAGGAGACATTAATCAAAGCAGTGGCTCAAGCTATACTAGCTTATGCGATGAGTGTGTTTAGACTTCCCACGACACTATGTGGCGATATTCGAAGAGTAATTGCTGGTTTTTGGTGGGGTGCAAAAAAAGACCGAAAAAGCACCCACTGGGCAAATTGGGAGAAGTTGTGTCAAGCAAAAGGAAGAGGAGGCCTTGGCTTCAGAGATATTACCAGTTTCAATCAGGCTTTGGTGGCAAAACAAAGCTGGAGAATTATTAAATATCCAGAATCTCTGATGGCAAAAATTTTACAAGCAAAATATTTTAAGGGTGCTGATTTCTTACAAGCTAAGCTGGGGTCAAAGTCATCTTTTGTCTGGAGAAGCATAATCTGGGGGAGACAGGTCATTGTAAATGGGATGAGATGTAGAATTGGAACAGGGGACAGAGTAAAGATTTACAAAAGCCACTGGATTCCAAGACCACAAGCCTTCAAACCTATATCAGCCCTAACCCTTGGCATGGATTGCACAGTAGCAGAACTTATTGACGAAAATCAGAAATGGAAAGAATCTTTGATCCAACAGCATTTCAACTTTGAAGATGCTAAGTTAATTTCAAGAATTCAACTCCCAAGTAGCCCAAAACCAGATCAGATATTGTGGCATTACGATAAGAAGGGGAATTACTCGGTAAAGAGTGGATACCAGATTGCAATGAGGATTAAGCACCCTGACAGGCCAAGTAGCTCCAGCAGTAACCTTGGTCAATGGAATGTGATATGGTCGCTGGAATTACCGGAAAAAATAAAAATCTTTATGTGGAAAGCTGCAAGAAATTTCCTCCCAACAGCAGAAAACCTCTGGAGAAGGAAAATTGTGCAGGAGCCAATATGTCCAAGATGCAAAATGAAGAAGGAAGATATCAATCATGCAATTATGGTTTGTAAAGCAGCAAAGAAAATGTGGAAGTTAACCCCCTTCGTAGAAGAAATGCAGCTACTTGATAACCAAGATCTGCTGAGCATGCTACAAGAGCTGGTGAAGAGAAGAAGCAAAGATGATCTGAGATTGATAATTGCTCTCTTCTGGACAGCGTGGCACACAAGAAATATTTTTGTGTTTGAAAACAAAAGGCAAGACCCCCAAATCTCAGTAGCCAAAGCTGAAGCAGTGGTTGAGTCCTATGCAAGAGTCAGAATGACAAAGGTCCAAGCAGCAGCAAAAGCAATTCCAGCGAAAGGGGCAAAATGGATTCCTCCTCCACAAGGTCATTTCAAAGCAAATGTGGATGCTGCAGTCAATAAAGAGAAAAATCAAGTGGGGCTTGGGGTGGTGATCAGAGATGATAGTGGAGCAATCATAATTGCAGCAGTAAACCACACAAAGTACCATGGAGATGTAGCTCAAGCAGAGGCAGCAGCTGTCAATTTTGGGTTGCAAGTTGTTATGGAAGCAAGTTTGAGCCCTCTAATCTTAGAGACCGATTGCCAGGATGTGGTGGATTTTGTGCTACACAACAAGAGCAGCAGAACTGAAATTTACTGGACCATTTCTGAAATCCAGCAAAAACTGCAGGGTTTCAACAGCATGGTGGAACTCCAGAAAATTCAAAGAACATGTAATGCTATTGCTCATACTTTAGCTAAAATAGCTTTAGTTAATCGGGAAAGTTGTGTATGGAAGGGTGAAATACCCTATCACATTATGTCTGACATTTCAAAGTTTCTTTAATGAAAGTGAAATCTTTCTTATAAAAAAAAAACCCAAATTAATGGTCATCTGTATAAGGGCAGAGCCAATAGAACTGCTGCTGGCTGCTGCTTCATTGAATAGTGTCAGCTTCAACCCCATCTGCCCAAAATGGAAATGACAGCTTCAACATAAACTTTTGAACCAAAATAAAATTTCCTCTAATATATAAGCATATCTGCATCTGTACTGCTCCAAATCAAGAATCCTTCAGAATCAGAGATTCCCTGTTAAAAGCTGCATTTTCAAAGTCAAAAAGACCAGCAGCAGGTTTGTTTAAGGCTAATCGTAACTTTGCAGTGTAAATATTATCTTCGGTACTTGGACCAATGGCTTGGTTCCTTTGTTATAGAAGAAAGGATGGATATTTTGAAAAGAAAAGGAGAAAAAGGGAAAAATCCGGTACAGCTGAAACAAACTTGCTGTCTGGTGCTCTATTTATAAAAGCAAATAGCACATAGAAGGAGAGCATAACTCATAATGTCCAGTTCCATGGCAAAGTCACCTTCGCATTTCTTCAAGGCCATCCATGCCTCCACCATTGAAGACAAAAAACTGGTAATGTTCTCAAAAATTTTATAATTACTCTTGCTTTCCAAGGATCAGTTGTTCAGAGCTTCTGTCCTTTTGAGCCCCCCACCCATCCCCCCCCCCCCCCAACAAAAAAAAAAAAAAGTGCATCTTATGTATTTTCTTCGTTGTTACATTACAGTAGCTTTTAAAGTAAAACCAACACAATGCTATCTGAACTGTTACCAACATACCCCAGATTTTCATTCATTCGTAAGCGCCATATGTAGAAAGTTTGTTTCTTGTAAAACAAGGTGCATATCGTATGGTCACATTACAGCTTTCATTTGTTGTACTTATTTGCTTGATCTTATCTCTTGCACCATCGCGGTTGCTCTAGCTCTATGCTCAGTCTTTTGTACAGCTCATCAACAGGACACAAGAAAGCCTAGGCTGGTCAAGAGATATGAGGATACTCCTGACCTTCAATGGGGCATTTTAACAAACAATACATTGCTTTTAACAAACACCTGCACAACCGACGCTGAGGAAATAAACAAATGATGGTGATGCAGTACTATGTTCATGAAAAGTTTGGGTGACAAGAAAGTTCTGTAATCATGTAATTTAGGCTTTAAAAAGTTATTTATCTAGATTTATTAGGGTAGCCTATGACTTTTTGGGGTTCTGTTAGATTCCGTTGCTTTAGAAAGTTTTTTAATGAGGCAAAGGCTCCATTTAATCTGTTGATAAAGGTTTCTGTCATTTAAGTAGTAATTGTTTTGATATTTGACCATATCTGGTTACACATGATGAGATCTAGCTAACCTATTTAGCATGCCTTTGCTTTAGAGATAAAGCTGTTCATTGCATCTGTATTCTGGCTCTCCTCACTATCGAATGCATAATTTCCCTTGCTTTTGGCATTGAACAGCATATATCATCAACTTTTGAGTCAGTTTCTAGGCTGAGTGGTAACTCTGTTATACTGTTTATATCAGATTATTTCAAATCCTTCTTCTGTATTGTACTGGCACTAAGGATATGTATTTTTGCTTCTGTATCCTTGATCTGATATTAAACTTATTACCGCAACGCCATGAAAGCATCATTTTCATTTTCCAAATACATAGCATCTAAATTTATCTGCCTAAACGCAGATGATTCCACAAGAATTTGTGAGGAAATTTGGGCATGAACTCTCAGCTGTTGCTACACTCGCAGTTCCTAATGGTTGTGTTTGGCGAGTAGGTTTAACAAAAGATGAGGGAAGCATCTGGTTTCAGAATGGTTGGCATGCATTTGTGGAATATCATTCAATTTCTGCTGGATATTTTGTTGTCTTCCGATACAGAAAGAATTCAAGCTTTCAAGTATTTATACTTGATAACTTAACTTACTGTGGGATTCAGTATCCGTCCAGAAATTCATGCACTCCTCCAAAGCATAATGGCTATGAGATGCAAGGCGAGAAGCCCAGAATGGAAGGGATAGAGGAGAAAAATCAACCGGACAATATGAATGAATCGATGCAAGGTGACATGGATGTATTATGATTTTGTACAATGAATCTGTTTACATATCTATTTTATTCTGTGTAGCTCAGGGTTTAGCAAAGTTACACTCTTCCATCACCAACTCCGAAAATTGCAGATGAAATTGATATCATAAAATTGCTTGAAGACATGAGAATCTGTGTTTGTGAATCAATGAAAGTTCTTTCAGTGAAGGAAAGACAAGCAGCAATTGAGGCTGCTAGAAGCATCAAGCCTGAAAAACCTTCATTCCTTGTTGTCTTGCAAACAAGAAACATGATGGAACATGTTGTGGTGAGCTCTAAATTACTTTTCTTCTTGTTATTTGTTTCATATCATTCTTTCAAATTAAATTTATATTTTCTTTTTCTTTTTTTTAATGCATACGTAGTATGTGCCGGCCACATTTGCTCAGAAGTACTTGAGTGGCGATAGCCATGTCGTAGTACAAGACTCCCGTGGTGGAAGTAAGTTGGCTACAGAAATGAAATCATCTTCCGGTGAGTGTTTTCTGACAGGATGGCTTGGATTTTTCGAGGAGAATCATGTGACAGAAGGAGATATTCTCATACTTGAGATGATCAAGAAGAAGAATAAGAACATTCTTCTGAAAGTTTCAGTTGTTTACACATAATTAGAGCAATCAAATTGTTGAAGTAGTCAGCTAAGTTTGATGACTTTCGAATCTAAGATCTCCCTAAGCTGCCAGTTTTTCTTTTCTTGAACTGTCGTTAAAATGCTTCAAACAGTCTCACAAACATTTGTACTAGAGCAAGTAATACATTAGCTTTCTGTGCATTGTTGGATGCCTTCAATGGAAATTCATGTGTTACAAGTGAGAAGCAAAGGATTGGGCATGTTCATTTGTAAAGCTTTTGTGGCATACAGTTTCGTACAAACAAGGGCAAGAGCACCTCTTGATGGTCATTTGCTCTTTGGAATGAGCAGCTGTCATCATCTTTTCATAATGATTAAAATTCTTTTCAGGTAAATTAAGCATTTGACTTAAACTAAACAACTTTAGCGTCATAAATTTGAGACTTGATAGATTTCAATAATCCTTTTTCAGTTTTTCAAAAGTGTTTTCATCCTAAATTTATTTAGAATTTGAGAAGCCACCATGCCATGTGCCTTGTGACTACATATTGAAAGGCTGTGATTTGTTGAATGACATATGAGTCCTTATAGTTAAATAATATTACGTATTGACATAATTTTGTAGTAAAATCTCGTATAGGTCCCTACTATAGTACTGTTGATATCCCTACAAAGTCGGTTAGAAAACTTGCTGTGGAAATCAGCTTATGTAGGACTTATTTATTAAAAGTTTTCACGAACAAAACAGAATAACAGTCAAATCATTAGGTTTGTATAACTTTTTAATGGATTTCCGGAGAGAATCTAATAGAAGACCCTTGTGGTAAAAGAAGAAAAAGAAAATTGTAAACTTTTGGGATTTTCTTTAATTCACATATGCATAAAAAAAAAAAAAAAGCAATGCTTAATAGAATTTTCTTATAAGCAATAATCAACTGAATAGAGAGATGAAGTGATAAGTAATTTCAAAGTTATGAGCATCATTTTAGTGCTTAGAATGAAAATATTTAGATATTACTTAGCAAGCAGAGTATTATTCATGCCTCTAGAGATTTGATCAAGTGATTTTCTAATTTTTTTTTTTGGCAACTTGAGTTTGAATTTCGAAAAAAGTAAGAATTGAAAAATCTATTGGGGCTTCCCCCAATCTAATTGTTGGTAGTTGTTTTTGGCAACTTGTGAATTAACTTGACATAAAAGCTATATGATTTGACAATCTAGTTAAATGTGACATAGTATAAATTTATTAATTTTGTGAGACTCAATAATTAGTTATCGCATGACCATATAATATAATGCCACAACAACTATTACGTGATACAAACTTCAGATTATTTTGTAAGTTTAACATTATCGTTAAAAAAATTCTTACCAAATATTATGATAGAAGTAATGGGGATATAAGTACATGGGGTTGGAGATATTTATACTCCACTATTTTTATAAATCCATCCCACTTCCAAAAACTAATTGTAATAAGTTCACATAATAGAACATTCAGGTATCTATGAACATTAACGTTGCTTAGGTATTTAATTTAAGAGTCATTATCTAATAAGAGATTCTAAAGTAAGGGATCAATTAAAAAATAAAAAAAAATAGATATTCGAATATATTATAGGATAAAATGCATTGTCATGTGTGTTTTGTTGTCTTTTATTTTATATCCCTCGTTAGAAAATTACTCTTTAATTTTATTTTATTAAATCTTTCAATTTCTTTTTTATTTATATTTTTAAAAAATTGTGAATTTATTATAATTAGTTGTTAGAAATGAAATGGATTTGCAAAAGATTTTTATGAAAATATCACCACCGGAATATATACATGCCGAACTAATTAACCAATGAGCCCAAAATATTTCAACCAATTTGCAAAAACACCCTTTGGAAAATGACAATTTAACGAAAGAAGAACCAATCCTACCAATTTTTTTTTACTCATTGGCCACCAGATCGCTTTAGGCTTGGCGAAAAGGCCGAGATCTTGTCTGGCCCAATGCATAAAATCTTAGGTTTGTTGTGAAAGAGCCAAAATAAAGGGTTTGTGAAAAAAGTCTGAGCCAAGCTAGAATTTTCCAATCATTTTAGATATTCGTATCAACGTTAATTATTCAAAAATTAATTATTTTAAAACCTTCAAGCTTTAGGCAGCCGTCTTCTTTTTTTTTTTTTTCTCCTGATAGGAGATAACATTAATTAAGAGAGAGGATGCTTAAATTAAAATTCAGTACTCAAAGTTAAGTCTATAAACTTTTGTTTTTTACTTATCATTTTATTTTGAGACAACCACTTTCTTTAATTCATTGGTAATAATAATTTATTAATTGTTAACTGATTATAAATTTATAAAAATTAAAAAAAAAAAAGAGTGGGACTACTAGCACCCCTCCAAAATCTTTTTGGAACCCCTTTTTCAATTATGTTCCATTTAATGCCAAAAGTACCCTTTTTTTTAATAAACACTATTTTCATTTATAAATCTTACAATTTCTAATAATTTTCTCATTTTTTTAGTCTTAATAATTGTATTCATCTCTTCAAACTTTCTTTATTGTTTAATTTCTAAAAAAAAATCTAGAAGAAAAAGTAAGAAAAACCATATAAAATATTGAGTATTTTATGGTCCAATACAATTTTATCGTACATATAAACTTTGGGTGCAACAATTAGTTTGAGAATTCTTAAAAAATTATTTGTAGTGAGATAAAATTTTATTTAATTTATTTTCTCACAATGTTGTATCCTAATTTTGTTGCTACATATATTACAAGAGTATTATTTTGGCTTAAAAATTTGCTTCTTAAATTTAGATTAATTTAATGATTAAAAAAATTTATAGATTGCTTTTTAAATTTAGATTATTCTAATGATTAAAAAAATTTATATTGTGCAAGCAAAATGAAATTAAATAGAGAAAAAAATATAAATGAGATTAATTCTATTTATATTTATCTTTAAAAGTAATTATAATATGACAAAAATTTTATAAGATTAATGGGGATACCAATAGTCCAACTCAAAAAAAAAATTCAAAAAATATGTTAAAGCCTAGGTCCACAATAGCCGGCACGGCCTAACCAACCATACATGAATAGACGTTTAGAGGGCCTGGGCCTGAGCTTAGAAAACCCGGCCTGACCCATCAATTTGCCATCCTAGTCGTCTGAATCTCGAACTCAAGTTCCAAATTTGAAGGTAACAAAATTAGCTCTCAGATCTTATGTTGTATGTAATTCCACTCGTCATTTAGTTTGCTTTTAAAAGCATCATTATTTTAAATCGCAGATCTCATAGCAGTAAACCCCGCTCCAATATAGATATATTTTAATAATTTTCTTGTGTTGGATTCAATTTTATAATTTTCTTTTCTTTTCTTTTCTTTTCTTGTAATTGCATTTAATATTAGTGGTGGGTTGCTGTTACAATCTTACGGATTGATCCACGTATGACCGGCTGATCTTATTAAAAAAATTTATGATTATTGCTGTGAAGTGAATAGAAAATTGTTGATTTTGGAACAATGGACAAGTCAGGTGCATTGGATTATATCAACCAGATGTTTCCCACAGGTCTGTTCAACTTCGGTTTATTGAATTTTGCTGTCTTTAAATTTAGGGTTTAATGGGGCTATTTTGGGCCTGATATCGTTGATAATAAAAGTCTCTGCAAACTGAAACTGTTGTAAGAATAATCATAAAGAAGAAAAAAAAAAAGCTGATTGTGCTGCCTTTCTTGGTTAATCGTAGCAATTTCTTTTAGGATGGTTAGTCTTTTTGATCTCATCTCTTGCCTAAAATGCCTTGGTACTGCAACCCTTGCAACCGGATTTCACCTGGTTGTTATCGGGTCATAGTAATTGTTTTTCTGATATATACTCATTCTTGCTAGTAATACGAAAACAGGGAATAGCTTTTTTCTTTTTACAATTATGGCTTGCTAGTTAAAATTGGGCCTGTATACATATAAAACTGCAATGGAAGAAGTAGCCTTTTGGGATATTCTGAATTTAACATGTTGAGAATTGTAGAAAATGAAGACAATATGATATGGTTAGATAAATTATAATCATGCAACTATAAGATTATGACGATCATGATCACATCTTAGTAGGTCGAAATAGTTTATATTGTCATTAACCTAATTTGCATGCTTGGAAGTTCACAATTATCATTTTTACTATTGCGTAAATTAATTTGCTTTTGGTTGTGGTAATATGTAGAGGCATCTTTATCTGGTGTTGGGCCACTTATGCAAAAAATACATAGTGAAATTCGTCGAGTGGATGCGGGAATTTTAGCTGCTGTTCGCCAACAGGTAAAACTTTTTCTCTTGCCGCTCTTCTTCTGTTATACAACGTCAATCATGCAGCATAGTTGGAGTGGATTGTGTTGTCTGGTAGGATTTTTTACATATTTTAATATTTTAGGTTCTGATTTAATGTATGGTTGGATGCTATGGAGTCGAAAGGTTTTCTCTCTTTATGTGCATGTGTTTCTGTCAACAGTTTCCACAATGCCACTGGTTATGATTAGAGCTTTTGTGACATTTCAGGCTACCTACCAATCTATCTACGTTACAATGGTTTTCATAAGGGTGATAAT
This sequence comes from Citrus x clementina, assembly GCF_000493195.1. Lineage (NCBI taxonomy): Eukaryota > Viridiplantae > Streptophyta > Magnoliopsida > Sapindales > Rutaceae > Citrus > Citrus x clementina. Next base: position 9,625,307 of record NW_006262022.1, read on the forward strand.
TAACTCAGGATTTTGTAAGGCTACTAACTAATCAGCAGTATGGTGACATCTCACACCATCACTTTGTAATGGATGATATGGCAATTTCTAAATCTTATAGACTACATATTATGTTTAAGGATTATCTTTCTATTGTCTGGATTGGAATACAGGGAAAGCATAAAGCCTACTCATAGGGAATTTGTGACTATAGACCTCAAAGTATCTCTAAAAACACTTCTGTCGGTTTGGAATTAAGATTTAACTTACAGTGAGAACTTGCAATTTTAACAGCAAGTTGCAAGAATAGATAATTTTTCATTAAGTTCCTTGCAATATGTTTCTAAACTTAGAGGACTAGATGCACGCAAACTATGTTTGGCATTGAAAGAGCAGCTGATATTCTTTGATTTGAGGTAGAGTTGGGATTTGCTATCCCTGAAGTCCATCTTTTGGGTTTTCTTCTTTTTGTTACTTGAATTATTTTTCTTCTCTGGAATGGGATTTTTTTTTTTGGGGGGGGGACGATAGTCTGTGTGGTTGTGAGTTCTTTTTATCTTTTCCATATCGTTTATAAATTTTCTTTGGGTAGAGCAGGCCGAATATTAGTTAAGATTAAATCATCTCCATTTTCTCTTCATGTGTGTTGGAATTTATGAGTCATCTGTTGAAACTTTCTTCCAAGTGGGATTTTACTCGCAATTGTGAGCCTCCCCTCACCTTCACATGTGCCTGAGTTCATGCACTGACACACACATGCAATGTAGATGATCCCCTTTATTTTTTGTCTTCTACCTTCTGGAGCAATATCAAGACTACCTTACATTGTCTGATATATTCACCACAATTCTTACAGCTAAACAAATAGTTTATATGTCTTTTTTCGCTCTTTAATTTCTTAGCCATTGTGACTTCAGAGTAATTCAGGAAACAAAGCAAAGGAAGATCTTGCTGCTGCTACTCATGCTGTGGAGGTCAGTTTATCTCTTACAATGTTTAAAACTATTTTATTTTACATATATTTGTACAAGATGGTTTCTTGAAGGATAGCCTCTATGCGAATGTCTCTGGTTACTAACCTGAGTTTACAAGATATGAAGAAAAGGCCTCCAATTTTCAGCTGGGACTTCTTTTTTAATTTGAGTGTTTTGGTTGTAACACAGGAACTCATGTATAAGATCCGGGAAATAAAGAACAAAGCTGAACAAAGTGAAACAATGGTTCAGGAAATATGCCGTGACATTAAGAAGTTGGACTTTGCAAAGAAGCATATAACAACTACTATCACTGCTCTTCATCGCCTTACGATGTTAGGTTATTTATTCTATCACTTTTTCCCCCCGTTATATTGAGTTTGTCTATATGTTCATATCACTATTGTCATCAAACTCAGGCTCCTACGCAGGGCTTTTATATTGAATTACCAATGCTGAATGGAAAGTCAGTGGTTGCCAATTAAGAATTATAATGGTTATAAGAGTGAAATAATTACTAAAATATCAATCATTCTGGGTATGCATATCAAAGGTATTGCTTGTATGTAACTTGTGACCTACAAGTTATTCAGTTGAGATATTAATGTCCAAGATGCCCATGTATAAGTTCTTACCTCTTAATTTTGAACTTATGATTTCAACTATGAAACTTCCTATAAATATTATTTAAAAGCACTGTGTGGGAGCTTGTGATACCAACATAAATTATTTACTTATATGTGTTTCATCAGTGATCAATATGTAACATTTTAACATGCTTACAATGTACTTCATTATTTTATAATGGTTTTGAGCACTAAGTGAATGTCTTACTGATGCACCCTTTCTCATTTCATAACAGTATCTGCTGTTGAGCAGCTACAGGTAATGGCTTCAAAAAGACAATACAAGGAGGCTGCTGCGCAGCTTGAGGTGATTTAATTCTCAAGATTTTAATTTATAATCTTCATAGTAGTTCAGAGATGTTTTACTTTTCAGATATTACTGTGGACGTTTTCTGGTTTTTGGAAAGTTCCTTAAATTTTTTATTCATCTCCTGAAATTTTTTTTCTAGTTTTTCCTGCAGAATGCATTTTCTGTCCATAAAAAGATATGAAAGAAACTTTTGGGATTTGTGAAGTTATGATGATCAATATGTTGTTTACAGCTGGCTCATATGATGCCATTTTTTGTTCTGTCTCTCATTCCACCATTATAGATAAGAAAAGCATGATTCACTTTAATGAAGTTTTTTGATACTTCAATTTTTGTGAAATGTGAACTGCCGCTTTAGTTTAGGGAAAAAGCAAGCTTTCATTTCTCTCATGGATTCAGCAAAATGATTTTTCTCATGTATTTTGTATTCTAAATCCTGTTCTTTCTGTTAAATTGAAATGAAACTTCGACTTGAAATTTGAAGCCATTTTTCTCTTGGATTTGAAATTTGACGGTTTTCATGATTTTTGACTGAATAAGTGGAGGTCTTGACGATTTTTTAAAGAATGTGTATGAAATATTTTATATATACAAGGGTCCTATTTTGATTGTGCTTCTCTCTCTCTCTCTCTCTCTCTCTCTCTCTATCTATATTCTGCTTAGGTATTGATGCTTCTCTCTTTCTCTCTTTCACACACTTTCTCTCTGTCATATAGATCCTACACTTAATTTGGTTTTCTGATTAGCCTTCTATAGATCTCTTTGTAACTTTGAGAGGTTCTTTCATTGTGGACTTCTTGTTCACTTTTTGTACATGTTTTCTCCTAAATATAAATCTCTCAGTTTCCTATTAAATAAATAAATAAAGAAAGAAAGAAAGAGGGAAAAATACCTTTTTTAAAGTGTTTTATATGAGCATTACCTCAATATCTTTGTATGGGAGTGAATCATGCTTACCTAAGCTAATTTTAATGCGTTGCAGGCTGTAAATCAGTTATGTAGTCATTTTGAAGCCTACAGGGATATTCCAAAGATCACAGAACTCAGGGAGAAGTTTAAGAATATAAAACAAATACTCAAGTCACATGTGTTCTCTGACTTCTCAAGGTATGTTATCTGTCTTATGCTCTCTTTTAATTTGTTTATTTTTGAATATTCATTTTGATGTTTATCCACTTGGCATTCCTGAAATTATATTTAGAATTTCTATGATCTTGTAGAATTTCTCTAATGCTCGAATAGATCAAGATATATCAGGCATGTCATAACAAAGAAAATTAGTTGAGGAACGGTGGATAAGCCCTTATATTGGCTTAGGCACAAGGAAAGTCGGCCATCTGTTAGCTTAATTATTAAAGTCTATCTTTAACTATTAGCTTAATTATTAAAGTCTAAGATTAACTATGTGAAGAGGGGGGGGGGGAGATTACTAAGGTAAGATTGGGATTGGATATCTTTTATTTCTTAATAGGTGAAAAGGGAGATCATTTATCAAGAACTTATGAATTGCTTGGTGATCCACATGTGAGGATTGGTTTTTTCTTCTCTCTTTGGGGAAATCAAGGTGTTCTGGTCGCCTGGAACTATAAAGTGGTGAAGGTGGTCAAGTCTGTCGTATCTACTTTGTTTCCTATAAAAAATTAATCTAATAATGATGTAGATAGTGACGATACTGAGTTTATGGGACAATTGTCCTAGTTAAAGGACTGGATTTTGTAAGAATTTTCATTGTTGTTTTGTTCATGTTCTTCGTGGTTTGTAGGGAGAGATTTGAATGTGGTTTATTATGGGTTGGGAAAATCTATTAGACTTGGGAACCAGTGAGGGGAACTTTAATTGTTTCATTTGGGAGACAAATATAAGAGGTTCTGTTTTGGATGAAGCTTTGTTTACGTCTTCCAATTTAAGGCTTAATTCGTCTTGGATACAGGTTAGGTTCCTCTTTACGCCGTAAATAGGAGGGTGATTGTACCATATGTTGAGAAAATTGAGAAGAGATAAACGGTAGCTCAAGAAATTGTGAAATTGTTGTTTGATGTAGATGCGTTTAGGTAATGCAATACTGAGGGGTCATTATCTCTAATCATAAGTCATTCAATTATCATTTGCCGAGTTTTGGTGCTTGGTCTCTATTTACTATGCATTGTTCTTCAAATGGATTTCCTAAGAAATGATTGGTCAATGCATATAGTATGCTATACTCATTTATGGTGAAGTATTGCGATAGATAAAACAGAAGGATTTTTGAGGAAGGATTATGGAGAAAGTGCTTGAATTGAGAGAGAGATTTCCTTTTGTTGACTACTCTTTGGGCTTTGGTGACAGAAATTTAGGCATATTTTTCTGTTTTTTTATTCTGTCTAATTGTGAAGCTGTGGTTTTCTTTAAGGATGATTGTTCTTGTACATGTTTGTATATCGTGGATTTCTAGTAAACTATACGTGTACTTTTTGCAAATAATATTCTCTTTGTTTCTTACAGGAAATGGATGCTCATTTATAAACTGACTTCTTTTTTTCTCTGTTTCATCTCAGCTTAGGTACTGGCAAAGAGACAGAGGAAACTAATTTGCTGCAGCAATTATCGGATGCTTGCTTAGTTGTTGACGCCCTAGAGCCATCTGTGCGGGAAGAGTTGGTAAATAACTTCTGCAGAAGGGAGCTAACTTCATATGAACAGATCTTCGAAGGAGCTGGTTTGTAAGACTATCACAGTTTGCATTATTAAGAGTCCACTTTGCTGTCCTAGAACCTGAAGTTATTCATATCTCATGTGTACAGAGTTAGCTAAGTTGGATAAAACTGAACGACGATATGCATGGATCAAACGTCGTATAAGAACTAATGAGGAAATATTCAAAATTTTTCCTCCTTCATGGCATGTTCCTTATCTGCTCATATCCAGTTCTGTAAAGAAGACAAGGTACTAAGCTTTTACATCAATTCTGAATCCTTGGTTAAACTTAGTATAAATAAACTGCTTTTTGAATCACTAAATATGTTTTATCTTATAGTTTTTGTTAATTGTGCAATAGAAGCCTTTAATCTGCATGAAATGTTTTTTATTTTGTATTATATTTGGAAGCAAACCCTTGTTTGGAAAATCATGGAGGAAGCAGGGGAAAATCCAAATTGTTTTTTTTCTTTTATCTTTTTGGGTCTTGTTAGAGATTTTTTTGTTTGAGGAAAAAGTATTGGTTTTTGGCTTAGTTGCATTTTGGCAATGTTTTGAGTATTTGGAATTGAAGGAATAGGAGAATTTGTGAGATGGCTTTGAAGAATGGATGAAGATTTTACATGATAAAGCTAGCGTATATTTTTGTTACCGAGCAATTTTAGGATATATTTTTGTTCTTTATTCTTAAAGATTGGGAGGCAATTTTGATCATGTGTGGTATAACGGTGCTGTGACTTAAAAGCCACTGCTGCTGTAATTAAAAAAAAAAAAGGTTATGAAATAAATTTGAAAGTGTGGTAAATATGACTTTTAAATAATAATTTTGACAAAAAAAGTACAGATGTTCTAGGCTTTTCATTTTACAAGGGTGAGAAAATCAACTTAGCTTCTAAACTACAGTACAAAGTGTTTACCAAAAACTTTCATGCCATAGCTTTTAAGTTACAACTGCCCAGCCACAATACTCAAATAGGGCCTTGATTTGATTGGTGTGATTTTTCCTTCATATACATGGACCACTCATTCTCAACTTTGTTCCTTTTTGCATTAATGATGTTATCTTTTCCTGTTATGAATTATCACATTAATTTCAGATGGAGTATCTTATTGCATTAACGATGTTCTCTTTCCCTGTTATGAATTATCACATTGATTTCAGATGGAGTATCTTATTGTGCTGTAGTATTGCAAAGAAATTTGGATGTAATGGCTTTCTGTTTACAGGAAACAGCTGGAGGGGATCCTTGACAATTTGACAGAAAGACCAGATGTCGGAACATTATTGTTGGTAATTTATATTCTGTAACTGAATGCCGATTGATAGCCTTATTAATTTCCTAATTTTTCTATGACTCCGTTGTGGTAGTCAAATTTGCGCTTGACTGCATCGTTTTAGATCAGTTCATTTCAAATGTGCATTTTCCAAACTATATCCTTCATACTTGTCTTAGCTTCTTGTATTTGACTATTCTGCTGCATTTTTTGAATTTAGTTTTAATCGTTACATAACATAAAGTTCCCATTTCTTTCCAACTATTTCTCTGTTTGAGCATCCTCTGAAAGGGACTACATAACTCTTTGTGCTATGTAGCCTCTTAACGGTGAGAAAGCTTACCTCTGTCCTGGTAGTATATTGTCAATGAGCTATACATAAATGGTCAACTTCAAATACTAACACCATGGCCCTAAGATTATCATGGTACTGAAAACTATTGGACTGTTCCCCTGTCAGGTTTGTGCACATATACACCAGCTAATATATTATTTGTTTTGCTCTTAATTGGTTCGTAAGGTTAAGTGGAAACTTGTTCAGACTACTTTTAGACCAACAAAGTTGGCTTTCTATGGATTTACTTGTCATCTTTCTTTTAGCTTCACTCACTGTGCTTTACGAAAATGATCCAATGAATCTAGTTTTGCTTTGGACTTCTCCGGAATTGCTTCTGAGCCTTCAATATGAGTATCAGTCATCTTTTAATTTTTGGCAATGTATTTTAAAACGAACCTGTGCAAATGTTCTTTTCCACCACTTATTTATCCTGATAAAAATTGCTCTTCCAATTGTCATGCACCTTTAAGTAAATAAATTATTCACGAAAGTATCCTTTCGATCCTTTTACTTTGTAAAACTGAATCTGAGAGCTTTAAGCAGTATCAATAGTATGCCTTCAATTAAAGCCAAATCGTTCTGATTAGGTAGTTTCTTTCAACTCCAAATCTCCGATAATAGTGTCATTATTTGGTGCAATCACTTTGTACTAAAGTAATACTGGCCTTTCCACCTTGAAGTATCATTTATTACTATTATCATTATTTTGATAAGAAACAGAAAATTTTAACATTCTGCCTTCTGATATGGTGTGCCTGAAATAGATGGTTTTAGTATCTTCTCAGAACAGAGTAATCTAATATAAAAATTGCAGATGCTTTTAAGGTGATTAGTGCCATGTACAGTAATTGTAGTCAGTATACTATGTTTCTTGACTGCTTCCATTTATGGTAAGTTATGTTGTTAATGCTGTGTTGTATGTTTTGAGAACTGTTTATAGGCATTACAAAGAACCATAGAATTTGAGGATGAATTGGCAGAGAAATTTGGAGGAGACAGCCGCAGCAGCGAGATTGGGCTTGACATTGAAGAAATAGGTAGACCAGAGAACAATCGTCAGAATGTTTCAGATATTCGAAAGAAGTATGAAAGAAAACTTGCTGCAAATCAGGGAAACTCAACTGAAGTATGCATTTTCTTCACCATAGGTAGTTGAGAAAAGTTTGCTCAATGCACTATTTGACGTATTATAACATGAATTATTGTCCCTGTTGATTCTGTGTTGACAGGAAAAGGATGGAAACAAGGACTTGTCAGTGCCAGGAGCTGGGGTGTGTCTTCATGTTTTGTTTACTGTTCCATCTTCTACAAAGATTTTAATATATGTGTCAGTGATATAAATAGGATTGCCAACTTAGTTTTCTTTGAGTTCATTCCTTGTCATGTTATTAGGTTGTTTTAATCATTGCAGTTAAAATTCTGGAGTAACTTTGTCCTATTTGATGGAAAATCTAAAATGCTATAATGACCAAGATTTCTTCTCAGGGAGTTGATGTTTCATTTTTATAGTAAGTTTGATGTGGATGTTTACCGTTTCGTTCGTGCCACTGAATATGTTATTTCCTAAGGTAGTATTCTGTATTATGCTTGAGGCATCTTTGAAGGAGGTGGTTTATGTTCTTATATGAAGGTTTAAGTTAATAAAGAGAGAGAAAGCTCCTGAGAATTATCTTTCATCGTTGATTGTGCAGTTCAACTTCCGCAGAATCATTTCATCTTGTTTTGAACCTCACTTGACAGCTTATGTAGAACTGGAAGAGAGGACATTAATGGAGAATCTGGAAAAACTTGTTCAGGTGGTTTGGATACATAAGTCATGATTAGTTATTTCACGTGTTTCTTTTTCTAATACTTACTATAATTTTTTTTCTTCTTTCTGATAGGAGGAAACATGGGATATCGAAGAGGGAAGTCAGAATAATGTTCTACATAGCAGCACAGAAGTAAGTATTCGTACATACATCATGATACTGATCATTTTGCATGTGATGTGCTGCACCCTTGTAGATTTGGACTAGCGTCCGAGAGTTTTCTTAATTTTTAGGCTCCATTTAGTATAGCTCTTTGTTAGACCTATGAAAACTTATGTTAGGCGCAAATATAAAGGGGCATGGGCTGTTTAGTAATTTTAGGGGCAGGGGCAATTTAGTAACTTTATTATTAATTAGGGTTTAGTTATAAAGAAGAGATTATGGAGTCATTTAGGGTCTATGTTGAGTTTTGTCTGGTATTAGGAACCATTAGGAGTTTTGGGAGAAATTGACCGATCTCTCGAATTGTAGGTCAGGATTGATTGCTTGTTTTTTTTTTTATTTAATCAATAAAAATCAGCCTTAATTTAGCCCTAAGTCCTATCAAAGTGGTATCAGAGCAAGAATCTTGAGACAATGGCAGCGAAGAAGGTGGACGCGCTTGAAGAAAAATTGGAAGCAGAGGTTGGATCACTCAAGGCTATGATTGATGAGCGATTCAACACCGTTGAACAACAATTTTCATCTCTTGAAACCATGTTGCTGAAATTGACAGAACTCCACCTCAACCCACCACCGGTAGCATGGAAGGGCTATGGCGGTTTGGCAGGAGAAGGATCTGGTGGCACGGAAACCGAGGTGGGCGACGACGCAGGAGTTGAGGTGACCGGGAAGGGCGAATTGGGGGAGTTTGGGGGTGAGACACAACCTGAACAGGCTGGATTTGGGCCCGAGCGGGGAGGAATTGGGTCTGGACAGGCTGGATTTGGGGCCGGTAGGCCAAGAGGAGGGATTTCTAGTGAGAAAGGGTGCGGTTATGGTCGAAATACGGCTGGGCAAGGAATTCCAGCCCACTATGGTGCTGGGCAAGGAGAATTTTGGGCTGGATCTTCGGGATTTGCAGACACTGGAGTAGATTCGGGAGGTTGGAGACCTCCAATGGCACGAACTGGGGCTGGTCAGACTCAATTTGGAGCGGATCCTAGGGTAAGGAAGCTGAAAATGCCTATTTTCAAAGGCGAGGATGCCTATGGATGGGTGTATAGGGTAGAGCGCTATTTTACTATCAATGGACCCTCAGAGAGGGAAAAGTTAATGGCAGCGGCGTTATGTTTGGAGGGAAAGACGCTTGGAGAGATTTCAAGCCACTCAAGAAGGGGATTTGCATGAACAGTTTTTTTCCTTGACCCAGGAGGGAACGGTCATGGAGTATAGGAAAAGTTTGAGTTGCTGTCCGGGCGTCTAGGGGAAGTCTCAGATGCAGCGCTGGAAGGGAATTTTATAAAGGGACTGAAACCGAAAATCCAAGCCGCGCTACGCTTGCTGAGGCCGAGAGGGTTAGGGGAGACAATGGAGTTGGCACAGATGATTGAGGACAAGAACACAACAAAACAGATTAATAAGAGCAATTTAGTCAGTTTTTCATACCGAAATAGCACACCATTGGTAGGTCAGAAAACCCAGACCTTGAGGTTCCAACGAGAGTTCTAAAGCACACCACGGGAGGTCAGAAAACACAAATTAAGGGGATATAGAGAGATTCCCAAAGGGATCGGGCTAGTGGCGCACGATCGGGGGCGACTTTCAAACGCCTCATGGAAACAGAGATTTAGGACAAGAGGGCAAAGGGGTTGTGTTTTCGATGTGATGAGAAATCTTCCCCAGGGCATCGATGTAAGGACAAATTACTACAAGTTTTGACTGTGTGTGATGAGGAGGAAGGCGGAGGAGAAGCCGAGGAAGAAGAGGTGGAAGAGCAAGAACGTCTTCATTTAGAGGTCGCTGAGGTTTCGCTTAACTCAGTAGTGGGATTTACACCAAACCATACAATGAAGATAAGAGGGAGAATAGGGGAGCAAGACGTAGTGGTGTTAATCGATAGTGGTGCAACCCACAATTTTATTTCTAATAAAGTAGTAGATCGGTTGGGACTTTGTTTGATGGACATTGGTAGTTTTGGGGTGGTAATGGGTACTGGGAAGGTAGAAAAGAGTAGGGGAATATGTAGAGGGCTGATCTTACTATTACCAGGGGTTCAAGTGGTGGAGGATTTTCTTGCGTTGGACTTAGGAAGTACAGACGTCATTTTGGGAATGAAGTGGTTGCAGACGCTAGGAAAGATGAAAGTGAATTGGAAACTATTAACAATGGAGTTTCGGGTAAATAGTCAGGTGGTCGTGCTACGGGGTGATTCGAGTTTGAGCAAAACTTTTGTGTCCCTAAAAGCCATGATAAAGGCGATTCAAGACGCGAGGCAGGGATTCTTGGTGGAGCTACATAGCATGGTAGGAGGACGGACAGAGGCATCAACAGTTATTCCGAAACCAATTCAGCAGCTATTGGAGCAATTTGAGGGGGTTTTCCAGATGCCTAGTGGCCTACCTCCGCGACGAGAACATGAGCATGCAATAGTGTTAAAGGAAGGGGCTTCACCTATTAGTGTCCGACCATACCGGTACTCTCAGATACAAAAGAACGAGATTGAGAGGCTAGTTAGGGAAATGATAGAGGCCAGGATAATACAACCGAGCGTGAGTCCATTTTCAAGCCCGATCTTGTTAGTGAAGAAAAAAAATGGGAGCTGGAGATTTTGTATCGACTACCGAGCGTTGAATAAGGAAATGGTACTTGATAAATTTTCTATTCCAGTGATAGATGAGTTGTTGGATGAGTTGGATGGGGTGTCAGTCGTTACAAAGATAGATTTGAAGTCGGGATATCACCAGATACGGATGCGACCAGAGGATGTGCATAAGATTGCATTTCGGACTCACGAGGGACATTACGAATTTCTAGTTATTTCGTTTGGCCTTACAAACGCGCCAGCCACTTTTCAATCATTGATGAATAAGGTATTTCAGCCCTATTTGAGGAAGTTTGTCCTTGTTTTCTTCGACGATAACTTAGTTTACAGTCCACTTTGGAGGATCATGTGGGTCATCTAGAGTTAGTATTAAAGGAGTTACAGAAACATCAGTTGTATGCCAACCGAAAAAGGTGCTTGTTTGCACAGACAAGGGTGGAATACTTAGGGCATGTGGTGTCGGCAGAGGGGGTTTCAGCAAATCAGTCTAAGATAGCGGCAATGCTGGAATGGCCTCTACTTAAGACACTAAAGGAATTGAGGGGTTTTTTGGGGCTCACCGGATATTATCGGAAGTTTGGGAAAAGGTATAACACCATAGCATGGCCTCTGACCGAGCAGTTGAAGAAGGATAGTTTTCAATGGGAGGAAGCAGCGACGCAAGCTTTTGAGAAACTAAAGCGGGCCATGACTAGTGTTCCGGTGCTAGCATTACCAGATTTTAGCCGACCATTTATCGTAGAGACAGATGCATCGGGGTATGGGTTAAGAGCGGTCTTTATGCAAAATCAACGCCCAATCGCTTCCTTCAGCCAAGTATTAACAGCTAGGGCTCGACTCAAGTCAGTTTATGAGCGCAAACTCATGGCAATTGTGTTAGCTATTCAGAAGTGGAGGTCATACCTCTTGGGGCAACGTTTTATCGTTCGAACCGACCAACAGTCTCAAATTCCTATTGGAGTAACGGATGGTGATTGAGGAACACCAACGCTAGTTGTCGAAGTTACTAGGCTATGATTTTGAGATACAGTATCGGCCGGGGTTAGAGAATAAGGCGGCAGATGCCTTATCGTGACGGGAGGAGGAACCTCAGTTGGTAGCTTTATCAGTGCCTTTGGTGATGGATTGGGATGCATTGTTACGAGAAATTGAAGCAAACGAGGGGTTGGTAAAGATCCGGACAGCGATGTTACGTGGGGAACCGGGATACCCGGGTTATTCTATGGATGGACAGCGACTGTTATATCAAGGGCGTCTGGTGCTGCCGAGGACATCACTCCAAATACTGAAGTTATTACGGGAGTTTCACGAGAGTGCTATTGGGGGACATTCCGGTGTTCTAAAAACTTATCGGCGTTTGGCCGCAGAGCTGTATTGGGTTGGGATGAAGAAGGATATTGAGGAGATGGTAGCGTGGTGTGATGTGTGTCAACGCCACAAATATATGGCAATGGCGCTAGGAGGGTTGTTGCAACCATTATCACTACCCAATAAGGTTTAAGAGGAGGTAACGATGGATTTTATTAAAGGACTGCCACATTCGGATGGATACACGGTGATCTTGGTGGTGGTCGATCAACTAAGCAAGTATGCTCATTTCATACCCTTACGACACCCTTATACTGTTGTGATGGTTGCAGCGGCGTTTATGCGTGAGGTGGTACGTTTACATGGAATTCCGGAGTCGATAGTAACGGATCGAGATAAGATTTTTCTGAGCCACTTTTGGAGGGAGTTGTTTAAAATGCAGGGTACAATTTTGAAGAGGAGCATAGCTTACCATCCACAAACTGAGGGGCAGACTGAGATAGTCAACCGATGTGTATCTACGATTTTTTGTGTTGGACAAGCCTAAGCAATGGACGAGGAGGTTAGCATGGGCAGAGTATTGGTATAATACTTCTTATCACACCGCTGCACAGACCACTCCTTTTAAGATCTTGTATGTGCGAGATCCTCCACATTTGATGTACTATGGTCAAGGTTCGACACCTGTATCGCAGGTGGATCAATACTTGGAGGAACGAGATCGAATACTTGATGAGTTGAAGAGGCATCTATCTAAAGCGCAGCAGATAATGAAAAAAACAGGCCGACGGTCATAGGAGAGACGTACAATTTGCGGTAGGAGACCGAGCTTATTTGAAGTTACGGCCATATCGACAGAAATCTCTTGCGCGACGGAGGAGTGAGAAGCTCTCCCCTCGGCATTTTGGGCCCTATGAGATAGAAGAAAAGATTGGCGAGGTGGTGTATCGGTTGAAGTTGCCACCAACATCGGTCATTCACCCGGTATTTCATGTGTCTCAGTTGAGACGAGCTATTGGAGAACATACACCCTCTCCTTTGCTTCCGCCAACGCTGACTGAGGATATGGAGGTCGTGCTAGAACCAGCGGCTGTGGAGGGAGTACGCCAGGGAGTTACAAGACAACCTGCTGATACAAAAGTGTTGATTACATGGAAGGACTTGCCAGACTATGAGGCGACATGGGAGCCATATGAGTTGATACAATAGCAGTTTCCCGAATTCCACCTTGAGGACAAGGTGTCTTTTTGGGAAGGGAGTAATGCTAGACCTATGAAAACTTATGTTAGGCGCAAATATAAAGGGGCAGGGGCTGTTTAGTAATTTTGGGGGCAGGGGCAATTTAGTAACTTTATTATTAATTAGGGTTTAGTTATAAATAAGAGATTATGGAGTCATGTAGGGTATATGTTGAGTTTTGTCTGGTATTAGGAACCATTAGGAGTTTCAGGAGAGATTGACTTACCTCTCCAATTGTAGGTCAAGATTGATTGTTTATTTTCTTTTGATTTAATCAATAAAAGTCAGCCCTAATTTAGCCCTAATTCCTATCACTCTTCAAATAGAGCTTGTTGAAGTAGAGTTTTTACTATTAGGACTTTTACTAAAAAAAAATTAGTTGTTTGGTTGTCAAAGAGAGATTTTATTAGAAGTTGTGAAGTTGTTTTAATAGACAAGTTTTTTGAAAGTTGTGGTAGAAAGGAATGAAATAAGATTGTGAAATAAATCAAGATATCTTAGAGAATTTAACTTGTTTATAAAGCTCTGTAAGACTACAACCTCTACTCTCAAAAGTCTCAAATTTGAGATTTTTCTAGTAGAGGCAAAATAACATTTTTCTTAATCTCTAAAAGTTCTATTCAAATGAGAACCAAACAACCAAAAAGAAAAAAAAATAATGAAAATAGCTTTTGACATTAAATCTTTACTTTTTGCCGGTAGAGAAGTCATACCAAACAGGGTCTTAGTGTACCTGCATCCTTTTATTGATATGTTCATTTATTTTAAAGCCTGGTTGATCTGCCTGTTTGATGCATTAAGTAATTACTTTTTGTCTGTTGGATGCTGCATTTCTAATTTCTGGGACTTGCACATTCTTTCTTTTTGGCAGCATATTTTAACATCTCACTAGTATTACAGCAGAAATGGCCAGAAAAATAAAATTAGAAAATAATTAGTGGAGATATACAGCTAATATGATAACCTTGAGCAATATCTTTCCTATTCTAGATGCCTTTTGAAACATTCCTGATCTCAACGACATTGTTAATTTCCAGATTGTTTGTGGGGTTAACAGTGAGCTTGTTCACCTTGTGTAATCTCCTTTTCTATTAATACAACATCTTTTTGTTGTTTATTAACAAAGAAAAAACAGTATCACTTTAGGGAAGTTTAACTGTATGTGACAAAGTTTACTAGTTAATTTACTTGATTTCTTTAAATTGGTCATCTATAGTATTTATTTTACGCTGCAGTGAATGAACTTCACTTCATCTACAATCAAACGATTTGGCAGTACTGCATAGAAATTTAAAGTTTGTGGTAGAGAATTCAGTATTCATATTTTTCACCTTTCAGCTTTTCAGGAGGCAATCACTGTATTAATGGTTGATGTACGTTCAAATCTTCTCTTTGTAAATGCAGTCATCTGATTGCATTTTGTGTTGCCAATGAATATGTCTATTTTTATATCACCAAGTATTATTTTTATGAAGGATTTAACTGAACACCTCTCTAACCTTGCTGCAAATGAAGAAAATGTCAAAGGAGCAAGTTGGTTGTTTAATTCAGACATGTTCATCTGTCTGGCAAGGATTTCTACCAGCCTCGATTAATAAAATGCCTAAGTAACTAGATTGGCTTATTAACAACATGTTCAAGTGTTCCTATTTTATGGACGTCAATGCTTTTTTAAGTATATAAACTTAGCTGTTATTGACTAATTAATGTCAGAATAACATTAACTTATCAAGTCATTAGATAAGGCAATTTAAAGTTTGGTTTTCCAAGAGTATTTTGCCAAAATCCTCTCATGCCACTTTGTTTTGGATGCGCTATGTATGAATACATTTTGTATGAGTAAGTTCATAGTTTTTATTTCAATTTTGAAATTATAGTATTCATTGCATTTACTTACCCTTTGTTGTTCATTGCAGTTGTTTTTTATAATCAAAAGGAGCTTAAAGCGATGCACTGCTTTAACGAAGAGCCAGACATTATTAAATTTGTTCAAGGTGCATTAAATTTATTTATTTGATAGCTCTGTCATGCTCTTTGCAGCAGTAGTTCATTTTATGTCAAACAAGAAATAAAATAAATAAAAATAAATTAAAAAAGAAAAAGGATTCCGTAAGTCTAGTGCTAAACAAAAATGGTCAATGGCCCAATGCTTTGTCGGGAGTTAATTAACGAAAGAAGCTTTCTGTTGATGATTGGGACTGGGAAAATTTTACTCAAAACTCATTATATAAGTGACATTAACAACGTGTCTATAGCATTGAGGATATTAGAGAAGGATTGGTGAAGCATTATGTTAGTCTATTCACTTATGCCTAGATGCTCGACATGCATAGGGATACATTTACATGTTATGGGCTTTTAAAACAATAGTACTTTATATTCCTTTTTTTCTTCTGTTTCGTATTAAAGTCAGATATATAATTATAGATCATCAAATCTTCCTTTAACATACATGAGTCAGATATGTCATGCCGATGGATATTCCACGTATGACTACCTTCTTTCACAGTGACTGACTTGCTAATCTTGAGCTTTGTGCCTCCTTTTTTCATGCACAATGAATTCAGTATTTGGCTTATTATCATACCACCAGACAACCAAACATTGCTCAGTCAGTTTCTTAGGGTATTGAGGGCCATGGGTCAGATGAACAATAATTGAACTTAGTGACAATATGGTTACAAAGAGATAATACATTTGAAATTGTTAGAATTTTCATGCTTTTGTATTTCTTAAAAAACATGTGTATGTGAGTGTGTGTAAGTATTCCATACTAATTTCAGCTTGGATAGCATTGATAAAAGTCATTAATTGGGGAGCAGCTATGGTGTAATATCATTATTTAGAATTTATGATCTTATAGGATTTGTAGTTCTTGGGCTTGGGGATTTTTGACTTTTTTCTTTGCAGACTTCTTGTCCCTCCTCTATGTACATTTCCTACATCTAACATACTTATATTGTTTCTGGAAAAAAGAAAAGGGATAAAAGTCGTTAGTGGAGAGCTTAATTTCCTAGGAAAGATAACAACTCTTGCATTATTATTGCAGTGAAATACAGAATGCCATGTGTGCAATGAAGGTTCTAATAACTTTGCAACTAACAAGCCAACTTGCAACAACATACCAATGAAAAAGCATAATTTGACATTTTCTCTTGTTGATGAGTTTTTAGGTATTTCAAAGAATTCTAAAAGCATATGCAACAAAGCTTTTTGCAAGACTACCAAGAGGTGGTACAGGGATTGTTGCAGCAGCTACTGGTATGGATGGACAGATAAGGGTATGGGATTGACATTTAATTTCATGAACCTTTTGAACTTCATGGAAAGTTACATTGTTATTGTACCAAACACTGATCGACATTTGTTGTCAATGTGACAATTTTATGCAGATATCTGAGAGGGACGAAAGGGTTATCTGTTATATTGTGAATTCAGCTGAATACTGCCACAAAACGGTAAGTTTGTTGCTCTGTTTATCGTGTTTCCCTGTGATTTTTTATTCCAGTTTCATCCTTTCTGTACTCTAGTTCATGTGACCTGACAAATTATTGCTGCTATATATTTCACAAACAAGGTTTGGGTATGATATTCTATTGGAATATCTTGAAATACTGTATAAAACACTGAATCTATATGTAAGGTGTTTCTTAGCACTTTCTGAGCTCAAGTTGATGATCACTTTACTCTCTTGGTAGAAAGGACCGAATAAAAGGGATGGATAGAGAGAACAAAACAATCTAAATATACTTACTTTTGTCTTTTTTATTAATGTTTTTGGCTTAGAACAAAAGAACTTCTAATATAATAAATGGATTACAAATGAGTTGGTGGGGGGGGGACAAGCTGTCCACAGAAACAAGGATAAACTGTCAATGAAGTTTGTAAGGGCACAAAAGCTTCACATAAAGTATGGCTAATCTCATCTCTGTAGGTTGAATATTCTTAATGAAATTAATGTGCAGTTTCATTGGAATGAGATAATCATTCATCTGCAATTGTTGATACCCATTGAATGAATATGCAATAGTTGTTTAGTAATGTCCTCTGCAGTGGTTCGTATGTCATTCTTTCTAGCTGCCTTTTGTCTTTTTTGTCTTCAAGGAGGTGGAAATTTTAACGTTCCAGTTTATTTAAAATACTTCAGTGACATGCTGGGTGGTTTGAATAAGGCAGGGGTATGTATACGTGTATGATGAGTAACTGGGTGTGTCTACTTTTACAGTCTGGAGATCTGGCTGAAAGTGTGTCCAAAATAATTGATTCTCAGTTAGCAGATGGAGTGGATATGTCTGAAGTGCAGGTAATATGATTATTTCATAAAATATCCAGCATATCATGATTCACCCTGTCACATTTCATAATCCATGGAACTGTGCAGGACGAATTTTCAGCAGTGATAACGAAAGCATTGGTAACCTTGGTTCTTGGCCTGGAAACTAAGTTCGATAATGAAATGGCTGGAATGACCCGTGTTCCATGGGGTAGCCTAGAAAGTGTGGGTGACCAATCAGAGTAAGACACATTCATTGAAAGCTTGGAACTCTAATTTCATAAACTTCAGAAAAATTTCTCATATTACCATATTGACTTTGTAGGTATGTCAATGGAATAAATATGATCCTTACTAGTAGCATTCCTGTACTTGGAAGCCTTCTTTCACCCATCTACTTTCAGTTCTTCTTGGATAAGGTGAATATAAAGAGATGATATGCCTGAGCTATCTGTTGCCATCAATCACAATTTGTCTTTTGGTCTTACACATTCATTTTATTGCATTAAGGTTCATTATTTTTGGTTTCTTTTCTGTATGCTATATATTCTTGAAAACTTACGCCATTGGAACAATCTAAAATTACTTAACTACATAATGATTTGCTCAATTTGCATAATTTTACTGTTATCGTTTATTTGTGAATGATTTCTCCACTTGGCTTCAGTTATTCTTCAGGTACTAGATGCATTTTGTTCATCTCTTGAAATAAATAAAATCAGGAACTTTGCGCAATTCAACATCATACTTTCTTTTGGAGGATCTTATTTTTTTTATAAATACATCAGCCAATTGTGCTTTTTCCTTATTTCCGTGCAGCTCGCATCATCCCTTGGCCCACGATTTTATGCCAATATTTTCAAGTGCAAGCACATATCAGAAACTGGAGCCCAACAGGTAGTGATGATTTGCAAACTTCATTTGTGTTCATTTCAAATTAAGCATGTCAGTAGCAGGGAAGCAGCTCTAATGCATGACATTACAATAATTTTGAAGGGCATTTTGATCTACATTTAGAACTTCAATAAAGCTCATCTGTAATCAAGACTTGAAGTATTTGAATTTCATTCTCTGTTAAGTCTAAATCGTAAGATATGTACTTAATGCCTAAAGGTTTGGAACAGTAATGACTGGCTGGATAATCACCTTGATGTTTTCCTTGTTTCGATTCATTCCCCATGCTGTAAAAAATGATTTTATATGAATGGTCTTTGGACCAAAAGGAAAAAATGTTTCATTTGTAGAAATATTACTGTTATACTTTGTGCATCATAAACATTAAAAGAATTTTGACCATTTCACATTGATAATTTTTATTTGAATGCTGTTTTGGAGCTGCTTGCCTACATTAATTGTTCTCTTAGTTCTTTCTTTGAATTCCTTTTTAATATTATTTGAAAATGCTGTATGAACAAATAAAAAATTGTATTTGTGAACTTAGATCTTGAACACCTCAAACATATGCATTTTATGACATTGCAAGGTGATTCGTTTTCTTGTAATAATTGTCTGTATTTGTCATGTTGTTCCCAAAATAAATGCAAAATATTTATATTAATATCCCGTCTCTAACTTATGCTGCTTGGTCAGCCTTCTGTTGTGGGAGAAATTTCTTTCCTTTTTCTCCAAAGCCAGTGCACTGAACCATTAGATTGCTATTGAAAATTTCATATCATGTGATTGATGCTTGTAAAAGCTTTGCTCCTCACCTTACTGTATATATGTTAATTTATTATAAGCAATCTTTTTGAATGATTTTTTTACTTGTGCTTAAATGGTTTGATTTTATTTCAGATGTTGTTAGACACGCAAGCCGTAAAAACTATTCTTCTAGACATACCGTCCCTCGGTCGACAGGTGAGTAGCTACGCTTAAATAAAAATCAAAATGTTCAAAGACCCTAGACCACAATTGTACAGTTTCTTGTTGCTTGTTTTATCTTTGGCATGATTATTTTTGCCTGCAAATATTTCATGGCTGCTGTTTTTCTGTTACTCCTATATATGGCATGACATTTGTTTGAGTCTAGTTGCCAGCTTTGCAGCTGTAGTGCTGGTTAAACTGTCATTAGTGACCAAGAATTTGTTTCCAGTCTAAATTAGTAGATTAATTGCTCCAAAAACAATCGAAATAAAATAATAAAAATAAAACAATTACAAAGTTGATGTAAGTGATTTTTATCTTTTCATTTCTAGAAGATGTTGAGAATCACTTCTAGTTAGGCAAGTAAGAGTATAAAGGTGAACCAATGTAGAAAACATTTTGACTCAGCTCACACTGTTCAATATAACTTTTTATCTACTTTAGATTGAAACAGAAGGGACTAGGAGGATAGACATGAGCTGTGGCCATGAGGGAAACTATGTCCTTTCAATAAGTAGAACTATCAACGAGTTAATTTGTTAATTGCTTGAAATAGTTGGCATGGTCTTTGAGATGTAATCTTGAAATTAATGAAAGCTCTTAAGATGTACTCTCCCATTTAGGTGATAAAATGAAATCACATACTGGCTATAGATGATCCCAGTGAGATAAGTTTAGTTACTTGATAGGCTGTATCAGTGCCATATGCACTTCATTTCAGTTGTAAATTCATGGAAGTATTTTTGGTGAGACTTGATTTTTCATATTTATACCGATCCTTATTCCATTAAACCTATCTAAATTCCTTAACCTGTTCATTTATTTCTCTAATACAGACGTCAAATGCTGCTAGCTATACAAAATTTGTAAGCCGCGAGATGAGCAAAGCTGAAGCACTTCTGAAGGTGTGTAATCACATTACTGACAGATTTTGCTTTCTGGCTAGTTACAGTTTCTTATTCCTAGATTCAAATTGTTTATTCATCATTCAACAGGTCATACTATCCCCGGTTGATTCTGTGGCAGACACATATCGTGCATTGCTACCCGAGGGAACCCCTATGGAATTCCAGCGTATCCTAGAGCTTAAGGTTAAATTCAATTTCCACTTTGATTTCCTTAAATACATGTCTTAGTTTGTGAGTTTGGTATTGGATGATAAGGTTTCAAACCTAGTTTCAAGGCCTGAGGATATGAATAAATGAAAGTTATTAAACATAAATGCTGTCTTAATTACGAAGGCTATGTCTAAGACCAGTGTTGATGCATGAGTATAGGCGACTGGAAGAGGCAAGATATATATTTTTTCAGAAAAGCAAATCTCATTGCAATATCCTTCTGTATTTGGATTTGACTAGGAGACTATCATAGACAATATAATTTCCATTTACTAAAGTCGATTGGGTGAAGCCATTTCGTTGAAAAATGTATGGGTGTTGGACCGTCCAAACTGTTTGTCCACATGGTATCATGCCACTCTATTCATCCTATGTTCTTCTGAATTCATATCAGAGCTTACTCGTCTTAGGACTGTGGTATTAATGTAAGAATTTGTTGTGAGATTTTAGTATACATTAACTTTCTTGGCAGCTCCAAGCGTGTATTATTATTATTATTTTCCTCTATTATATAGCTGCCCATATTAGAGGAAAACTATGTTGAGTTGTTAATTGGATTTTGGAATGTGCAGGGCCTTAAAAAAGCTGATCAGCAGACTATTCTTGATGACTTCAACAAACATGGTCCGGGGACTACGCAACCTACTATTGCACCATCGGTTGTGCCTGCAGCCCCTCCTGCTCCCCCATCTTCAGTGATTCCGAATTCTGCTTCCGCTGGGTTTATCACTTCACGGGAAGATGTATTAACCAGAGCAGCTGCACTTGGACGAGGGGCTGCGACAACTGGATTCAAGAGGTTCCTGGCTTTAACCGAGGCTGCAAAAGACCGGAAAGATGGACCTTTCAGAAAGCTTTTCAACACATAACATTCTCATAATATATCATTTTTAACAAATTTATATTCAAATCCTTCATTCCTTCCCCGGCCGCCACACCTCCCCCCCCCCCCCCCCCCCCCAAACAATAACAACAAACAAAATTTGATGATCTATAATCGCTTCTTACATTTTCTATAACTGGATCCAGAATTTTGTGTACATAAAAATAGTTAATGCATTTCCCTTGTAACATCTTCAGTTCTGAGGCGGCTGAGTGAGAACGTGGGCCTAGTCATAGTCTGGAGAGTTCCAGATTGATATCGTATACTCATTGATATTATTCATGTTTCTTTAGCTCAATTTTTCTCGATGGGATGTGATTCTGTGTGATCCCATCTCATTTGGGACGGGATTAAGACATATTTTTATCTCATAAAAAAATTTAGGGACGGGAGTGAGATATTTTTTTATTCCAATTACATATGCGGGACGGGAGTAGAATTGATAAATTTCGTCTCATTCCGTCTCATTACCGATTAAGAATGAAAATTTCTTTAATTAGGATTCTATCTCTTTTGGGACGGGGATTAAGATATATTTTTATCCTAAAAAAAAATATAGGGACGAGACTGAGATGTTTTTTCATCTCATTTACATATACGAAATTGGACTGGAATTGATAAATCTCATTCTATCTCATCCCATTGTCAAATCCTAGTTATGACTCTTGTTTGAGTTCACATATTCAAAATATAATGATTGATGCCTGCTGTAGCAATCAAACCCGAATTTGGTCCAACTTTAAGGGGCAAAACGCATATTTTAACAAGATTGTTATGAACTATGGGTGCGTTTGGCACACTGTATTATATTACGTTGAATTGTATTAGCATTGTATTATAGTAATACTATGCAATGTTTGGCACTACATTATACTGTATTAATTTTTTTGTAATTAATTTAAATTTTAAATTTTATTATATTAATATTTATACTCTTATTAATTTTAAATTAATATTATTCAAATTTGTTCATATTTAAATATTTATTATTAATTATATTATATTATAATTTATTAATTTAATATAAAAATAAAAATATAATATAATATTATTGAATTAAAATTTATATATTTATTAATTTATATTAAATTATAATTTAAAAATAAAAATGTTATATAATATTATATTAAAAGTTATCTTTATTTTTTATTATTATTATAAGGAAAAACAAAAGTTAAAGCAAAAAGCAAATGGAAAAGAAAGAAGGAAAAAAAAAAACGCAAGCCGCCAAAGAAGGAAAAGAGAAAAAAAAAATGTAAGCTAATCCGGCAACTACCTCATTAGTCAAACCCGACTCACAGTCGGGTTTAGCTAATGCGGCAGTTGCCGCATTAGCTACAGTGCCCTTAACCCATGTGATGTTGTTCCAAACATGGTACAAGTATTAACTTAATGTAAATAGTAATTTAATATTCCCTTAATACTACAACCAAACACACCCTATAAACACAACAAACGTATTGTTTTAACATGCTTTTTCTGT
This sequence comes from Citrus x clementina, assembly GCF_000493195.1. NCBI lineage: Eukaryota > Viridiplantae > Streptophyta > Magnoliopsida > Sapindales > Rutaceae > Citrus > Citrus x clementina. The sequence goes on from NW_006262022.1 coordinate 9,648,202, forward strand.
TCTCTCTCTCCCTCTCTCTCTCTCTCTCTCCATCTCTCAAGTCTCATGGAATGGCTAATAAATTTGAAGCAAAAATTTTAATGTAATTATTGAAGTAATTTATGCTAATTTTTTTTTTTTTACTAATTTGTGGATATATTTGAGCAAGCTTTTAAGTAAATGGACAAATAATTTTACTAAAGGTTTGTCAAATTAAGCTTGGAACTAGAAAAACATAATTTCTTAAGCATATTTCAACAAGATTATTATGAAAAGTTTGAGAAACAATTGTCGTTCCACCACATTTAGTCGAGCATAGTGACAAAAGTGTCTCCTTGGGAACCTTGACATTGCTTTTTTGGAGCTAAATTAGGATCTTTCTGGTAATGGTGTATCTTTAAAAATAATTATTTTTAGTTAGTTTATAAAAATAATTCCTTAGATAGTTGGTAAGATTTATTTTTTAAAATACTAAAAATTTTAAAATCAATGATATATTTAATAAATTTTTTTGTTAAATTATTGAAATAGATATAATGCTGAATAAAATGTACTTGCGCATTTTTAAACATGTACATACTAGTTTTTTTATTTTGTTGTAGTAGTACTGATGATGATGATAGATAGATAGATAGATAACTAAGAACATATGTATATTTCAGTAATTTTATTTCTTTTATTTTGCTATATCACTATAAATGGTAACAAAATAATCTCTTTAAATTTAATGATTTTATTTCCTAATTGAATTAGGATAATTTCGGTTTTTTTAATTATATGTGAGTATATATATCAAATTGTATCAAATATAAAGTTGATTATTAAAAAAATTAGATTTTGAAAAGCACTAGCTTTTCAAATTTTGCAGGAAGATTTTGCCAACAAGAATTTTTTAAAAAGTCTAATAAATACTAAATTAGCTTTTTTTAAAAAAATTATTTCTGAATCTTCCAAAAATAATCTCAAACGGACACTGAGAAAAAACTGATTATAATGCAACCATATTTTATTTTATCTAATCATCTAATTCGGGATAACAAACGTACCCTAATGTCTATCTAGATTTTCAATTATATAAATTGACAAAACTACGTGTGTCCAAACTGGAGAAACAAAAACAAACTAAGGACAGGTTTGTTATTATTGTTTAGAACCCAAAACAACTAAAGCCTAGTGGTTAGAACTTAGAACCCAAACCTCACAGTTGTGAGGTCATGAGTTCGATCCTCCACAATGCATTGTGGGATTTAATTTTCTTCTTCAATTTGAATAAAGACATTCTTCTTCTTAGAACATTAGAGAGAGTAAAATTTGAGTAAAGACATTTTTCTCCCTTAATATAAATGAAGTAGACGTTCCTAGAACATTAGAGAGAGTAAAATTTGGGCGGTAATTCATAAAATTTGTTGTAAACTAGTCCCAGTAATAGTTTGATTTATAAATATTAGTTGTAATATCATGTAATATGAGTTATACTGTTGAGTAATAGTCTCATGTAATAAAAAAAAATACAAGTTTGTTAGAGTATTTCCAAAAGCCTTTATAAATTTCACTTTTCAAATATTTATTTGTTTATTTATGTGGTAAATACAAGAGTGAAAAATATATGTTACTCTCCATAAAACTCTTCAAATAAAAAAAATTAATATTATTTTAATTAAATAATTATTTTTTTTAAAAAAAATCAATAGTAATTAAAACACTTCTCTCTTTTTTTATAATAAAAATAATAAAATATAAATTGAAGAGCGAGAAAATAATTCTTTAAATTTGAAAAGAGAGAATTATTTTTTATTTAAAAAATTTTAATTAAAGTGTTTATTAAAATTTTAAATATTGATATGATTTTTTAAATAAGTAATAAAATTTTATTTAAAGATTTTTTTTTTGAAGTTCTTATTGGCCAACAATTGAAGGGTAATTTTGGTAATTGACCGAATCTTTAACCAGTCCAGTTTAGCGTTCTTGAAAGAGCAAACGCTAAACTGGAGTTAGCAAACGGGTTTCTTCTTTCGTAGAGTAAATATTTAGGGCATTATTTTTCTCGACGTAATTTGACAAAACAAATTGGCGATTTCCGAACGGAATTTCTTATTCATCTTCTCAAGCCTTCCCCTGTTCTGCATTGCGAACCAGAGTTGCCGCTGCTGATTGCAAAGTAGTTTAAAGAAAAAAAATTAAGATTTTGCTTACCAAATGCTTGTGGTAATGCCTCTTAATTTCTTCTTAATTTTCTCTCAATTTCCTTTTAATTACCCAGTTCTGTGTTTATATTCGTATTTATGAATTCACGAATCTCTTATTTTAGACGCCAAGGTTGAGCATCTTTCAGAAGATTTCTGGGTTCAATTGCTCGTCAAAAAGTGGTTAATAAGACAAAAAAAAAAAGGTAGAATTTTGTTCTCTACAGTTTTTTCTTCTTTTAGCTTAAAAAAAAAGAATCTGGGATTGCTGAAAGTTTAGATTATTATTCTGATAACGAGTGTTCTTATAAGTAGTTATGACTTTAATGTCAATTTAAATGTTTTAGAGAGACACATTTTTCTAAGTACATTCACATATAATTCTCTTTAACCTGAATAACCGTAACCCTAAGCAAATTTAGCTATTTTTTTATTTATGTTTGATGAATAGAGGGTGTGTTTCGAATTAATGGAGGAACAAGTGCTATCGGAAGGAGCTGATCATGAAGATGTAAGTTTTTTAATTCATTTTTATGTTTGTTCTTTTTTAGTTTTTCCTTTTTCTTTGTTTCATGCAATTTTCATACAATTAATAAAATTTAGATGAATGAATCACTCATGGATGGATGAAACCAAATGTATTGAGTGTATTTAGCTGACAGCAAAAAAATCAAGCTCTGTCAAATTTGTTTTGGTCTGAATTTTGAAACTGCAGGCTTATGATTGATTTACTTATGTGGCATTATTTACTAACGTGTTATTCATGTTGTAACTATTAAGGACGAAAGCTCTACCTGTGGTAGCACTGTTGGAAATGAAGATGATGTTGACTTCAGTAGTGCCTTCACAACTGACATGGTATTTAACTGACAGTTCGTTATTTAGTTCAAATAATTTTTCATTTGTTGGTTTGTTGATATACAATTGTGTTTTCTGTAGGTTTTTAACAGCAGAGAAGAACTAGTGGAATGGATACGAGATACCGGAAAGAGAAATGGGCTGGTGATTGTGATTAAAAAATCTGATGTTGGTGGAGATGGGAGGAGACCGAGGATAACTTTTGCATGTGAAAGAAGTGGTGCCTATAGACGTAAATTCGCTGAGGGTCAGACACCAAAACGACCCAAGACAACTGGGACGAAGAAGTGTGGCTGCCCATTTCTATTAAAAGGACACAAATTAGATACCGATGATGATTGGATATTGAAAGTGGTTTGTGGGGTGCATAACCATCCTGTCACACAACATGTTGAGGGCCACTCATATGCAGGCAGACTTACCGAACAAGAGGCCAATATATTGGTTGATCTGTCAAGGAGCAACATTAGCCCAAAGGAGATTTTGCAAACACTTAAGCTGAGGGATATGCATAATGTAAGTACAATAAAAGCAATTTACAATGCACGGCATAAATACAGGGTAGGTGAACAAGTTGGACAGTTACACATGCATCAACTTTTGGACAAATTGAGGAAGCATGGTTATATTGAGTGGCATCGGTATAATGAGGAAACTGATTGCTTTAAGGACTTGTTTTGGGCGCATCCTTTTGCAGTTGGATTATTACGAGCTTTTCCTAGTGTGGTTATGATTGATTGTACATACAAGACCAGTATGTACCCATTCTCATTTTTGGAGATAGTTGGTGTGACATCAACTGAGTTAACATTTTCTATTGCTTTTGCATATCTTGAGTCTGAGCGAGACGATAATTACATTTGGACTTTGGAGAGATTAAGGAGTATGATGGAAGATGATGCCTTGCCAAGAGTCATTGTGACAGATAAAGATTTAGCGTTGATGAATAGCATTCGTGCTGTATTTCCCAGAGCAACCAATCTTCTTTGTAGATGGCATATCTCAAAGAATATCTCGGTTAACTGTAAGAAGCTATTTGAGACTAAAGAGAGGTGGGAAGCCTTCATTTGCAGTTGGAATGTATTGGTGCTTTCTGTCACAGAGCAAGAGTATATGCAACACTTAGGTGCTATGGAGAGTGATTTCTCTAGATATCCGCAGGCAATTGATTATGTGAAGCAAACATGGCTGGCTAATTACAAGGAAAAATTTGTTGCAGCATGGACAGACTTAGCCATGCACTTTGGAAATGTGACAATGAATAGGTAAATTCGAATTTTTACAGTTGATAGACTTAATGTTATGTTTGTTTTAGTAACTAATTTTGTCAATTATGATTTTGACAGAGGTGAGACTACACACACCAAATTGAAGAGACTGTTAGCAGTACCCCAAGGCAATTTTGAGACATCATGGGCAAAGGTGCACTCTTTGTTAGAGCAGCAACACTATGAGATTAAGGCTTCCTTTGAGAGGAGCTCGACCATTGTGCAACATAACTTTAAAGCTCCAATTTTTGAGGAGCTGAGGGGATTCGTCTCACTAAATGCAATGAATATAATACTTGGTGAGTCTGAACGAGCTGATTCTGTTGGTCTCAATGCCTCAGCATGCGGATGCGTATTTCGACGGACACATGGTTTGCCATGTGCACATGAGATTGCTGAGTACAAGCATGAACGCCGATCCATTCCTTTATTAGCTGTGGATCGCCACTGGACGAAACTGGATTTTGTGCCTGTTAACCAAGATACAGCACTAGAGTTGAGTTTTAGGGCTGAGATAGAGATGCTTGTTAAGCGTTTTGAAGAGACTGATGGCCCTGGTAAGCGACAATTATTGAAAAAGTTGAAGGAGTTAACAAATTCGGCATCAACTTTCAATTCAGCATTAACTTCACTCGCTGAGCCAGAGGTTGATGGTTTTCCTTTGTCCAAGTTAGGCACATCTACTTATCAAGATCCATCAGAATTACAGTATGTGTTATCTGTACAGGATAGTGACTCAGCCCCCCTTAGGACTTCAAGTGCTACTTCAATGCAATTGAAAGGGAGGCAGAAAGAGAAAGTGTTCCGGATAAAATCACATCAGCCTTTGTGTTTTATTGATTCATTTCCAACTGGGTTGAGACCTTACATCCATGATGTTCAGGATGTTATTGCCGATGACCATTGTGGTTTCCGAGTTGTCGCTGAATTGATGGATATAGGTGAGGATAATTGGGCTCAAGTTAGAAGGGATTTGATGGACGAGTTGCAGTCTCATTATGATGATTACATTCAACTATATGGTGATGCTGAAATAGCACGGGAGCTCTTACATTCGCTATCATATTCAGAGAGCAATCCAGGGATTGAACATCGGATGATCATGCCTGACACGGGTCATTTAATTGCTTCTAGGTATAATATCGTCCTGATGCATTTGTCTCAGCAACAGTGCTTTACTTTTCTCCCACTCAGATCTGTGCCGTTGCCTCGTACCTCCCGTAAAATTGTCACAATAGGATTTGTAAATGAATGTCAATTTGTGAAGGTATTAGACTTTAGCCAAACTCCAGATTTTTCATTTTTCTAACTCGTGATAATGTTTGGGTTTGGGAACTGATGTTGTTTATCCTTTATGCTTTATGCAGGTGTTTATGCATCCAGGTGCACCTATGCCACCAATATCACCGAAATGGTTGGAACACCGTTATCCCTGTGCACAGGGATGGGAAACTCCATATACAGCTCACATCAGAGTTTTCAGAGACCTAGTGACAGATCATTGACTAAACCTGATTTAAGATATGAATTATGTTGTATTTTGTTGCAGGAGGTACAGGCTATTTTGTAAATTCAGCTAGAACTTTTGTTCTTGTTTTGGACCATCTTTTAGATTGTGGATTGGACTGATCATTTGGGCTAGAAACTTTTTGTTCGTCAGTTAGCCTGTTTTGTTAATGCAGCTACTTCGCAGCAATGAAACTGGGTTGTTTTCACTAGAACCACATTTTATACTTACATACATACATTCGTGTATATATATATCTATACAGTGGATCTTTAGTGCTGGTGTTTTCATTTTTTTTATATGAACACATTAAAACGCCTAGTTAATAAAGTCAGTGCAGATACCTTATTAAACTATTTGTTTAACAATGTGTCCGCATGAAAAAAAATGAGGGCACAACACTGGAGAACGACTTTATATATAATTATTCTTAAGTGTGGCTCTCTCCTTTTTTTTTTTTTGGATGCGCTCTTAAACCACGTAATTCAACAGTTGCCTTCCTCCATTAGGGGAAAAAAAAAGCACCTGAAAATGACTTTATATATATATAACCAATAATTAGATTAGCATTCCTTAATCTTGAGGATTAGCAAATAATGCACATGTTTAGTCATTTACAACAGCAGTTCTTCACAAGGGAATCTTATATATTATTCCCCAACAACGCTACCGTGCACAAACCAGGAACACGAGGATAGATCTCCTGATCACATGAACGGTAAGAGAATGAGTTTGAAGGCTTGAAAAATGATGCAGCAACCATGTTCTATTAAACTCCACGGTCTGCGAAGGACGCGCCTCTAATCTTTTCTCAGATGAACCACTCGCCAATGGGTTATTATTAATCTCCTGACCAACCACTGCGCTGCTAACTCTTGACCCTGTTCCTTGAACGGCACCTGAAGCCACGACTACGGTATGAACATCAGTCACCCCGCAAAGATTAACAACATTTTCCCGATAATGTTTCATGAAATACATCCCCAAATGATCAAATATATGAGAGAGAAGCAGAAATAATGTTTTTTTTTTAAGTATAATTCTGAAAGTAAATTAAATTATATTTATAAAAAAAAAAAAGCAGGGCTAATGCAATAAATAGTGAGGTTCAAATTTAACGGGAAATTTACACTAATAACCATAAAAATTTTAGTTTTTTTCATCTTAACCCTTCAAACAAATTTCTATCAACATTAGTCATAAAAGAACCGTTGAGACCAAATTACCCCTCTCTCTCATCTCCCTTTCCTCTTCCTCTTGCATTCTTCTCTCTAGTTCTCTACTAATTTCAGCATCCACCTCTTTCTTCTTCTTCTCTCTCCTATAATCCTCGTAGTTCGGTCTAGCGGGGTCGTGCTCCTTGATTACGGTCGAAGTGGCGTCGACCAATGTCGGTTGCGGCAACGCTACCACGTCGTTGGGGGAAGGTGCGATTGCAGGTGAGGAATGGGGTCAAGTCGGGAGAGAATTTTGGGTGGTTTTGGGTTTGGATTGGGGCTTGAGGATGGTTTGTGGTGGCGCGAAAATTGACCAGACAGTGGTGGTCGTGTTGGTGGGTTTGTCCTCATCGGAAGGTGGAGGTAGGTCTCCGTACAGCCCGCCTAGCATTTCGCAACGTGACTTTTAATGGAAAATCCCGGGGAATTTGAATTCCGAAATTGGATTTTGGAGAATTAAAAAGTTGATTTTGTTTTGTTGTTTGGGTTGTCGGATGAGATTCGATCTGAGGTAGAAGAAGATATTACATACGAATAAGAAGAGACGAACAAAGACGAAAGGACTGGCGAAAACAAATAAATACTGAGATAGAAGAAGGCAACCTGTCGCACGAAGCTTGGTGCGACAGGCTGTCTGTCGCACCAAGCTTCTTTTCGTTTGTAAAGAAGGATAATTTAGGGAGAAAAGCGTGTGTTTGGCTAATGTTGATAGAAAAAAGTTGAGAAAGTTAATTGTGAAAATAGCAAAAATTTTATGGTTATTTTCGTAAATTTCCCAAATTTAACTACGTTCAAATTGTCCTTTCTACTACTATCTATTTGCATTTGACGGTGATTGACTAATAACTTATGTGAAATTATAGTGCACACAATTATCATTATATCTAAATTAAATTTAGAGTTAGTTTTGGATAGGATGAGATTATTTGAACCCATTAGTTTTTTTCTACACTATATCTTTATAAGTAAGAATTTTACTATCAAAATAATTTTTGACAAAATTACTTAATTAACATTTTTTTATTTTTAATTCCTCAGTTCTCATAAATTATTTTATATATTTTCTATTAATCATAAATAATTAGTTTTGTTATAGGCTATTGTATACTAAGAGGAGAAAAACTCCTCAAAGTTTTAATTAGCGAGTTAATGAATATCAAGAAATTATTATATAGAAAGCACAAAAATAGAGATTATGATTTCTTAAGAAAGACAAAAAAATAAATCCAAAAGCAAGTGAAACTATTTTTTAATTTACATAGTGTGAGAGTGAAAGAGATTATGCAACCATGAGTGGAGACAGAAAAAGATTTGTGAAGGATAATTTTGAGATATTTAAATTTTTAATTCTTTAATAATGAATTTATTTTTTAAAATAGGTGTAGAAATAAATTTAATGGGTTTAAATAACCTCATCTTTTTTAATATTCCTAAATTGACTATTTCAAAAAAGTACTCTTTACTTTTGAAATCTTAATTTACCTTATTTTTTTGTTAAGAAAACTAAAAAAAAAAGGGTCAATCCTAGTATATTGTTTCTTTATTTTTTACTTAAAAAGGGCAACAATTCAAAAAATTTATTATAAAATAATTTAAAAAATAATTAATGCTTGAATTTACCCTTAAATCTACCAGAAGCTCTAATTGAGTCAATGCTCGTGCCAAATGAATGCGCATGGAGTTCAATGATTGAGAATATAATGGTTTTTAATATACAGGGACAAATTAATAAAGAAAGTGAATCTGACACAAAAGCTCAACAATACTAACTCATCAGCCAGCGTGTATTTCACGGTGCTAGAAAAAGAAGCAAAACTCAAGAATGGACAAAAAAAATGAGAATGGAGAAGAGAGTGTTAACAAAGACGGTTCAATTTGTGGGTATGATTCTCTTCACACTCTCCTCAGCGCCAATCTCAAACCCCATATCTATCAGGTAACGAATGGATATTCCTCTCTTTCCTTTTTCTATTTCAATTTTGTGTGTGTGTGTGTGTGTGTAACTTGCTTGATTTAGAAATAGGATGAGTAGTTTGTTGCCTCTGATGCAATTGAGTTGACTTTGTTTTCAATTCATTGCTTTATGACAGCCATTCAGGTTATGAATTAGGCCAGCATGATGGCAATTAGATTGTTCTTTTTAGATAGAACAAATATGTTTAATATGCTTTATAAACAAATATGTTCACAGTAACTTTATCCGGTTCAATCTCTGCTCACATATATATCTTGGGTTTCTGAAAAAACTTGGAAATGGGAATTTTGTATTTCATCTGGCCTCAAAGTTGGCTGTTTTACTGATGTTTTACAGGAGGTTAGCCGCTTGCTTCATGGCCTAAATTGTGGAAAGCCTCTTGAATTGGTTGCTCTTTCGGCAAATGGTAAAGCACTCTCTTCTGAACATGATTTTGATCTCCAGGTACGCGTTGACCATTTTGCTGTTGAGTTAATGGGGAATTAAGTTTGAAATAGAAGTTGGAAGTAATCTACTAATTTTGTTGCTGTGGAGTTGGGATGGTTTCAGTTGAAGGGCTTACATGTTACATGATTTAACCTGACCTATTGGCATTGGACTATGGGAACACCCCTGCATTATCAATAGATGAGGTTTATGCAACTTTTTCATCTTAGGGCCTGGGAGACTGTAGATACGGGATAAAAAGGACATTAAACCAAACATTTGCGTATTTAGAACTGAATAACCTTGTGAAGAATGAGACCCTGTGCTTATCCAAATTCAAAGAGGATTTGATACTTACTGTTATTTTGCTAAGTGTAGATTTTTTTAATCAACAAATCATAAGGCATGAAAAGGGGGCAAAAAATTACTGCAAGTTTCGAAGATTTTTGAATTTTAAATGATCATTGGGATAGATCTCTGAAACCAATCAGAAAGTTGTGTATTTATGCTATTGATTGCTTTGGATTAATCATTTTAAGATCATTTCAGGGTTTCTGCTTTCGTGCTGACAAAGAATTCTTAAGAGAACCTCGAGTTGTCAGGGTAGGTCTTATCCAGAGCTCTATTGTTCTTCCAACAACCTTACACTTTCTCGATCAGAAGAAGGCTATCTTTCAGAAATTAAAGCTACTCATTGACGCTGCTGGTGTTTCAGGAGTTAACATATTATGCTTGCAAGTGAGTCGTGTCATGAGGATTAATTATTTTCAATAATATATATTCCACTATTATCTGAAATTTTAAAGTTACTTTCATGAAATCATATTCAAGGAAGCATGGACGATGCCATTTGCCTTCTGTACTCGAGAGAAGAGGTGGTGTGAATTTGCGGAGCCCGTTGATGGGGAATCAACACAATTTCTTCAGGAACTTGCTCAGAAATATAACATGGTCATTATCAGTCCAATCCTTGAGAGGGACGTTAACCATGGGGATACTATCTGGAACACTGCTATTATTATTGGAAATCATGGGAACATAATTGGCAAGCATCGAAAGGTAAGTGCACCAGTTCTACTGCTTCAGTTTCTGTATATTGCTTTAGGAATTCTTTTATCGAGTGCTCACGTCTTACGTGCCTGTAGCT
>NW_006262022.1:9658861-9689492 GCF_000493195.1 Citrus x clementina
GAGTCATATTATATGGAAGGAAACACTGGGCATCCTGTGTTTGAGACAGCTTTTGGGAAGATTGCTGTCAATATTTGTTATGGGAGGCATCATCCTTTGAATTGGTTAGCTTTTGGCTTGAATGGTGCAGAAATTGTTTTCAATCCTTCTGCTACGGTTGGAGAACTCAGTGAACCAATGTGGCCCATTGAGGTGATGTTTATCCCAACTGTTCTATTCTTCAAATTTATTCCTTTGATGTGTTTTTCCAAGTTGTTTGTGTTGCTTATATTTCATTGAGTTTGTAATTTGGACAGCATCTGTTAGTGCTGTGATAACAAAACTAGAATATAATAAGCTGTGAAACATTCATAACATAATCCATAAAACTGCAGCTGGCTAATCCATCCATTGAAATCTTTTTGATGCTTTTACAGGCACGTAATGCTGCAATAGCAAATAGTTACTTCGTTGGGTCAATCAATCGTGTCGGGACAGAGGTCTTCCCCAATCCTTTTACTTCAGGTGATGGAAAGCCACAGCACAAAGACTTTGGGCATTTTTATGGATCGAGTCATTTTTCGGCGCCAGATGGTTCTTGCACGCCATCTCTCTCCCGTTTCAGAGATGGGTTGTTGATCTCAGACATGGATTTGAACCTCTGCAGGCAGCTGAAAGACAAGTGGGGATTCCGAATGACTGCTCGTTATGAATTATACGCAGAAATGCTGGCAAATTATTCGAAGGCAGATTATGAGCCACAGGTCATATCCGATCCCTTGTTACATAAGAAGTCTTCTTAAGTTCCCGGTGATCTTCATGGATGAGATCTGGAAAAGGTAAATGAACATGTGTATTTGTATTCGAATAAGATTCTTCCTTAATCAACAGTGTGAATTAAGTCTTTGCTTGTTTATTTCTGTAATTATTTAAATAAATCATTATTAATCAGCCAAAGGAATGGGAAAACTGATGGAAATACAGAAAATCCCACAGATCAAACTTTGCAAAAATAATGTGATTTATCTAATTTAGATGGACTGGAGTATTTGTTAGAACGGATGCATCAATTCCGATTTTCTAATTAGGGTAATGCTTCACTTCACCTTTGCATCTTCTGAATCAAGAGGTATATATGAGATTGTATCATTTTTGCTTTTTCTCTTTAGCCTTCCTACAAAACGCTTATTGTTTCTTTTCAAAAAACTCACTATGCATATATGAGCGGAATTCGAACCTTATACCTGTACCGCTTAAAAGAGATTTCACTAGTTGAATTGAAGCAATTAATCAACATGAATTAATGTGATGTGGGTGCAATCATTTGAAGTGGCCAAGTTAAAATGGCTTGCTTGAATCCCAATATTGTTATTACTTTTTTTTTCTGTCTAAAACACTGGAATTTTTTATTTTCTTTCAATTCTTTATTGATTTTATTTTTTAAATTTTTATGATTAATGCAACAGTGCTAGTTTGGATGCCATACGTATTGGCACCCCTTCAAAATCCTCATAAAACCCATCTCTCATATGTATGATTTTTGACTTATTTAAAATTACATAATGATACATAATTTAAGGTGCATTTGGAATTAAGGTTGGGTTACTATAATTTAAAATGTACGGTGTTAAAGTCTTTAAATTTGAGTATTCTTTTTAATTTCTATTAAGAACCTCATAATCTAAGAAATTATAGATGAAAATATTTCTTTTTCTCTTCTCGATAAAGAAAATTATTACATGTATTAGTTCATTAAAAAAATAAAAAAATTAGTTTCTTGAAATATAAAGTTCATATCCATTATTTGATCATCAATTTATCATTTCAACTTTCTATTTCCTACCATTTTAAATATTATATTTGAAAATTGTATTGGTTTCATTTATTTATTTGTTTATTTTTGTAAAAATTCTAAAGTAAATTTGAAGTTTTGTTTTCAAAATTTTTTAAGATCTTCTTAATTATTTATTAAATTTAAGAATTAAAGATGAAATAAAGTTTGAACTCTTTTATTTTTTTTTAGTATTGAAATTGTTAAATAAAAAAATACATCATAAAATAAATTCCCCTAGGGTCGCCATCCACAATCACCAGGTCAAGGTCCGCATGAATGGAATTGATCCTCTTGACATCAACCGCATCCAGTTCCACAACTGCCCGATCCCTTATCTCCTCTTCCCTCCACCCAATCCTCGAGCATCCATCAAATAATTTTGTTTTCTACCGCAGTTGTAGCGTAAAATAAAAAACTATAATACCTCAATAGCAAATAAGACCTTAATTTGTTTGAAGACTATTTACACCTCATACCCTGTTTTTTCAGTTAACTACTTTTTACTTTAAAAATTTCTTGTATCTTTGAAGTGACCAACAAAGATTCCACTATGAGAATGGACGACTTATGTACTGAAAATATTTAGGGATAAAGAATTATCTATTTTTGGCAAACTATATATACATAGGTTTAAAATTATTTTCTCTATGGATTGACTTTATTATACAAGAGCCAAGACTCCAAAAAATATGAATTATTATATGTTGCCAATCCTTATAGAAGTTGCTGATTAGATGAATCAGAGAAATCATTTAAGTTCTAAGAGGTAAATTGGGAGGAGAGAGGAAACAGATCCCTTAGTAGAATATAGTAAACAAGGATATTTTTGTAATTAACGTTGGTGTATTTTAGAAATAATAAATATTTTAAAATTATTTGAAGAGTGGATTTAGAAAAGGGGCTCTGTGAGAGTTTATAAGGGTTTCAATTGATTATTTTATCCACTACTCTGGCCCATTTGATTTATTGAAATTTTTTGGGTATTTAAAAAAAGAGTTGGACTATTGGCACCCCTCCAAAATCCATTTTTCAACAATGCTAAGCTTAATGCCAAAAATACCATTATTTCTAATTAAAGACATTTAATTTGTGAATCTTTTAATTTTCTATTCTTTTCTCGATCCTCACAAACAAATTTTTATCATTATTGAAAATGAATAGAAAATTTTTCATTTGCAACATTCAATAAGAAATTTTTTTATTGATAAATTTACGAATGAGAATCATTGACTTGAAGAATTATGGTTTTGAAATCAATTTTAAGTATAGAAATAGTTAATTTGCAAACCAAAGAAAATAAAATTAAAAAGAAATTGTTTTACATTTAGGAAAACAAATTAGGTACATAAGAGGTCATATCTCAACATATGAATAAAAAAACAAAAAAAGGAGAGAGAGATGGATAATCAATTCACAGAATATATATATATATAACAAGTTTACGAGAGGTTTAAAGAGTTAAAAAATTGGTTCTTAAATATAATTTTAGTAAAAGAAGGGTTTTATTAGGATAACGAATGGTGCAATTGCACCACTCTTTTTTCTCTTTTTTTAATTCAAGTTGGCGTTGTAAGTTTAGAATCATAAAAAATAAAAAATATTCCAACTGATTTGAAAAGGTTCAACATCCTTTTGGTTCAAATGATCATTTCTTTGCAATTAGTTTTTTTTTAATACGTTGGAGCTTAGTAAAAATTAGGTTAAAACAGAACAAGGAATAGAGGTCCCATATATATTATTACATAATCAATCATCAAGACCCTGAGGGGGTTTTCAAAAACATGAAGTCCAAGGGGAAAAGAACCAGTAAGTTTCGCCATGGAATCTGCAGTAAAATTGGCTTCTCAATATATATGCTTTGTGGTAATGAGCCATTGTCTATTCATCAGTTCCTTAATGGTAGTTATGAAGAGAAAAATGTTCATTAGGTATCAAGCTAGTAGAGGAAATAAGTTGGGATAAACATTGGCCATCAACCTCTGCAATTAAATATTAAGCCCTTGAAAGAGACCCCAAAGTTCTGCAGTAGTCACCGATCTAAATCCAATGTTCATGGCAAAGCCAAACTGTCACTTTCCAGAGCAATCCCTCACCAAGCCCCCAGTGCTGGCAAGACCATTCTTTAATCGTGATCCATCAGTATTTAATTTGAAAAAAAATTCAGGGGGAGCTTGCCATCCAACATCTTTGATGATGTTATTACTCTGATCGAAACTAAGAGTTGATCGTGCATTTTGAATGTCCTGAGCCCAAGATTTAATTTCAGCAACAACATAAGTGCAGCAAGGGAATTTTTGTGAGAAAAGAAATTGATTTCGCCAAAACCAAATTTTCCAAACAGCCACTCCAAATAAACATGTCCATTCATCCCCCACTTCATTAATACTAGTCTTTCCCAAGCTGAAACAGAGCCAATCACGAAGATTAAAGGAGGAAAAATGATGTCTAAAGTTGACTGGAATTAAAAAATTCCATATTCTCTTTGCAACAAAACAATCCCTAAGTGCATGTTGGAGAAAAATCAGTTTTTAAATTTTTATAAAAACTTTTAGGATCGTTCTCATACAAAATATAAGAATTTGTAATTTAGAAATCATACCTTAAAAATCTGATTTGATTTTTTCCGTTAAAGTGATTTAGGCTCTCAGATCACGATCCGTCACCACCACTCATGTTAGATCACGATGCGCTATCAAATAATCTTCCAAGCTATGATTCAAGTTTGATCTGCACTTGATGTGTGGGCGCCTTTATCACCACTAAAGCAACTAGCACGAGAAAATATTTCTCTCAACAATAGAGAGAAAAATATTTTTCTCTGATTTGTATAAAATGACTGCTCTCTTTTCTTTTGGGAGAAAATAAGTCCTTTTATATCTCTATCTAGTGGAAACCCTAGGCTCCATTTTTTATATTATTTAATTCTATTAAATCAAGTTTGATTTAAATTAAAAATAATAATAAACCAAAAGTAATGTTACTTCTTTTTTGTCATAGGGGCACACCTTGTAAAATAACACAAAGCCCCTTAGAAACAAGTACATTACATGAAGCCTCTCACTAAATAATATATTTAGACTTTTAACTCAAATAGTTAGTTATCTTGCTTATTAATCCAGTAGTGACGCAATCAATTAAATGAGCTAACCCGGAGATCATTTGGGAACATATAATAGTGACTATAATAATTAGACTTGTAATTAAACTAGCCCAATTATTTAATTCCAAATCTACTCTATTAAAAGATTGGAACTGACCTCCATAATTGTATGCTCAAATAATAATTCGTCCCAAACCACATTGATTTCTTTACTGCATAATCATTTGTACCACATCGTTAATTAAATCGATATCTCAACTATTCAATCGATTTAATTACATCTTATTCCTTGATACTTACTGATTTTTTTTAATGATTATTTCAACATACTGAATATGTTGACACACTCTGGCGAGAGAATTCTATAGTCAAGTGTTGAAAACCCATCAAGAGATGTATTGTACAAATTCTATATTGTTAATTTATAACTTCAATACTCATAATTGCTCCCACCAAGATATTAGGTAATCTTGACCACAATTGTACGTCGTGCCCATTGGTAATTCAAATGGAATAACAATTACAATCATGAAATCATAACTAACTCAAAATTAAGATTACAGTAAAATCAATGCCTATGAGATTTAATAAGTCTGACAGTCATTTCAAGGTTAATTAAATCTCATATGTAATCTAGCTCAATGTAGTCAAACTACATCAGTAAATTCATATATGATTAAGACAAATCATTCAATGAATTTACTATAGTCTAAACATAAATAGAGTGTCCAACTCTATTTATCAACTGCGAACTTAATTTATTTAATCATAAGATAACTTATATTTATGTCTCCTATGAATCCATATGATGATAACATAAATACATATAATATAATTAAACAGACCTTATTAAAAATATTTATACAATTGAAAATATCTCTAATATTTTATTAATAAAAAAATAAATTAATATGTTTTAAAAGAGCACATAATCCCAACAGTGCATGCATCACGTCTTCTCTCTCATGGCCACATCTTTCACAATTAATTTTATCCAAAATATGCCTCTTAAAAAGCTCCTCTCTAGTTTTAATTTTTCCATGCATCACCAACCATAAAAAAAATTTAACTCGTTGGGGCCCTTTCCCTTGCCAAAGAAATGAGCATCTTTGCTGCAATTGGAATTATTCAAAAAAGATAGGCTGATTTAGATGTGAACCTACCCGTTTTTGAGTGAGCCCAATATAAGAGATCCTCGCATTTGCCATCAGACGGGGCCTTGACCGCTACAATTTAGAGAAGAATTTGATTGAGGATAAAAGTACTAAACATGTTCTAGTTCCACTGCCCCTCAAAATTCACAAAATCAGCCACTTGTTTATTTATTAACTCAACTGGAATTGGCTTTGTAATATAATCTGCAATAATTATTTCTTCTGATAACATTAAGGTTAAATATATAGATATTAAGCAGGTATTGGGTAACCCGTTTATTTTCCGTATCAGGTTAGCATCTCAAACTATTAATATTTTGACATGGTTATAAAAGGAGTCGTGCTTGAGTCGAACTTAATTTAAGATGATACGAACACAACCCAATGACCCGTTTTGCCAGCTCTAACAGACATTACGTCATCACACCAAGTATATGATATTCAAAGCGTACATTGATAACAAAACTATCATATATCTTCTCTAAGTAATATTACGGCATAAATTTCTGTACGAACTATTATTGTGCAAACTAATGGAACATTGTATAATTAATCAGATGAATAATAAAATAAATAAATCAATCAATTGGGCTGTGTGATGTTTCATTCAATCACTTATGTGATGTCATAACAATTTGTTTATGGCTATATCATTTCTCATCATTTTCAAAACATAAAAAAGCACTTAGAAGAAAACTATAATGAGTGAAGATATTATCGATAAATCAAATTTTATAAGTATGGTGTTATACATTGTTATAATTGTAATCAATATGATTATTATCAATAAATTGAATATGGTATTTATGTTGTTATACATTGTCCTAAATTTTGATAGAAATACTATCAATGAATATTATGGTTATTGTGTTATATATTTTTATCTAAATTGTTAAATTGTAGTATATGTTGAATCATGCCCTATCTAAACAATTTTTTTTGGTTACATACTTAACAATTTGTTTTTAATCTATTTGCATCATATATAATATTATAAAAAAAAATACTATGCATCATTTTGTTTTTGGAAACGCTATTTGATTTGTTTCTAAAAAATTGACGATTAATAAAAATTAATATTTTCTTTCCTTTTATTTTATGATGATTTGTGTTTTAAATTTCTTTGGAAGCTTACTTTTGAAATTTCGACAAGTTTTTTTTTTTAAGAAACCTTGTTATTATTTTAAGAAAAAAGTCAATTAACGGAGAAACTAATCTCGATAGTAAGTTTGATATAAAAAAGTAAGATTTTCGCCTCACTAATAAAAATTCACGAGTACACACCAAAATCTAATTTTGATAAAGTATTTAAATTTATGTCACTAACACGTATATAAAAATTTCATTAGCATAGTGGTGGAGGTAAGACTTAAGACAAGTGTACGACCAACATCCATGGTTGTCAAAATTATTTTACACACACACACGCACATATATATATATATAAAGGGCTTTGTCAAGGCACGAGTGAACGACCCATAGCCCAGATGCAGCCTGTTGGGCTTGGTGCAACACAGTGGGCTGTGCCATGCCAGTCGGTAAGCTAGCATGCATTGGACATCTATACTCTAAAAGTTGGAGTAATCATATCTGAATTTGACCCCTCAAATTATTTCGTCCGCCCCCACTTTAGATTAATCTAATTTATTATTTATGTACAAAATTACCATTATAAAAAAGCTAAAAATTTCATTAATATAGTTTATTTCATTTTCTTTTCTTTTATGTCTCACATGGTTTCTCTCTCACAGGCATCTCTCATCTGCTCATTCTTTCTCTCGTATCATCATCACCCTACCATCAATGATGAATTTTGTTGATGGTATTGATTTTAATTTGAGTTAATTTTATATTACGGTCTACCCATGAAATGATAATCTTCAAAATATTTTTAAATTATTATAAATCCCAACTTATCCCTGTTTTTGTTAAGAAGACAAATTTTCATCTACTCTCCCCAAATTTTTCTCTTACTCAAATAAAATTAGGAGTAAGTTGAAGTTTCCAATCATTTAATAAGTATTTTAAAGATTATTATTTCACGAGGAATAATCCAAAAATTTATCCATTTTTTATTTTGGGTGATAAATAAACCAATTCAAATCCACTATCATTATTTGAATATTTATCACCACTTTAACACAATCAAACACCTAGAATTGACCTTACCGGCATTCCTCCATCAAATACCACAATAACTCTGTGTATGTGTGCTTGCAGGGACGGAGCTAGTGTGGGCCTATTGGAGTTAGCTGACCCCACTTCAATAAAAAATCCTTAGCTTCATATTTATAATAATTATCTTGAACCAATAATTTTATTAATTTGCCCACTTCATTTTATTATTCTGCCCCGCCCATTAAAATTATCAGATCATTATGTTCATTCTTTTTCTCATCAACTTCAGTTGACTCTTGGATCTATGGCAAAGAATCATATCCATATGTTTATCTCTTTTTAGTTTAGTTTCTAGTCTTGTGAATGTTGTTGGAACCTTCATCTAAACGTTGGTCGTCTTAGAGAAAAACAAGCCGCTGAAATTTAAAAAGCACTCAACAATGGTGATCTTTATAGTGGTTGGGGATTAAATTAGGAGGCTACATTGGAACGTGCCAATGACACACGTTGGAGTTCTCATTTTGGTGCTCTGATGAGTATAACCTTAATGTTTTCAATATCCATAATTGGTATAGTTGAAGTTATCGAGGAGGAACGAGCAAATTTTGAGCAAACGATGAAACAAACAACTTGTTACAGTTGATTCAAACTTTTGATTTTGCATTTAGCTAGTTTACATTTGATGAAAAACATACTGGCTGTGTTATACATGACTTGTCACAAACACTACAAAGAAAGGATCACAGTACAGTTAATGCATGCACTTAATTAATTGGGTTATGTAAACAACGATTATAGAGGATGATGGATGGTGAATGGAATTCTTTACTCGATCAATTTTTTTTTTTCATTTTACTCCATAGTATTGATGTGCATCAGACGGCTGATTTTTTCGTTACTCGAGGGTGGGTGGCCAAAGCGAAATGCTCATGTTGCTACAAACTTGCATCATTCTCGTGTTAAGTTGTTTTATGTTGTTTTTGTTAAGAAAAAATCAGGTTTTTAAATTTTTATAAAACCTTTTGAAGATCGCTCTCATATAATATATAAGAATTCGTATTCTAGAAATCGTACCTTGAAAATCCGATTTGGCTTTTTCCGTTGAAATGATTTAGGCTCCTAGATCACGATCCGTCACCACCACGCTTGCTAGATCACGAACTGTCACCAATGATCTTCCAGGTTATGACTCAGATTCGATCTGCACTTGACGTGTGGGCGCCTTTATCACTACCAAAGCAACTAGCACGAGAAAATTTTTCTCTCAACAATGGAGAGAAAAATCTTATTCTCTGATCTGTATCAAGTGGCTTCTCTTTTCTTTCTTTAGAGAAAATAAGCCTTATATATCTCCCTTTAGTGAAAACCCTAGGCTCCAAAAAATGCCATAAATAAAACTCACGTTATTTTCTTTTTCAATAGGGGACCCACCTTGTAAAATAACATAAGGCCCCTTATACAAAAGCTAATTAAATGGAGCCTCCCACTAAATGATATATTTAGGCTTTTGACCCAAATAGCTAGTTATCTTACTTATTAGTCCAGTAGTGGTGCAGTCAATTAAATGAGCTAACCCGGGGATCATTTGGGAACATACAATAGTGGCTACAATAATTAGGCCTGTAATTAAACTAGCCCAATTATTTAATTCCAAATCTACTCCACTAAAAGATTGGAACTGACTTCCATAATTGTATGCTCGAATAATAATTCGCCCCAAGCCACATTGATTTCTTTACTGCACAATCCTTTGTACCACATCGTTAATTAAATTGATATCTCAACTGTCCAATCAATTTAATAACATCTTATTCCTTGATCCTTACTGGTTTTCTCTAATGATCATTTTCAACATACTAAATATGTTGACACACTCTGGCCAGAGAATTCTATGATCAAGTACCGAAAACCTATCAAGAGATGTGTTGTACAAATTCTATATTGTTAATCCATAACTCCAATACTCATAATTGCTCCCACCAAGATACCGGGTAATCTTGACCACAAGTATGTGTCGTGCCCGTTGGTAACTCAAATGGAATAACAATTACAATCATGAAATCATAATTAACTCAAGATTAAGATTACAGTAAAATCAATACCTATGAGATTTAATAAGTCTGACAGTTATTACAAAGTTAATTAAATCTCATATGTGATCCTGTTCAATGTAGTCGTACTACATCAATAAATTCATACATGATTAAGACAAATCATTCAATGAATTTATTACAGTCTATACCTAAATAAAGTGCCCAACTTTATTTATCAACTGCGAACTAAATTTATTTAATCATAAGATAACTTGTATTTATGTCTTCTGTGAATCCACATGGTGATCACATAAATACATATAATATGATTAAATGGACTTTAATACAAATATTAATGCAATTAAGATATTTGAATAAAATACCTCATTTATTTTATTAATTAGAAAAATTGTTTATTACAATTAAATAAACACATATGCTTTTAAAGAGCATATTTTCCCAACAGTTTTAGACGTGCAACTTCAGGAGATAATAACCATCGTTTTAATGAGACCAACACATATTTGCTTTTTATGTTTGGCATTCTTATGTCTAAGTGATCGATTCTCTGCACTTGATAAGCAAAAACTGTTACTTCTTACTCAATTTCATCCTTAAGATTCCTCTGCACTAGATTTAATTGGGGCATGGGATTCAACTTGACACTTAATAATATGGATATGCATTCTAGTGATGATTTTTTAGGGTTGAAAGGAATTGGTCAGCTTGTAAAGCGAATGGTTAACAACAAACCACCTCCACCCGAATCAGAAGTTTACTAGAGAGCATAGTGCCAAAGAAACCAATCAACCAAAAAATTAAAAAAACTAATGATACACTCCCCAACTTCTTTCATATCCGGATTTAGACCAAAATCAGGAAAACCTACTCTCTATAGAATAATAAAAGTAAGAACAGTTAAAACAATTAAAGTTTATTGGTGACCAATTTCGTTCATGCTCCAATACGAGATCTTAGGAAAAAATAACAATATTCATCAACTCCAACAAAATATATGTTCGCACCCATTATCCTTTTAATCAATTTTTCCAACACCCCCTTAATGACAACATTTCAAGAAAAATTTCTTAAATTTTTATCTCTAAAAAAAAGAAAATCGAAGCTAAACAAAGAATTTGAGACTTTTAATGGACACTAACCTCGAAAGAGCTCCAATTCTGGTGGCAGATCCAGGCCGCCGTCGACACTCGCTGGTCGGCCGACATTTCCGACCACTTGAGCTTGTCTTGTGCATGGGCTATGTGAAAATTGTGATGATTTTTTTTGTTTTTGTTTACAGCAGCTTCGATCAGGCAAGTGAAGTGGAAATCGTTTGAAATCGTGCTGTGTCAGCCTGTGAGAGTGAGGGCATTTAGCTGAGTATTGCGTGATGAAAGAGAAAAACAGCCTTTTATACATTGGATATTAAGCGGGATCGGATAATACTGTTAGCCAATGTCTAAAAGATGGGTTTCAATGATTTTTTTAAGTTTTGAATTTTTAAATTTTCAACAACTATTTTTACAATTTAACCCTTCACTACAACAAATAATAGCATTACTGATGAGATATTTCTAAGGGCCTCATTTACCCTTGATAATAGGTACTTTTTACAAAGACTGAGTCGAGCTGTTGGATATGCATTAAAAAAATCATTAGTTTTTTTAAAGGTGAATTACTCTCGCTGATAAAAAAATATATTGATCGAAAAATACATGAGTAATACTGAAAATACTTTATTGTTGTAAAGTTAAAAACAAGATAAAGGCCTTGAGTGCATGGGCTTTGCCTAATTAAAAGCTAGAGCATAATCTTAGTGACTAATTAAATTAGCTTCTAATTTTGATCTAGGTAAAAGAAAGTCTCAAACTAGCGCACATAACAGGGATACTGAATCAGCTTCTGTAATTGGTTGTGAAGCTTCATGTTTTACTACAACTGATGAAGGTAATGATTTAATTTTTAATGCATGATTAAATTCAAATTAATTGCTAATTTACATCTTATTTGATTTTGTATCAGCTTCAAGTAGTAAAAAGAAGAAAACTGGTCGAGGAAAGGCCAAAGGAGTTGCTCGAGGGCAAGGTCTAACTTTAGAGATATATGATGGCATGTAAAATCAACTTAATGTAGTTTACATTTAATCCTTTTACTTCTAATTGCTTGCTTAATACATTTGCTCAAAAATTGCAAGGATTATAACACTGAAAGCTGTATGTGAAATTGGTGTAATCTTCAACAGCAGCATCAATGGTGTTAACATATATGTTTCCATAATGTTGATTTTGATGATAACAAACAAGATTAAAAATGATTAATCTTTTAAGCTCAAATTATTTTTTATACTTTTTAAATAAATCATTATTTTCACATTATAAATGTTTCATATTTAATGGGAAAATGATTTTATGAAATTGGTTGTTTTTCAAGTTTATGGTTTAATTGGAAGAATTTTGAAAACTTTGAAATCAACAAGTATTGCTTGAAATTTTGGAGAAGGACTTATTTGAAAAGTGTCATAGCATTTTGGGCTATATCATAATTTTAAAAAACTTTAGGATTAACAAAGTATTATTTAGAAATTCTGAAATTGGACCTATTTGTAAAGTTTTATAACATTTTGGGCCGTAATATAGTTTTATAAAGTTTTGGGATCAAACTATAATTTCAGAAAAAAGTGCACTATACAGGTTACTGTAGCAAGCGGCTTACCGGATGTGAAAAACCGGCAAGCCGAATATTGGGCAGTAAGCGTTTGGAGCATAAACGGCTTACCGAATTTCGCATGCGGCAAGCCGGATATTTTGAAATTTAAATTTTTACCTTAACGGTAACATAAAAGCGGCTTACCGAATTCCTAAACGGCAAGCCGGTTACGACTAAAATGTGCATAACGGCTAGTTTTTGAGCTTAAACTATATAAACTCAAAACCAATTCATTTTTGGTAATCTTGGCAAGCAAAAATAAGTGCACACAACATATATTGAGCTTTAATTTCGTAAATAATCATTTATTAAATCATCTTTGTTCTTCAATTTGTATATCCACTCTTAAAGAGAGTTTCATTGTTGTAATTTTCATTTCTCATCAAATTGTGAGTGTATAAGTGTAAGAAACACTTGAGGTGAAGAGATTGGAGAGATAATCTCTTGTTGTAAAAGTTCATTGACACCTTGAAGTCAATTGTAAACGTTTGAAGTCTTGGAAAGGCTCGGATAGTGAAATCCTTAAGCCCGATGTGCTCGAAGGCGTGGACGTAGGCGGGAATTGCCGAACCACGTAAAAATCATTAAGTTTGCTTTCTCTTCCCTTGCTCATTTATTATTGTGCTTTCATTGAATTTATTGTTTTCAAATTTATTAAGGCATTAGAATGGATTGTTGTGTGATTTGCTTAGCTTAATTTTTAAAATCTCAATTCACCCCCCCTCTTGGGTTGCCTAGTTAGTATTTCATTTGGTATCAGAGCGAGGTGCTCTTGTGTAGTCTTAACTGTCTAGAGTTAAATATCCATGGCAACCCATAGTGACTCAACCTTTAGGGAAGGACAATCCACAATTAGACCACCGTTCTTTGACGGTAATGACTACCCATATTGGAAAACTAGGATGAGAATTTATTTACAAGCTTTAGATTATGAAATTTGGGAAATTGTTTGTGATGGTCCATTTATGCCTTTGACTAAAAACGAAGTCGGGGAAGATATTCCAAAACCTTCACGGGAATGGAATGAATTGGAAAAGAGAAAAGCTTATCTAAATTCCAAAGCCATGAATGCCTTGTTTTGTGCACTTGATAAGAAAGAGTTTCATAGAGTGTTTAGTTGTGAAAGTGCTAATGAAATTTGGCACAAACTTAAAGTTGTTTATGAAGACACGAATCAAGTGAAAAAGTCTAAAATTAGTAGGTACACTCGGCAATATGAATTGTTCCAAATGAAACAAAATGAGAGTATGTATTCTATGTATACTAGATTTATGAACATAATGAATACTCTAGGAGCCATAGGAAAGACCTTTTCAAATAGCGAGAAAGTTAAGAAAATCATTAGGTCGTTACCTAAGGACTGGAGACAAAAAAGGACTGCCATTGAGGAAGCTAAAGATTTGAATATCTTACCTATTGATGATTTAATTAGTTCTCTTATTTCTTATGAGGAAGACATGGCAGCCGAAAGAGGCAATGAGGAGAAGAAGAAAAGCATTGCTCTCAAAGCCTCGAAATATGAGAGTGATGAGGAAAGCGAGTTGGATGAGGAGGAGATGGATACGCTGGCTAGGAGGTTCAGAAAACTTTTTAAGAAATCTGGTGAGCGAAGAAAATTTAGAGACCTTAAGAACCGAAAGGAGAAGAAAGAAGTAATCAAATGTTATGAGTGCAAAAAGCTTGGCCATATAAGAACGAAATGCCCTCTTCTCAACAAGCTCAAGAAGAAAGCAATGGTAGCCACATGGGATGATAGCGATGAGGAAACAAGTGATGATGAAGAGCATCAAGAAATGACAAATCTAGCTCTCATGGCAATTGGAGATGAATCGGATGATGAACTTGATGAGGTAAATGATCTTTTTACTTATGATTAATTATTTGATGCTTTTAAAGAATTGCATGATAATTGGATAAAAATTGGTAAAAAGAATGCATGTCTTAAAAAGAAAATGGTAAAGCTCACAAATGAAAATGAATCTCTAAGTGCAAAGATTACATGTCTAGAATTAGAGAATAAAACATTGCATGATAGAGTTGCATTATCAAATGAGAAACCTAGCACTTCACATGAGCATCTAGAATCATATGTAGATGACTTGAAAAATGAAAATGAAGCTTTACAAAAATGCAATGATTCATTAAATGAAAAGATTAAAGGACTAGAGTTAGATAATAAAATGTTGCATGATAGAATTGCAACATTTAAAGGTAAACAAAGTATTTCATATGAGCATGAAAAATCACATGTTGATGAGTTGATGAAAGAAAATGAAGTGCTTAAGAAAAATAGTAATGAGCTCAATGAAATTGTGTTAAAATTCACAAATGGTCAAAAGAACTTAGAAAAATTACTAAGCACTAAAAAATGTGTGTTTGATAAAGAAGGACTTGGGTATAAGCCTTATTTGAAACAAAAATATTATAAAAATTATTTTGTTAAGGCTACCTCCACAAGTGATCATAAGATTGTTTGTCATTATTGTAATGGAAATGATCATATGAGTTTTAGATGTCCAGTTAAGAGAAATGTATATTATGGAGTCAAATGTATTTGGGTTCCAAAAGGAATTAAATCTAACGTTCAAGGACCCAAGAGTATTTGGGTACCAAAGCACACAACTTGAATTTTTTTTTTGTAGGTACCACAAACAAGGAATGGTGGAGAGTTCCTTGATAAAGCTTGTGAGGATAATCATTTGAGCATGATCTAGGAGAAAAAGATGAGGCAAGATGATTTAATTGTTTTGGTAATAATTCTTGCCATATTAATTTTGTTGAATGGATCATGATAAATGGATAATAGCTTGAATTTGTGAAAGTATACTTGTATGTTTACATGAGTGAATTATCATTGTGTTTAACATTGAGTGCTTTATCATGATGCATGGTTATATATATAAGATGATAGCTTGTCAACTCATCATGATAGATTTGTTTGATTTTGATGATTATGTAATGCCTAAGCTTGATAAATGAGTGATATGCTTGAATTATTAATCTTTGAATGCTTATATATTTCATGATTGTGTAAAATATATACATGATGAATGTATTATATGTGTGAATTCTTGTGTCGTTAATTGTGTTATATCATCATTCATTTATAAAATTGACATCATTGTTTGATATGATTTCATATGTTTGGTCTTGTATGCATATATGTTTCATGCACTAATTGGCTTATTGAAAAGTTAAATGATTTTTAAAATTGTTCAATTTTTTAAGCCAAAAACAAAATGGTGTGTGTAATACAAGTATAAGAGCTTGCCAAAAATCAATTAGAGCCAAATAGATTTCCAAGTCTAAACCGGTATATCACTTTCTCTCATCCGGAAAACCGCTTTCTTGTTGATTTCCCTTGGAACAAATTTTGGATAATCGGATTTATCAAACTAGTAAACCGAATTATCTTTGGTTGCTCTCGGGTCAACATTCGGATAACCAGATTTTCAATCCGGAAAACTGAATTTACTAAGCCTCCTCTCTGCCTCATAACCAGCCAGCCGGTTCCTCAAATCCGGAAACCCAGTTATGGTTTGAATGATTTTGCCAAACAACCGGCTAACCGGTTCGGAAATCCGGCAAACCGAATTTGAAAGGCAACTCTCTGCCTCACAACCGGTCTACCGGTTAGCTAAATCGGAAAGCCGGATTCGCGTGGAAACCTTGCTGGAACACAACCGGATTTCTGGTTAAAGACATCCGGCAAGCCGAATTTGCTCTTGACACATTCGGGAAGCCATCTGGCCAACCGGATCCCACATCCGGCAAGCCGTTTTCGGCTTTGTAGTTTCTGGTCACTAACCGGCTAATGAGATCTTGCAAGCCGGATTCGAGGGTTTTAAATTCTGTTCATCTTCCTTCCTCATTCGGCATTCCGGATCTCCCTCTCTCTCTAAAAACTGTTTACTCCTCACTCAATCTCACTCCAAAATCCATCATTTTCTTCATTTTTCGCATCAAATTGAGTCACGAAAATCATTCCCCATCACTTCATTTACTCAAAATCATCCTTAAACTCCATTTTCAACATTTAAATCTCGAGATCCCAAATTCAACCTAGGTTTTAGGCCGATTTTCTCCCTCTCTTTAAAATCCACCATTTCTTTTTAATCAACATCATACATTGCATCTCTAAAATCATTTTAATTGATTCAAACTTACTCATGTTACTCAATATCTTGAAAATTCGAATTTGTGCATTTTGATTATTTCAAATTAATACTTCCATAGTGTGCTCTCCTTATGGTTTTTACCATAGTTCTTTATTTATATTATGCACCTACATTTTCATATGCACTGTTGCTTTCATTGTGGATTGATGATGATTATTGTTTGATATTTGGATGTTTTATATTTGGATAATGTGGAACTAATGTGCTTATCTTGACTTTTTAATGATCAAGAGGGAGATATGAGATGTAAAAGAGAAATAAATCTACTTTGAGATTCTTAAGCATATGAGATTTTTTAAGTTATATTGAAATGTCACATTAGATCTTTGATAAGTTTAGTTGTCTTGATTTCAAAAATGTGATTAATAATTATGGAGCTTGGATAGATGATAATATGTTCTTATAACTTTTGCATGGCAATTTGGTAAATAAATCAAAACCTCTTTGCGAAGAATAATTTTTAAAAAAAATTAGGCATGAACTTGGAATTATGAAATTTATTAATATCTCTAATCATGTTATTAATACTATTAAAATTGATTTCTTGATGATTTTGATGATTGATGATTATATGTGTGCTGCTTGATGAATTGGTAAAGTTGTTGGTTTGTTATAATTGTTGAAGCTTATATCTTTTTAACCATGTTGTGTATTTGAGAATTTGTTCATTTTTAAGGGGAGACTTTGCCGAAATTTTTGCTCGCACAAAATTGGTAATATCTTCATTGAATTATTTTTGATGATCTTATTTCGATTGCATCTATCTATCTCTTTTTTTTTTTTTTTAGGATGAATGGGGAGACAAATATGATATGTTTTTGGATAAAATCATTTTGGTTAAATTTTTAAATTGGCCATATATTTAGGGGGAGCATATAATATGATTTTGGATAATATGCATTTTGAACTTTTTTATTGTCCAAAGGGAGAGACAAAATAATATATTATTTCGATGTTGTTAAAAGGAGGAGAATAATATGCACTTTGAGTATTCTTTTAATGATTGATATTTGATTATGATGAAGATTTTGATGATTTTGAGATAATGATGATTTGATTACATAGTTGTTTTATATGATAATTTTATGTTATGAGTTGTTGATTTGGTAATTAATGGAATAATGGTTCATGATATTTTGGTGTGATGATTTGTGTATGGAGTTGGCTTGTATCATGATTTATAATAATTTGGGAGTAATATTACTAAACTTATATTTGAGGTGATGCTTGTTGTTAGAGAGAGATTCTATCAAATTTCTACTCGGACAACATGGGTAACAAATTTGCTACTTCTATTCTTTTCCTTTATGTTTTCTTTTTGATGATGAAGGGGGAGAAGAATACATGTTTTTAAATTTATAAAAAAAAATTTACTATTTTTCTCTTTGCCAATTAGGTTTTCTTTTTTATGATGAAGGGGGAGAAAAATGCATGTATTTAAATCTATTAGTTTAGCTAATTGGCAAATTGTAAGAGAAGATTATATTTAGGGGGAGCAATTTGTGGAATCATTCTTTAAATACATGAAATGTTTGTCATCATAAAAAAGGGGGAGATTGTTAACATATATGTTTCCATAATGTTGATTTTGATGATAACAAACATGATTAAAAATGATTAATCTTTTAAGCTCAAATTATTTTTTATACTTTTTAAATAAATCATTATTTTCACATTATAAATGTTTCATATTTAATGGAAAAATGATTTTATGAAATTGGTTGTTTTTCAAGTTTATGGTTTAATTGAAAGAATTTTGAAAACTTTGAAATCAACAAGTATTGCTTGAAATTTTGGAGAAGGACTTATTTTAAAAGTGTCATAGCATTTTGGGCTATATCATAATTTCATAAAGTTTTGGGATTAACAAAATATTATTTAGAAATTCTGAAATTGGACCTATTTGTAAAGTTTCATAACATTTTGGGCCGTAATATAGTTTTATAAAGTTTTGGGGTTAAACGATAATTTCAGAAAAAAGTGCACTGTACAGGTTATTGTAGCAAGCGGCTTACCGGATGTGAAAAATCGGCAAGTCGGATATTGGGCAGAATGTATCCGAATTGAAAGCTGCTTACTGGATATGGTAAACGGCAAACCGGATATTGGGCAGTAAGCGTCTGGAGCGTAAACGGCTTACCGAATTTCAAAAGCGGCAAGTCGGATATTTTGAAATTCAAATTTTTGCCTTAACAATAACATAAAAGCGGCTTACCGGATTCCTAAACGGCAAGCCAGTTACGACTAAAATGTGCATAACGGCTAGTTTTAGAGGTTAAACTATATAAACTCAAAACCAATTCATTTTTGGTAATCTTGGCAAGCAAAAACAAGTGCACACAACATATATTGAGCTTCAATTTCGTAAATCATCATTTATTAAATCATCTTTGTTCTTCAATTTGTATATCCACTCTTAAAGAGAGTTTCATTATTGTAATTTTCATTTCTCATCAAATTGTGAGTGTACAAGTGTGAGAAACACTTGGGGTGAAGAGATTGGAGAGATAATCTCTTGTTGTAAAGGTTCATTGACACCTTGAAGTCAATTGTAAACGTTTGAAGCCTTGGAAAGACTCGGATAGTGAAATCCTCAAGCCCGGTGTGCTTGGAGGTGTGGACATAGGCGGGGATTGCTGAACCACGTAAAAATCCTTGAGTTTGCTTTCTCTTCCCTTGCTCATTTATTATTGTGCTTTCATTGAATTTATTGTTTTCGAATTTATTAAGGCATTAGATTGGATTGTTGTGTGATTTGCTTAGCTTAATTTTTAAAATCTCAATTCACCCCCCCCTCTTGGGTTGCCTAGTTAGTATTTCAAATGGGCCATATATTAAATATTCTGAATATCCAAGGGAAGAATTTGAAACGTTATTTGCTCGTTTCAAGGAAGCACAATTTTCTTATACATGTACATAATAGGAGCTTAAAGATGCCGTAGAACTTCATGTGAAAATTCTTTTTCCGGATTGGATGTTAGAGCTTAGGAGGGGTATTTTTAAGAAGTATCCATCTGTTAGAGAGCGTTACGCACATGCTCCTGAAAATGTGCCTGCAATAATATGGAGACAAATGGTTGACAAATGGATGGATGAGGGGTGGAAGGTACTAATAATGATTATTAGCATAATATTTTTCTATCATTTTCTTCCTTAAGCTTTGATATTCTTTATTATATGTCAAGGTGGTTGAGTTCAACTCTCTTTGAAAATGAGAGGATTGTTATATTTTATGTATGGGTTGAATAATAATGAGAGGATTGTGATAATGATTATTAGCATAATATTGATGAGGGGTGGAAGGTACTAATAATGATTATTAGCATAATATTTTTCTATCATTTTCTTCCTTAAGCTTTGATATTCTTTATTATATGTCATGGTGGTTGAGTTCAACTCTCTTTGAAAATGAGAGGATTGTGATATTTTATGTATGGGTTGAATAATAATGAGAGGATTGTGATATTTTATCCATCTCACTGTCAGTTTGTCACCAAGTTTTAGTACTAGATCATATCTTTTAGATTAGTGGTAGTATTATTTCTATAATTTTGGAATAAATTCTTAGTTAATGAATGAGTTCATTCATTTAATTTTCTATTTTAAAAATAAATTTTGATGCTCTTGCAAGTTTCTGAGTCTGATTTTTGAATGTATTGAGTGTGTCTCTATGTTTTGTGTCTATATATATATATTAGAAATGAAATTAGTATAAGGAGATTATAAATATTGTTCACGTGCTTTATACATGAGCCGTTCTTGATGTGTTCATAATAATCAAGTTGATTTTAGGCTTTATTTTAAAACTTTTACATAGAAAACAAGCACAACGAACAAGAGGAACCGAACCAAATCCAAACTTATTCATACTACAGGTTCGGTCCCGATGGCTAAGCATAGAAAAGAAATGGTAAGAGAAAATATTTGACTTTGATCATAACAAAAGTGGTGTTTATTTATTATGATCTTATTGAATTTCAATTCTTTGTTGCAACAACAAATAGGTACTGAACTTAGTCCCCTTGATTTATTCAAGTTGTTTCATGTGAGGAAGAATGGGATATGGGCAAGTAACAAGGCAAAGGAAATGCATGTGTGTATTCAATATTAAATTTTCAGGATATTCCTAATTATTTGCATGGTTCATTACTATATGCACTCACACAAATGTTTGTATTTATTATAGGAAACAATGGAATCAATGAGATCAACTATTGGAGATCAAGGCCTGCCAGTGGATGAATGGAAAATATATCGAGAAGTGATAGGAGAACCAGCACATGGTCATGTTATTGGTTGGGGAGCAGGCATCAAAGACAAGGATGTGTATGGTTCTCCAAGTCAGGGAGGTAACAAGCATCGATGTACTGATTTGGAAAAAAAAGTAAAAGATTTAGAGAAAGAAGTCAAGAAGTTGAAAAAAATAGTAAAGCTTGTGCTTGGAAAGTCAAGTACACAAGCATCATCTCAGAAGGTATGGGTTGTTTATTTCATTTCATCAATAGATTATGAGAATGGTATGTAGTTTGTTTTGAGTTCTCATGAAAAATGATTGGAGACTTGCCGTTGCTCCATTAGTTGATGAATTATAGATGAGGAAATGATCACAAGTGATTATGGACAAGCTTATAATATAGGTGGAAGAGGGAATAATTATTAGATTTTTTGAAATGGAGACTATGCATCTATATATAGAGTTGTTTTTAATTATAATATTTTTAGTTGATTCTCATTAATCTCAGCATCTTTGTTATATAGTATAATAGTTTCTATTTTAGTATAATAATGATTGAAATTCTTTCTTTCACCTAGGATATTGTTTTGACGGAAGAAGATGAGAATGGGGATGAGGATGATCAAGTTGAGGCAAACGATTCAGAATTTGAAGAAGTTGTTTTAGAGGATGATTGAACATATTCAAGATATGATGATATCATTTTGTATATACATTTGAGATTTTTTTACGTAAAAGATACTTTAAAATTGATATTTTTGTTGTATTTTTGAATTATGAATGTGATTTTATGAATTTTTGAAATCAATGAAGTTACATTTAGCATATTTTGTATATCATTTTTATGTTTATTACGTTATTTTCCTATTATAGATATTTCAATGATAAAAGTAAAAAAAATTAATGAAAGAATATTACTGAATTAAATAAGGGGGTCATTAAACAATAATATAAGACTATTTCCAACTGTGTATATTTTATTTCCGAGGGCAAGTTGCAGTTGAGAATAAGTTCTACTAGTTTTATCTTATCTTATTTCCGAGGACTTTTAATTCCATTTTCAACGGCGATACCCTCGGAAATAATTTTTTTCTTTGACGACTCATCGGAAATTCTACATTTTCGATAAGACTTAATACGACGAGGATCGACGACATGTCCCACTCGAAAATGAGTTTTTCCGAGAGGCTTTGAGTAACCCATTTTCTTGTAGTGCTTGTATACTATCATTATACGAATATTTGACTAGTGGCAGGGTGGGGTAGTGAGAATACTTGAAAACTCGCTATCTAACTGTAATTATCCTAAACCTCAGGGGGTTTTTTAAAAATAGCCCTCACGTGAAAACAATTGAGGTTAAATATGTAACAACTGATGTTAAATATGAGAACCACGTAAACATGCAACAGTTCATGTGAAAGATACAACAACTACGATGACACATGCAACATGGATGTCAAACATAAAACGGATGAGAAAATTTTTATTTTTTGGCTTTATTCAAGACGTGCAACAATTCAAGTGAAACATGCAACATCTGAGGTTCAACATGCAATATAAAATTTACATATGAAAAAGTCACATGAAACATACAACAATTGAAGTCAAACATACAAAAACTGATATTAAATATGAGATCTACATAAACATGCAATAGTTCATGTAAAAAATGTAACAATTGAGGTCAAACATACAACACATACGTTAAACATAAAATGGGCCGGAAAAAAGGTTTTTAAGTGTTTAGAATAATCAAGTTAAGATAAGTAATAAAATATATGAAAATTTTAATGTTAAATATGAAACACCACATGTAAATATATGAAACAAATATTTATTTTTATTATATAATTTTTTTCTTGATTATGATAAGATTATATCTTTCTTTCATTTTCTATTTATTTATTATTATTAATATTTTTTACAATTTTTTAATTAACATATTATTTTAATTTAATATTTTGAATTTAAAAAAGAAAAAGATGCAAGTGGTTAAGAAACCGGTTGCATTTGGCAGCCAAACACAGCCAGGCATCCTTAGTGAGTTAATGTTTTGTAAGTTTTATATTTTATTTCCTATAGATATACTTATTTATTTATTTTACCTTCCTTCAATTTATAAGTTTTATGTTGTTTTACTAAATTTTTTGTTTTGTTTATAATTTTATACGCCAACTTATTAACATCATTTTACATTGTCATTGTAATAATTAAAAAAAAGAAAAGAAAAGTAGTTTCACTTTAGTTGAAGTATTTTGCCCATTTTGTCGTTCCTTCGCGCGAAAAATTTCGGTTTCTGTACAGGCAAGAGCAGCGGCTCCGAACGACACTCACACTTTCGCATCCACGTGTATGATCAGTTCGCGCAATTTCTTTACCCTCAAAAGCGTTGACCAAGAAAAAAGAAGAAAGTCAACAACTCTTTTCTGCAGTCTACGTCGTGTACGCTGGTAAAGAATACTGGAAGAATTATTAAACACAAAATATGTTCAGTTTTCTCTGCTTTCCTCTTTGACTTTTGAGTTAAAAATAAAAGTAAATAAACTAAAACAAAAAAGGAAAAAATAAAGTAAAAATTATTTAAAATATTTAAGTAGAGAAAAAAGTATTATAAGGTCACTCTTTAGTCGAAATTGTATTTGTTTCATGTGTTCTTTTTCTTAATTAGTTATATGTTGTAAGCTATTGAAATATTTGGCAATGCTTCATTTTTATTTTTTCTTTATCATTGGTTTTGCTTCATACGTCTTGAATTATTGAAACCATCGGTTAAGCTTCATGGGCTTGTGATGCTTGTGCTTATGCTTGGTGGGTTAAAATGATATAATCGGTAATGATTCATGAATTTGTGAGGTTAGTGAAGTTGATTCTTGCCTTTTTTTTTTCCTTCTCTATTTCGGTTTATAGATTAGTTTTTATTATTTTGTTGGTTTGTCGAACTAGGGTTATTGGTTTTGAGTTGAAGGGTTTTAACAAGATGGAGAGAGAGGCTGTAATGCAAAGGAAGAAAAGTTCATGTTATCTATGCTTGAAAGGAAATTGGTTCACTGAGAAGGAGGTATGCATTGTTTGTGATGCAAAGTATTGTTCGAACTGTGTGCTGAGGGCAATGGGGTCAATGCCAGAAGGAAGAAAATGTGTTACTTGCACCGGTTTCAGGGTAGATGATTCTAAGAGAGGAACCCTGGGGAAATGTTCTCGGATGCTCAAGAGGATGCTGACTGAGATGGAAGTTAAACAGATCATGAGATCTGAATTATCATGCAATGCTAATCAGTTGATTCCGGAGCGTGTTTTTGTGAATGGTGAACTTCTTTCTCAGAAACAGCTTCTTATAGTGCGGAGCTGCCCAAACCCTCCAAAAAAGCTGAATCCAGGATACTATTGGTATGATAAAGTATCTGGTTATTGGGGAAAGGTAAAAAACCAGAATACTACTGGTATTATTTAATTTTATTTTTTCAGTACTTGAGTTCCACTGCACCATGATCAATCAATATTCTGGCTTGACTGAGCAGATAGGACAGAGGCCTTGCCAGATTATAACCCCCCATCTGAGAGTTGGGGGTCAGCTGATGAGAAATGCTAGCAATGGAAATACAAGCGTCTTGATTAATAATCGGGAGATTACTAAAAGAGAGCTCTGCATGTTTCAGGTCGTTATTCTGGACGAATTTGTGCTCTTTTAAGGGCAACTTTTCCAAAATTATGATCTGTATTGTTCTGTTGAATACTGCAGTTATCAGGAATGCAATGCGAAGGACAACCTTCCTTTTGGTTGAGTGCAGATGGTTCCTATCAGGAAGAGGGAATGAAATATATAAAGGGGTGTATATGGGACAAGGTATTTCTGTTGTGTATTGGCTTTCTAATTTAACTGCTTTTCATCTGATTATTGATTACTGTATATGTACTTTACAGAGTAGAATCAAGCTATTTTGTTCTCTCTTGTCTTTGCCAACCCCTCCTGATTCTGTGAATGGTGTTAACTGCTGCGAGAAGAAAATACTTTGCAAACTTCTTCTACTTGGTGAACAAAATTCCGGCACAAGTACCATATATAAACAAGTAAGAATTATTGGAACCTGTAAGAGAATAAATCGACTTACACTCCTACTATTCTTCATGTTTCATATTACATGTATTACTAATCTGACTGTGATGATTAATAGATGGCTTATTTTGTATCTTGTTATGCTACTGTATGTTGTTGTTTAGCTCCTTGTCTTACCATTTGTAGAACTTAAAGATTTTGAAGAAAGTTGCTACAAAACGTGCTATTTGATTAAAAAAAAAAAAATTTAACGTATGAAGTGAACTTGTTCACAAAGATGACATATTATGTTATCTCACTACAAGCTTTTGAGTTCATTATGTGAGTAATTAAATTGACAACATTAACTAGAAGTATAATTGATAGTTTAATTGCATTTCGGTATGTGGGTTTTAATCGAACATACAAAATGACATACAAGGTCATCTTAAACGCTTAAAGTATGGTATAAGAAATTCATTCTACTTTATTGGTGTATGCTGTGTTCTATAACTTTCTGGGAACTTTCATGCCTTTCTAGATCATGTTGAGTTTTTTTTATTTGTAATTCTTCATTAAGGTCTTAAGACTGCAAAGAATCTCAATGTTGCTTCCATTGTGAATTGAACATCAAATTCGGTTCTTTCTTGTGGTCTTTAATCTAAGTCCTTTATCATTTTCTTGCACATCCCTTTTGTTACATTTCTCTTTTTCTGCCCTTTTAGTCATTGATACAAAGATACATGATGAAAGAAATGATTGTTTCAGGCTAAACTTCTGTTTAAGGTTCCGTTCTCTGAAGATGAGCGTCGAAATATTAAGTTCACTATCCTAAGAAATTTGTACCGCTATATTGGTATTCTGCTTGAGGGTCGTGAGCGATTTGAAGAAGAAAGTTTGTCCGGAAAGGGGAAAAGACAGGTTATTGATGAGCCAGGTTCTTCAGGTAATATAGAGAGTACACTTAATTATGTTTTCTACAGTTCTTGAATGATATGTTGTTTTTTCAATGTTCTATGAGAGCTTGTTTGGAGCATGAATATTATGAATAAAAATATGTCTCACTGATATTTGCTGTTCTGAGTTATCTCTAGTAGATATTGAACATCTATGACTTTTCCTGTTAAGTCTGACTTGTCAAATGCCACGTTCTGTGTTATATATAACGTACGAGTGCATTTTACTTTTGGCTTAATTTGTAAGGCTCTTCAATGCTATTAATTGTAAAATGAAATGTTAGGACGAAGTTCATCATATTGACAATTAACCCTGAGTGCGGAAGGGACAATTATTATGTCCAACATTTTGTTCGTTTCTGAGCATATAATAACCTTGCTCTCATTGAAATTTAAAAATATTTTTTATTCCCTATCTTCACTATTTTCTTGCTAGGGACCAGATTGTGGCTTGTTGTTTGGAGTTCATAAGCTCTTAGATCTTGAGGCCAACTAATACTTTCTTGTAACTGTAACCAGAGCCATCAGCACAGAAGCCTCAAGTTTCTTCAAAATGGGTTTTTAACATTGTTAGCTATTTAAAAGCTTTGGTAAAATAACATTACGTAGCTTGTGGAGACACTCAGTGCTTCTTGGTGGTTGGAAAACTTCTGCAAAATAATTATCAATTTCTTTTGCCAGACTAAGGGATATTCAGAGTGATGACATTTAATAATTCTTTTAGTAATTTGGAGGAGTCTGAATTTATTCTGTTACAACAATAATGCAGGGCAGATTGATGATAAAACAATGTATACCCTTAGTCCAAGACTGAAAGCTTTCTCTGATCGGCTTCTCAAAGTCATGGCTAGTAACTTGGAAGCCATTTTCCCATATGGTACCAGTGAATATGCTCCTTTTATTGAGGAGTTGTGGAGGGATCCAAGCTTCCAATCCACATACAACCGGAGAAATGAATTAGATTCACTTCCCAGAGTTGCTTCTTATTTCCTGGAACGGGTTAGGTCACCCTCTCTGGTTGTTGTTTGCCAATTATTTCAACATTATTTGTTGGTTTATTTATAGATGTAGCCTTTTTTTCTTTTTCCCTCTGATCCATATTCAATAGAATCTTGATTGTTTATTTCATTTTCCTGATCTTTTCCGGTGATCTCAATCTCATCCTCTATTCCCCAGAGAGGTTATATATGTATGTATATTCTCATTTTATTTCAGATAGCATACACCATAAGGATTTGATGAAGCTAAAGTGAAAGGCATTCTGAAATTGAACCACTAGTTCTCTTTCTGTATTGTTGTGACATGTAACATATTGTTTGCGAATTGCTACTTTCCGATATTAACATCAGCTTCCCTCTCAGGTTGTTGTGATTTCACAGCCAGACTATGAGCCCTCAGATATGGATATCTTGTATGCTGAGGGAATTACATCGACCAATGGTCTTTCTTGTATGGAATATTCATTTCCAGAGTCAACACAAAACAGCTCCATTGACTCTTCTAATCAGAATGACCCCTTGGTCAGGTTACTTTCTAATCCGTGCTTTAAAGTTACTTTCTATAAGTTAAAAGTGCTTTGCACTATGCCGGATTTTGCTATTGCTGTAGTAAGTACCTCTGTCAGATTTAGATTTAGTGATGGATCCTTGACATAGGTTGCATAAAAGTGGGGCACATGATTGTTTCACCATTCTTACAATGTTAGTCTCTCTAACAGTGGTGCGAGTTTCATGAACAAAATTGTTCACAAAACTAACCCAGTTCTTGTTTATAATTGCAGGTATCAGCTCATTAGAGTGGATCCAAAATGCCTTGTGGAGAACTACGAGTG
Organism: Citrus x clementina; assembly: GCF_000493195.1. Lineage (NCBI taxonomy): Eukaryota > Viridiplantae > Streptophyta > Magnoliopsida > Sapindales > Rutaceae > Citrus > Citrus x clementina. The sequence continues at coordinate 9,687,018 of NW_006262022.1, forward strand.
GCTAGAAATGTTTGAAGATGTTGACCTAGTCCTCTTTTGTGTTTCCTTGACCTGCTACGATGAATTTTTTGAAGATAGTAGAGGATTTCTCACCAACAAGATGTTGGCAAGCAAGCAGCTCTTCGAAAACATTGTGATTCATCCAACCTTCGATCTAAAGAACTTTCTTCTGATACTCAACAAGTATAATATGCTCGAGGAAAAGATTGAACAAGTTCCTCTCACTGAATGTGATTGGTTTTGTGACTTTAATCCGGTGATCAACATGTCGCTGGCTCAATATGCTTCCCACTACGTCGCACTGAAGTTCAAGACATTGTTTAATTCTCTAACTGGATGTGAGTTGTTTGTTTCAATAGTTAATGCCTTGGAGCCTGAGACTGTAGATGAAGCTCTTAGATATGCCCCGGTTGCCTGTGCCCTAATTAATTAATCTTTTTTTTTTGCGGTAAACTTGTTATATAATATTTCCAGTTGCCATATTCACAGATGATTGCTTATAAAGTAATATTAAGAGAAAGTGTTTGGTTATTTTTGTGCTTGATTATTACTTGTAATTTTTCAAGGGTGTTTTCTGTTCACATACAGAAATTAATATATGCAAATTATTGTGGATAATGATTAATTTACTTTCCTATCCATTTCTTTGCTGGTTTAAGATATGTATGTAATATTGTATCCGAGGGAGTGACATGTCGTATAATATTGTATCAGCTGACGGAATGTTGTGTCTTTTGCATGTCTTTTATGGGGATGCACATGCGAATGATTTGTTTACTGTGTGGCCCTACTGCCTCACTGCCCCTTTGGTTAAGAACTATCATGAGTTTTACACGAATCTAGAAAATAATTACTTCTTCCTAGGTTTAATTAAATTTTATCAATGTAACATCTACACTAAACCCAATGCAGGTCAGACTAGATCTACACAACAACAGTAGTATTTGAGTCATCTCACAGTGCAGGGCTGTATCTTATACAGCCGCTGCCAAAAACTAGAACAACCGGTATTTTACCGGTTGTTCATTAAATAATTTTTAAATTTGTTTTTAATGTTTAAAAAAATATAGTAAAATGAAAAAAAAATGAAAAATTTAAATCTGAAACATAAAAAATCAATTAAATGAGAAAAATATTTTAATTTTTTTTAACATAAATAAATGTTAAGAAATTATAAAAATAATTATATTCCAATTTTTTTGGTTAAATACCAATTTAGTGGGTGGATGTTTCAAGTTTATTTTGTATGTCTCCAATTTCGGTTAGTTTTTCTCATTTATTGGTTCATTTATTTCAATTTTTCAATCCACTAGTTTTGTGTTTAATGTTCCAACTAAATTTATTAAATACCATTATTTTGGGTTAAATTACAAGTAAATTTCAGTTCTCGTAGGATGAGTTCCTAATTTTGGTTAAGCTTTCTCTCTTATTGGTATAAGGGTTTCAGCTAATAATTTCACTAGCTTTGTGTTGAATGTTCCCATTATCTAGGTAAGATTTCAATTATTTGGGTTAAGTACCAAATTACTTTGTAGCGTTTAATTTTTGGTTGGATTTGTATCAAATTTTAGTTAAACTTTCTCAATTTAAGGTTAATATATTTCAACTTTTCAATCCATTAGTTTTGTGTTTATTATTCCTACTAAAATCGTTAAAAATCAATATTTTAGGTTAAATTCCAAGTAAATTTTATTTCTCGTCGGAATAGTTCCTTATTTTGGTTAAACTTTCTCCATTATGGGTTTATATATTTCAACTAATAATTCCAGTGATTTTGTGTTGAATCTTCCTATTATTGAGGTAAGATTTCAATAATTTGGGTTAAATACCGATTTTACTTTGTAAAATTTTATTTTTGGTTCTATTGGTTCTTGATTTGGTTAATCTTTCTCAACTATAGCCTTATATGTTTCAACTTTTCAATCCACTAATTTTGTGTTTAGTATTCCTACTAAAATTGTTAAATACCAATATTTTGGGTTAAATTCCAAGTATATATTATTTCTCATTGGATAATTTTCCTGATTTTGGTTAAATTTTCTCTCATATAGGTTCATTTATTTCAACTAATAATTCCACTAGTTTTATGTTGAGTGTTCCTATTATCTAGTTAAGATTCCAATAATTTGGGTTAAATATTAAATATACTTTGTAAGATTTTATTTTTGGTTGGACTAATCCCTAATTTTGGTTAATCTTTCTCAATTATAGGTTAATATATTTCAACTTTTCAATCCATGAGTTTTGTGTTTAATATTTCTATTAAATTCGTTAAGTAACAATATTTTGGGTTAAATTATAAGTAAATTTCATTTCTCGTTGGACTAATCCCTACTTTTGGTTAAACTTTCTCCTTTATTGGTACATGAGTTTCAACTAATAATTTCACTAGTATTGTGTTGAATATTCCGATTATTTATGTAAGATTTTAATAAATTGGGTTAGATACCAAATTTACTTTTTAGATTTTATATA
>NW_006262022.1:9689714-9692427 GCF_000493195.1 Citrus x clementina
AGTAAATATCAACTTACAACAATATATTAAAATTTCACTATTTAACCCCTATTCAATTTTCTATAAACTACAATCAACATTGTAAGTTAAAAGATTAGGAACTTACCTAATCTAATTATGTTGGAACATTTTGTTTTTCTTTTTAATCTTCTTGACTTCATGAGATTTCTTAAACTCAACTTATTTATACTTGAGCTTTTGATCATTATAGATATGCCTATTTTATTAATTCAAATTAATTGTACTCATTTTCTTTCCAAAATAAATTCTTTGATATCTCATCACTTCAACCAAAATTTCATTTTTAACAATTGCATATGCAATTTGTACAGCTCAAATTTTTATTTTTCAAATGTCTAAGATAAAACAAATTATTTATTTATTAATTTATTATATGATTATCACAGGAATAGTGAAAATTAATTTTTATATTGAAATTTTAAGATTTGTAAATTAGCATTTACTTTGAATCCAATTCAACTAAGTCACCATTTATTTATCTTTAATTAATGCTTTAAGCACAGTAAATGCATTTCAAATTAAACAATATTTTATATAAAAAAACACATTAGGAAATTAATGCAATCAAGAAAAAAGAAAATATATTAATACATTAATTTTGCTTCCTCAATTAAGTATTAAAAGGAAAATTTTCTCTTACAGATAAATTCAACCTTATAATTTAACAATAATGTTGACTACAATTTTAAAACTATTTATTTATTGCTCCAAATTGCAATAGTTTTTTATGAGTCATAAAAATTAAATTTATTTAACATTATACTTATATAGTTGGATACGTAATTTATACCTTAATTGATGTTGCCTTATTTTCAATTATTATATTTTAGTGATAATTTATTTCATTGTATACTAATAGTGTTATAAAATTGTAATAATTGATTATACATCATATTTTTCATTGATTATTACTCGAATTATATAATATCTATTTTATAAGTGAGTATTACTCAAATTAATATATTATACTTTAAAATTTTAATTATTATACTTAAATCATATAATCACATATGCAATTAAGCGTAAATAATGAAAAGGTCACTTCCCAAGGTTTGGGAAAATGATCATGTAGATCCTTGAGTTTTCACTAAGAGACACTAAAACCCCTTTTAACTATAATGCTTTTTGACTTTATTAATTCAAAAAAATTGACTCTAAAGTTTTATAATAAGTAGAAATATAATATTAAAATAAATGTAACAATATATACATTTTAAAATAATTAATATATAAAAAATATTTTAGTACTTTACAATCTTATATTATATTAAACTAAATTTTTTTAATAAATAGGAACATAATATTAAAATAAATATTTAAAAATTTAAATTATTTTCAATATTGTATGCAAAATTTGAATACTATTAATACATGAGATATATTTTATTAATTATAAAATCTATTTAACCTAAAGATTTATTTAAAATTTTCTAACAAATACAAATATATAATTAAAATAAATATCATAATTTACATTTTAAAAATTATTTTATATATTAAAAAATATTTTAATATTATTAATTTATTAGACAAATTAAACTATTTAAATTATATTTGTACTTATTAAAAATCTAAAAGTCAATTTTTTTGAATCAATAAATCCAAATTGTATTATAGTCAAAGGGGTCTTAGGGTCCCTCGGTGAAAACATGGGGTTTTATATGATCATTTTTCTAAATCTTGGGGGTGTAGGTATCTTTTTCCCTAAATTATTTAATTCTCAGTGTTGCACTAAAATTATAGTTTTCTAGTTACATTGTTAATTTAGTTAAGGGTACAATACAATGTCAATAACAATTATTGTAATAATACCTAAAAAATTATGCTTGATATTATTAAAAATTTAATTTTTAACAAATTGTACCTTGTTGACTTGATTGAGTGGTTTTCAAGCGGGGTTAAAAAATAAAATCAAATTATACACACTTTAGAAAAATACATTCAATTGGACTATATATATACACTTTATTAAAACTTTTATTATTATAGAAAATAAAATCATATAGACTATACAAGACATTTCATTAAAAATATATAATATCATAAGCTGAATTTAGTTTAATCATAATAATAATTACTATAATGACAGTTATTAACAATATAAAAAAAACAAAGATTATCCTTTGTTGTTTAGAAAAACGAAAAACCCTCTCATGTTTTAAAATAAGTTCAAATTCTCTTGCAACTCTAACTGTGTTAGCTTTATATATCATTGTACTATTTGACACATAGTTTTGATGTTAGCCATAAAATTTAAATATTTTTAGAGTATAAATAAAGCGAAATGACTTATATAACCCTAATGATTAAATAAATTTAATAATAAATTATCGAGAAAAATTACTTCACACACACACACACACACACACATATTGTGGATATATATAACCAAATGTTATTCCAATTTAAATGGATAATTTACAACTATTAGGGATATTTTCCCCACTTGTAATTTTTCTCTATAATTTACAATTTATTATAAAATAAAATTTGATCATTAAGGATATATAAGTTATTTTACTTAATTTGTATTTTCAAAATATTTAAATTTTATAGCTAACAGTAAGATTAGGGGCAGAATAGTAAAATGATATATAAAGCTAACGTTATTATAACTTTGGGGGGGGGGGGAGGAGGAGGGAATTTTCATTTTCTCTTACTATCATTAATGATAGTACTAGTAATAACTCAA
>NW_006262022.1:9692527-9707668 GCF_000493195.1 Citrus x clementina
AGCAAAATAAAAAAATTTAATTAATTTCTGATAAATTTGTATGAAGTAATTTGTGTAAGAGAAACTTTGTGAGTATAATCCAAATATCAAATATATGGTACATTATATATGCCTTGTATACAGTACAAATTTAAACCATTAATATTAGTCACTGTTTCAACTAATATTGAGAATAACAATATTTGATGATTAATAAGGATATTTGGTACTATGAATAATTATAATTATTTGAAAACTATCCAATAGTTAAATGGAAAATAAGAAAAAAAATACTTAGTTTACACTAATATAAATATTATTCTCACTAATATAGACATTACATGTTTGAAAGTAATTTTTTCAGCCATAAGAAAATGCAAATTTTTCATGCTGAGGAGGGTGTCTTTGAAATTTTCCTAATTTAAATTGATAATTTTGATATTTAGATAAAATTGATTGTAGCTATGTGATAATTGCTACTGATATTTGCCAGTTCCCACTTCCAATTCTTTCGTTCGGTAGCAGGTTTCATGCGTAAAAAATAAAAGTCGTTGGATTGCTTTTATAAGCAATCCAACGGGGAATAGGTTTCAAAATAAAAAATAAAAACGGCTGTATGGCATGCAGTGGCTGTATTATAAGCGGACCCCATTTTTTGGATCTGGTCCTATCCTAAGCTTTTTCTCTTCTAATCTTCCTAAACTTTTAAGAATTTACTGACATGTGTTATTAATAAAATTAAATGACTGAGATTTTGTTTTAATTAATTTTTATTTAACGAGACATCCAAACTCACATGATTGTTGTCAAATTCTTTCCCGCCAATTTTTTTTTCCCTCTCATCTCTTTCTGTAATGACACCCATCTCCAGCAAATTGTTAAAAAAAAAATTGGAGTAAACAAATGAACAATAAGGTTTGCATCTTAACTTCAATTTTTTCTTGATGTTTGGCTTCTTTATGGATCCGAATTTCTACAGTTAATTAAAACAATTGTCTTCTTTATTTATCTTTTGTATCATTACAGGCTTATTATTATGGCTTTAAAATGCTTAACTGATCTGGACGGAAAGCCTAAGCTTGAAATAGAATTTGAATCTGAACAATTAGCATATGATTTCTACAATAAGTATGCACTGAAAATGAGATTTAGTATTAGAAAACATGCATTTTCTAAGAATAAGAAAGCGAGTGAAATGACCTCGACGATATTTGTTTATTCTAAGGAGAGATTTCATAAGAAGAATAAGAGAGATTTACTTTCAAAAAAACTTAGAACATAAACAAGAACCGGTTGTAATGCTCAATTGTGTATTAAGTTGAACAGGAAGAAACAAAATTATTATGTTTATCATTTTGTAGAAATTCATAATCATCCTTCTGTAAGGGAAGAATGTGCCCATATGTTACCGTCTCAACAAAGAATATCAGCATCTTAAGCAATTGAAATAGACTTGGCTGAAGCATCTGGAATCTCACTCAAGTCTTCATTTGAGTTCGTGGGTAAACAAGTAGGCAGAAGAGATTCTCTTGGGTACACGAAACAAGAACAAAAAAATTATGCGAGATCGACAAGACAAAAAGAATGGCATATGGAGAAGCGGGATGTGTGTTGAAGTATTTCTCCGACCAAAGATTGAAAAATCCATCGTTTTTTTTCTTCTGTACAGCTAGACAATAAGGAAAAAGTTATGAATATGTTTTGGTTAGATGCTAGAATGATAATTGATTATGGTCAATTTGGGGATATTGTTAGTTTTTATACAACTTATAAGGTTAATAAAGTGAATCGACCATTTGCTGTGTTTGTGGGATTTAATCATCATTGGGAAACTATGGTGTTTGGGGCAGCTTTAATGTATGATGAGACATTTTTATAGGCAATGTCTGGAAAAAGCTCCAGGAACTATCTTTACAGATCAAGATGTTGCAATGGCTAAGGCTATTTTACAGGTAATGCCTAGCACATACCATAGGCTTTGTACTTGGCATATGATGCAGAACGCCTTAAAGCTTGTAAACTCTGTTTTCAAAGGTCTTAATGGGGTGAAGAGTGTTTTATCAATGTGTATGGATTGTATTGAAGAAGAAAATGAATTTCTAATTGCTTGGAATAATATGCTTGGTGTATATGATGTGCATGACAATAATTGGCTTAAAAGCATATTTGAGTTGAGAGAGAAATGGACTTATGCATATGTTAGACGAGCATGGTCTATTACAATGAAAAGCACCCAACTTAATGAAAGCTTTGATGTTAGTTTGAAAGACTTTCTGAAGTCAGACCTTAATGTGGATCAATTTTTTGTTCATTTTGAAAGAATTGTCAATGATATATGATGCAAGAAATTGGAAACAGAATATAATATGTGTTGCCGGATGGTCAATCCAAAAGTATCTACTAAAATGTTAACTTAAGTGAAGGAAATTTACACGAAGACAATTTTAAAGATTTCCAAGATCAGTTTGTAGAGGCTATTGATTTCTCTATGAAAAAAATGTGTTCAAGATGGTGAGAATTTTCTTTATACTATTATTATGAATGATAACTCTAAGGAGCGGTATGTGAAAAGGGAAGGTAATGACACATTATCTTGTAGCTGTAGGTTGTTTGAGATGGAAAGAATAATATGTAGTCATATAATCACGCTTCTCAAAGATACCTTGAATATCAAAGAAATTCCTGACTAGTATATCTTGAAGAGGTGGACAAAGCATGCAAGGGCAGAACGTGTGCAGGACATGCATGGCTATGAAATCCAAGCTGATCCTAAGTTGCAACAAACATGTCGATATATATTTTTATGTTATGCCTTCACCAAAATAGCAAGTAGAGCTTCTGAGAGTAAAAGAGCTTATAATCTAGTGAATGAACATGCAAGTAAGTTTTCAAAATTAGTTGAAGACATTTTATGTTCAGAAATGGATGGTAATGTGAATGAGAAAGATCATGAATTGCCTTTTGAAGAGCTTCAAAGCAGTACTAATAAGGAATGTGTACAAGATGTTGATATTGTTAAAGCAACTAGATTTAAGAGAAGGCCTTGGATAGGAAAAAAAAAATCAAATAATCGTCCATCGATCTCTCAAACTTCTCTGGTAATATTGTTAATAAAATTAGTTTATATTTCTAGCTTATTACAAGTTGCTGATATCAATAAATGTTTAATTCAGCTTGTATATCACATGCAGGTACCTACACATTTGTTTCATATGATAAACAATACTCCTTGTTCATCAGTTGGTTATTATCCTTATTATCATCCTTATTCGGTAAGTAAATTTAATCTAATTTATTTTTTGTGAAAAGAAGTAATATTTATTAAATAATTTAGTATAATGAATTGTTAAATTATGTTATAATGACGTTATGCGGTTGAAATTTCAAAGTTGCAAATTGTCTAATTCAATGTACAATATAATGCCATGGATGCATCATGAAGAATTTCAACGAACAAGTTTTTAGGAATTGCTTCAACAAAATAGCATGAGTTTTCACTCTCAATTGCAATTCAATGAACTAAATTAGTATTACTACTTCACAAATTGCTGCTACTGGACATATAATTCTGTTACAATTTTGATTCAGTTAACCATTTTTCTAGGTTTATAGTTGCTATTTTGCTTTTTTTTTTTGGGTTTGGTGTTGTTGTTTGCTTTTTTTTTTTTACCGTTTATTGTTTTTATGTTGTTTGCTATTTTTTTGTTGTTTGCTTTTTTTGCTGTTTTTGTTTTCTGTTGATTGTTATTTTTTTACTGTTTGTTATTTTCTATTGTTTGCTATTTTTTTGTTGTTTGCTTTTTTTATTGGTTTCTGTTTCCTGTTGTTTGCTATTTTTTTACTATTTGTTATTTTCTATTGTTGGCTATTTTTTGTTGTTTGCTGGTTGCTTTTTTTTATTTGTTTGCTATTTTTTGCAGGTTGTTATTTTTCTGATGTTTGCTATTTTTCTGGATTTTATAGTTGCTATAGTTGTTGTTTGCTATTTTTTACTGTTTATTATTTTTTGCTGTTTGTTATTTTTTGTTGTTTGTTGTTTTTCTGTTGTTTGTTGTTTTTTGGCTTCTATAGTTGCTGCAACTGCTATTTGCTTTTTTGAGTTCTATAGTTGATGTTTTGAATTCTTTAGTTGCTGTATTTTTACTACTCTGTTATGGAAAATATGATACCCCTAATAATAACTTTGTAAGTAAACAAAATGTTAAACTAAATAAAAGAATGTATAACAACACAAATCAATTGGAAAAGCGGACATTTTCATTTCAAGGGATATCCAAAGCCCATCTAGAATGATTACAATAATAACGTACATCACAACACTTGGAACCAATCATATCAAAATTTATAATGAGAAAATTAGCATTATATATCAAACTACAACAAATGAGCAATAATCCTCATTAACCTCTCCAAATGCATTTTCCATACACAACCATTGGCCAGCTCCAGCAGCACCTCATGCAAATATATTGACAGCTTCACTACCCTAAAAATGTTTTCTGACACTAATCAAGCAAGAGTCATTCTTTAAGATAGCAACAAGTGCAACAGTTAAGAACTAGAATGGAATTCTTTTGGTGACGAACATTGCTTCTACAACAAGCATCAAGTAGGGCAGAAAAATCAACATGGACTATTCTAGATGTAGCTTTAAGAAAGTCATCTCATCTGGCATAGTATGTGGCATGTTAGATTTCAGTTCAAAACTATTTATCATCCGATGCCAATGTAGGACTTTGGAACACATATTGATATTGTGAAGCTCCTTCATTCTAATTGTTGGATTGCATAAACCTGAAATATAATGATAACTTAGTCATTAAAGTGGATTCAGAAGTTAACTTTGCAGATTTAATTCCTGTACACTCCTCTTTAAATTCTTAATTAAAGAATTTTAAATCCAATTCAGTCATTAAAGAGGATTCAGAAGGGTCGAAGAAGGTTTTAGGCCAATAGTTTTCCCCTTCCCCCTTCGTTGGTGCTTGAGTAGAGGCTGTGCAACCAAAAATTGGGCTTGCGAAGTTTTGATTTAAAGCAAGAAAGGAAGTCTTTTACCATTGTCTGAATCATTGCTTACTCAGAAACAACTTTTACTGGGAGTAAAGTCAATTAGCAGGAGCACTATGAGCATCAATAAATTGTTTTAGAGATAAGATAAAGAAAAAATAAAGAGGCAAAGGAATTGCAATTATGATGAATATGAAAGATTTCAGGGATCATCTGTTGGGAAAATATGCTCTTTAAAAGCATATGTGTTTATTTAATTGTAATAAACATTTTTTCTGATTAATAAAATTAATGAGGTATTTTATTCAAATATCTTAATTGCATTAATATTTTTATTAAAGTCCATTTAATCATATTATATGTATTTATGTGATCACCATGTGGATTCACAGAAGACATAAATACAAGTTATCTTATGATTAAATAAATTTTATTTGCAGTTGATAAATAAAGTTGGGCACTTTATTTAGGTATAGACTGTAATAAATTCATTGAATGATTTGTCTTAATCATGTATGAATTTATTGATATAGTACGACTACATTGAACAAGATCACATATGAGATTTAATTAATTTTGTAATAACTGTCAGACTTATTAAATCTCATAGGCATTGATTTTACTGTAATCTTAATCTTGAGTTAATTATGATTTCATGATTGTAATTGTTATTCCATTTGAGTTACCAATGGACATGACACATACTTGTAGTCTAGATTACCCGGTATCTTGGTGGGAGCATTTATGAGTATTGGAGTTATAAATTAACAATACAGAATTTGTACAACACATCTCTTGATGGGTTTTCGGCACTTGATCATAGAATTCTCTAGCCAGAGTGTGTCAACATATTTAGTATGTTGAAAATGATCATTAGAGAAAACCAGTAAGTATCAAGGAATAAGATGTTATTAAATTGATTGGACAGTTGAGATATCAATTTAATTAACGATGTGGTACAAAGGATTATGCAGTAAAGAAATCAATGTGGCTTGGGACGAATTATTATTCGAGCATACAATTATGGAAGTCAGTTCCAATCTTTTATTGAAGTAGATTTGGAATTAAATAATTGGGTTAGTTTAATTATAGGCCTAATTATTGTAGCCACTATTGTATGTTTCCAAATGATCACCGGGTTAGCTCATTTAATTGACTGCACCACTACTGGACTAATAAGTAAGATAACTAGTTATTTGGGTCAAAAGCATAAATATATCATTTAGTGGGAGGCTCCATTTAATTAGTTTTTGTGTAAGGGGCCTTATGTTATTTTACAAGGTGGGTCCCCTATTGAAAAAGCAAAGAACATGGTTTTTGTTTTTTGATTATTTGGAGCCTAGGGTTTTCACTAAAGGGTGATATAAAAGGCTTATTTTTCTCTAAAGAAAATTGAGCAGCCACTTTATACAGATCAGAGAATAAGATTTTTCTCTCTATTGTTGAGAGAAAAATTTTCTCGTGCTAGTTGCTTTGGTAGTGATAAAGGCGCCCACACGTCAAGTGCAGATCGAACCTGAGTCATAACTTGGAAGATCATTTGTGACAGTTCGTGATCTAACAAGCGTGGTGGTGACGGATCATGATCTAACAGAAGTGGTGGTAGCGGATCGTGATCTAGGAGCCTAAATCATTTAAGCGGAAAAAACTAACTCGAATTTTCAAGGTACGATTTCTAGAATACAAATTCTTATATATTATATGAGAGCGATCTTCAAAATGTTTTATAAAAAAATTAAAAACCTAATTTTTCCCCAACATCATCAATGTAGCATAATGAATTGTCCAGTGTGCTTCATGCTCCCTCTAAACCGTCAACTGAAAATATAATACAATAGAAATTATGGAGATATGCAAAATCACCAGGCATTAAATTTGTTTCTAGGCCTTATGAGTCTCAAGCTACCTCTAGTCCATCAACTTAAGAAGAAAGATAAAAATAATCAAGGAAGTGCTTACCAAAATAGCCATCCAAGCTATACATGATAAAAATGCTAGAAAAAGTTGTTAAAGAGTAAACAAAATCTCCAACATGATCATGACTTGTTATGGCTAAAAGCTTCCATTCGATGGGTTTAGATTCCCTTTTTGCTCTTGCTAATATTTGAAATTAACTCTACTTGAAAAATTGAAAATTGTGCATTTCCCCTGTAGTAAATCTTCTCAACATCCATGGCCAATTTCATTCAACCATTTCATCAAACACTTAGACAGCAATCTCCAACATTCTAACTTCTCAGCTTTTTTCACACTTTTCTGATCGCTTTTTCCATCGAACACGTCAATTCCTTGCGGTGTATATATCACCCAAAACAAAACTATCAACTCATATCTATCACTACTCCTCCATCTTCCAAATGTTGTTTGATACTATATAGCCTGGACGCCGTAATCGTCGTCGTCATCCCTCAGCCTCCTGCACCCATGTTCCTAACCATCTTTGTTTAGATTTTTTTTTTAATTTTCAATTTGTTGGAGATCATCGTCAATACAGAAAGAGAAGAGACGAAAAGAATGAAGTTAATTAAAACAAACATTATTGTCGATTTTGTTTCTCTAGTGTGTGCTTTTAAAATTAATTAAAACAAACAATTTGTTGGAGATGGGCGTCAATGCAGAGAGAGATGGGAGGGAAAAAAATTACAGCAATCACATAACTTGAGATGTCTCTTTAAATAAAAATTAATTAAAGTAAAATATCAGCCATTTAATTTCATTAATATCACATGTTAGCGGATCCTTAAAAGTTTAAGAGGACTAGGAGAGAAAAAGCCTAGGTGAGAATCCGGATCCATTTTAGACATGCAACTTCAGGAGATAATAACCATTGTTTTAATGAGACAAACACATATTTGCTTTTATGTTTGGCATTCTTATATCTAAGTGATGGATTCTCTGCATTTGATAAGCAAAAACTATTACTTCTTACTCAATTTCATCCTAAAGATTCATTTGTACTGGATTTAATTGGCGGTTGGGATTCAACTTGACACATATAATATGGATATGCATTCTAGTGATGATTTTTAGGGGTTGAAAGGAATTGTTCAGCTTGTAAAGCGGATGGTTAAGACAAAAAGAAATTAAGAGTGTGCACGAGTTTATATGCTTGCTACATTAGTATTGATTTGCCAGTTACCATTGCTACTATTGAGAGAGCATTTTTAATAATGAACATTGTGAAGAATTGGCTACAAAATCAAACATGCAATTGATGGATAAATGATAATTTAATTGTGTATATTGAGAAAGACTTGTTGGATTGTATTGATAATGAAACTATTGTGCAACTAAGGCCAGAAAAAAGAATTTGGATCTAGCCTGCATCTACAAAGATCCCAAAGATTCGGATCTAAAAAAATTTGGATTTACGTGATAAAAAATGCGGATCCAGATGCTAGAAATGAAGATACTATGGGTATTCAAAATATCAAATATCCACATTTGGACATCAATTTTTTAGAAATATTAAATTAAAAAATTAAAAATGCATAATTAAAAATGTTAAATGACAAAATAAAAATTTCTCAAATTCTAACCTAGCCCTAAAACTAAAAACACATCACACTAGTAGCCTCAGTTCCAAAATCCAAACCCCTCCTAAATCCCTAATCTAATTTGCATCCCTTATTGTGGGATCACCACCAATCACTAGCCCACCATCGTTTGCCTCGCTGAGCTCATTGAGTGTTGCGTCGATGCTCACTCCGTCACTCGACGTAGTTGGCCGCTACATGAAAATTTGGTAAGATGCCTTAATTTTTTTAATAACAAATTAATAAAATTATGTTGATTTAATAGAATTGAGAGAATTAAAATAGTGTGGATTAATTTTTCTTGGTGTTCAATTTTATTTTACTTCCTAGCTCTGTTTTTTTGGGCCTTGTAGTTATTATATTTTCCTTTAGGGGATTAATTTAAAAAAATTAAAAAAGATCTGAAAATACTGACAAATTCTCAATATCCATTACGATGTTGTGACATTCATGTAAATTTTAAATATTTAATGAGTGATAAACAATATAATAAGTAACACACATACCAATATTGTATGTGTATATCAATTTATATTCAAATTTTCTAAGCATAGCAATAGCAGCATAATTGGCTCCGTTTATTATAATTTTTTAAATAGAGCTTATTTAAGTAGAAATTTTTTTAATAGTATTTTTATAAATAAAGTCTTTACCAAAAAAATTTTAGTACGTGCTTGGTATGACTTATTATTGGTTATAAGTACTTACTTAATTTACAAACTCTCATAAAATTTTTTGTTGTTTTTTTTTATATATAGCTGAGCTTTTGAAGATTAAATAAGTTACTTAACCTTTATTAGTAAGATCTCAAATTTTGGGTTTGTAGAAGTAATAGTTGAATTTTTTTTAAATATTTAAATATTTAAAATATCTTTTACTTATTTGACAATTTTATTTCATTCTTTTCGTAACATAACTTTAAGAAACATGTCTATTAAAATAATTTTATAATTTTTAACAAAAACTCTAATTGACAACCAAATAACTATTTTTTTTGAATAAAAGCTCTACTTATAAAATCTCTATTTAAAGAAATTTTATTTTAAAAGTTATACCAAACGAATACTTAGTTATTTAGTTTTCAATGAGAGCTTTTATTAAAAATTATAAAATTACTATAATGACTAAGTCTTTAAAAATTATATTATGAAATAAATGAAATAATATTATGAACTAAGTAAAGAACATTTTAAACATGTTAATATTTTAAACAAATTTTCGATCTCTACTATCAAAAATTTAAAATTTAAACTTTTGCTAGTACAAGTAAAATAACTAATTTAACATTCAAAAGCTTTACTCAAAAATTAACCAAACAATAATAAAAATTTTAACAATAACTTATAAAATTAAATAAATATTTATCACAATTAAATGAACTAAACCATAATAAAAATGGTAAAAATAAAACCACAAGTTTATATATTCCTTAAATGAAATAAAACACAACTATCTCAGTATCATCAATCTCATCTCATGTCTGTTTAAAAAACTACAACCAGACAACATTCGGCAAAACATCCATCCTTTCTCATATTATGTCAGCCACAACTAACAAAACACTTTCAATTTCCTTCATATAAAAAGAAAAAAAAAAGAAAAAAGAAAAAGGAAAGAAACTAAAGTTTTGTCTCGCTCTCTCTCTCTCTTTATTCAATTCAATTCAATTCAATTCAGTGTTTTCTTCTTTTCAGTTTCACTCATCATCATAAAATTATAACAATTATAATAATAATGATGGCTTCTTCTCCTTCTTCTTCTTCTCCTCCTCCTTCGATTTCAGCTCCAACAACTCCACACAAACGTTCCTTCACGAACTCACACAATTTCCTCCGCGTGAAAAGACCATCTTACCCTCACCCGCCTCCATTTCCCGCTCTCTGCCGCTGCTCCGCCCCTTCTTCCGCCGACAACAACAACAACAGCTCCTTTAATCGCCGATGGGACTTGGTCATTCAGGACGCTTTCAAGAACGCCGTCAAGCTCTTCGACTCCTTCCTGAAAGAATACGGCGCTCCACAAGACGACGCCGTTCTGGAGGAGGAGAAGAGAGATGAGAGCGGAGAGGATGAGTGGGATTGGGACAGGTGGAAGAGTCATTTCGATGAAGTTGATGACCAAGAGCGCCTTGTTTCCATTTTGAAGGTCATTTTCGTAATTCTTCACTCTTCTTATCATCATCATTTATTATTATTATTATTATTATTATTATTATTATTGTTATTGTTATCGTTATCCAGAACATGGCTTCACTTATAATTAGTTAGTAAATGGATTTTATGTTTGCTTTCGAAAGTGCTTTTCTATAATGCACTAGTCGAGTACTTTTCAACTGGTCAGCTTTTTTTAAATGCGCTTACAGTAATTGCATCTCTGAAAGATACTACAAAGGTGACGCCAATTTTTTTTTCCCTCTGTGTTAACTTGTAGACAGTGTTTTTAGTTCTGTAAATGATTATTCTTTCATATTCATTGACTTGATACAACATTATTTTATACATTATCAGTGTACTCATTCTATGTGATGAGGGACGGAATAGTGAAGAAACAGATGTAAAGATTCTGAGATAAAATTGAGTTGGGTTCTCAACAAAGTAAGCCTAAGGGGATGTCTAGTATAGAGGTGTTGTGGCTTTTTTTCTGCAGCTGATGTGGAGTAGAATCAGTAGCTGGAGGTTGCTAGCACCGTAGTTAAATCCATCTGCTTGCCCCATTGATCAGCATTGTAAAATTCTGTTCTTGCATGTTTAATGAAAAGTAGTGGAATACTAAGGATTATATTCTTGTTAATTTAGTTACTTTCAATATGCTAATATCTCTTTATCAACAGTCACAATTAGGTAATGCCGTGTTCAAAGAAGAGTATGATGACGCTGCTAGGCTCAAGGTGGCAATTGCTGCTGCAGCTACTAATGACGCTGTTGGCAGAGTCATGTCAAATCTTAATGTAAGAAAGGAAATAGTTCGACTAATAGATTTCTCTATTTATTTGTTTATGTTTTCAAAGAAAAGGAAAAGAGAAGTCATTTCTTTTGCCTAACTTCTATTTCTTATTACAGAGAGCAGTGGTGCAAGAGCGTTATGAAGATGCAGCTCTTTTGAGAGATAATGCTGGTGCTGGATTGGTGAGTTGACATAATCGGTAAATGATAAACAAGATGACTTTAGTCCTCATTTGGTTTAATTTTTTCGGCAATGATTTCTCCTTTGGAATTTTTGTTGAAATGTCAGCTATTGTTTGAGGTATATATCTAACCTTACAATGGGTGGTAATTTCTCATGGTTGGTTACTCTGCACTATCTATCATCAAAATGTGAAAGTGCTAGCAGCTTATGTAGGTTTCTGTATTGAATTTTGTTGAGAGTCCTTGGTGTTTGGTTGACCATGTCCATCAACTTATTGTATCCTTCCAATTATTCTTCAGAATGTTTTTCCAAATGAACTGCTTAGTAATGGTGGGTTTGCTGCATTGATTTGACTGAATTGAAAGATTGGATGGGATAGAACTTGATTATATTTAATTTTGTGTTCGGTTTGGCATTATTCCTCGAGCTTTCAGGATAGAATAGTGAAAAGGTGCAAAAGAGCCTTCACTCCCCCATAAACCCCCGGGGGGGTAGATTCACTTCAATTTATTTGGGTTTATCTAGCTTTCCTTCTATTTTCTCTCCCTTTCCAAAATTGTAGTTAAAGTTGCATTTAGAACTGAATTGAAGAAAGATTTGTTGTGGGTAGGGTTTGGAGAAAAGAGGGGTAACCATCCAATGATATGAGATGTGGTGTCTAAACCTAAGGAAAATGGGGGTATCGACATTGGGAACTTGGTTAAAGAAATTGGACCTTATTATAGAAATGGTTCTGGCAGTTTCTGTTGGAAGAAACACTTTATGGCATGCTATTATAAAGAGTAAATAAGGCCCTTTAACAGTTGAGACACAAATTTAATTTCTTATGGTTCTTATTGAAGCCCTTGGAAATATATCTCAAAAGGACATTTCTTTTCTCACAATCGTTTCCATCAAAAGCATGAATGCCTCTTCATCAGTTAGGTTGAAATTGGAATTTCAACTTTCTGAGGAATTTGAATGAGAGAAAAATTCAAGAAGCTTAAGCTCTTCTGGTGTTATTGGAGAATGTTTTAACCAATGATTTTGTTTAGAGGATAAAAGAATTGGGAGACTTAGCCCTTCAAGGATCTTTTCTTGCAAATTGTTTTTCAGTTGCTTAATTGATGATCAATATCTCTGAACTTTTCACCCTGTTCACATTATTTGAAAAGCCAAAGTCCCTAGTAAGGTTCAACTTTTTGCTTCGTCCTTGGTTTTAGGAAAATTAAGTACTAGTGTTGTTTTCCATAGATGTAACCTTCTATGTGCTTGTGATAAGCCTAGAATTGAAATGGTTAAATAAACAACCCAGTAGAGAGCAGAGTGTTGTTGGAAGTAGGGAAACTTGTATTTATCAACAGAAATAAACCCAAAACACCCAAGCATTCGAGAGGCTTGGTATCTCTCCCAAAATGAGCAAGCTCACTACAAAATAATTCCCTGGATCCCCTCCCCAAAAAAAAACAGCTCCTCCCATATAACCTCCTCACTTCTACGCCAAAATCGAATAACAGAAAAAACTCTAACAAATTATCAAAACCGAAAACCATCAACTTATTACTAACAGAAAATGCATAACAAACTCCTCTCTCTATACTACTTAATGCCACGTCAGCCACGATGGGTATTTCCAGAATTACCCTTGCGCCTTGCATATGTGAAACGCACTTGTGGCCTAACAGCTTGCCTCCCCCTTGCTGTGTCATGGGTCAGAGAAATGGTGAAAGTGTGGATCATTTGCTTTGCATTGTCATGTAGCTGGTCAGTTGTGGTATAGATGTCTTCGTTGTAGTCTTGGAAGCAAAATTTGAGCTTATATTATGTTGATTCCAATTTTTGGTATTACGCTTGAGATGTTGACTGCTCCTAGTCTTCATGGCCAAATTGTGATTTGCTCATTGGGCTCTGGATTCAAGTAAATGCTGTTAAAAGAAATATTGAATTAAGTTAATTAATTTACCATTTTTTTGAGTTCTTCTGCTTATGCTTTTGGAAATTTTATGACATTATATGATGATTCTTGTGATAAATAGTTTCTTTTCTGGTTCTGGCTTCCAGGTGGGATGGTGGGCTGGCATTTCCGAAGATAAGAAAGATCCTTATGGTCTGATTATACGTGTAACTGCAGAGCATGGAAAATATGTTGCTAGGAGTTACAGTCCAAGGTAATTATTGAGTTGCTTATGTTACTATGTAAGAGTCCTAAATCATGCTTCCATTTATTTAGAACTAAGGCTATGAGATCCTACTTGTTTGTCACTGAAATACTGGGGATGCTGTCTTATTTTAGAGAGGGGTTCAACTTAGATTTTTGACTTGTGCTTGGTATGAACTTCTTTTTATGATTTTCAAGGTCATTTCTTATCTTTTTCTTTCAGGCAGCTTGCTACTGCTGCAGCAGGTGTGCCTCTATTTGAGATCTTTCTTACTGTGAATAAGAAAGGTGAATACCAACAGCAGGTATTCTTTTTCTTTCTGAACATTTGATATTATTATATATTTTTCTGTATGAACTAAAGCTTTTTTACTAGTAAAATATATGGAGGTGATGATTCGTAGTCAGATGAAGGAATATAGAACTAGAATTGGTGAGGAGCAAGTATTAATGGGCAAGAGCAACTAGGGACTAATTGATGGAGGAGAGATCAATTAGTAATATATAAAATTAATACCTCATAAACTTTATTTACTAACTCCTGTATACATTGAAATGGAATAAAACTAACGGAAGAGTAAAGAGTAAAATATCATTTAAACTATAAAAATTAAAATATCAATATACATTGTTTATATCTGTAGTATTATTCTAATATATATAGACCGTAATGTTGCTTATGAACATAAAATAGATATATTTAATATGTTTGCAATCAAGCCTGGAGATAAATAAATAAACGTACTAGCTGGATGTGAACATTTATATGCATGTCTACATGCACTTTCATTCAGTCATGCTTGTATGAAAGGTATCTGCTTTCTTGGTGCCAATTAAGTTGTTGATTTTCCCTGGGGGTTTGAAGTAACTATTAATTTTATGTGTGATAAATCTCAACAGTATTATTGGTACATTTTTATGTTTAACAAATTACAAATAGAGAAATGGAGAGGAAATATAGAGGTGAGGTCCGTTTATTCTCCATTCCAAAGCCTTTCTCTTGTATCATTCCCCTTATCTGTCCCTCTTATCTTTCTCCAAATCTAAATAAACTTGTATGAGTCATTTGTCTAAAGAGATTCATGTGATTACAGGCTGTGTACTTAAAAAGGAAGAGAGTATTTGACGATTCTTCAACAGTGTCCTCTAAAGCATCAGGTGGCACTGGCCGCTTGAATCCTCCAGGCTCAACGGAAGACAAAGATGATCTTCTGGTTGTGAGTGCCGAAGATACCGAAGATGGTGATGAATATGAATGATAGTTCTGATCTAGCTGAGGGACTGTCTGGTTTTCAGAATATCTTAAGAGATATGATTCCTGGTGTTAGAGTTAAGGTTTTGAAGGTGAAAACGCCT
>NW_006262022.1:9707768-9709300 GCF_000493195.1 Citrus x clementina
GAGAGAGCAACTGAAGTTTCGGTTAAGTTGTTGTTGGTGGTCTTGTACAGAAACTCCCTGGCAATAAGCCTGCTAAAGAATTTCTTCGAGTACCTGCTAAGCTTGAAAAGAAGGGACGTTTGTCCTTCTCATTTTCTATAGAAAAAGATAGTAAGCGGCGAGATTCTGGTGCCAAGGACCTGGGCTCAGTTGACAATAAAGCTAGACTTGGAAGTCAACGCAGCATAGAAAATGTTATGCTTGATCTTGCAAAGTTCATTGGCAGGGAGAAGATACCTTTGAAGGTCAATTCAATTTTTTGTGTAGTACGTCTTTATGTAAATTTGTAAATTTATACAATGACATGTTTGCCAGTAATATTTCTTACATTTGTTGTCTACTTCTTCAACCATGCAGGTGCTGAAAGATCTTAGTGAATTGATAAATCTCTCCCTCAGTCAGGCTCAGAATCATCAACCACTGTCTGGTTCAACCACTTTTCATCGCATTGAGACAGCAACATCACAAGATGCACTAAATGGTAATCTCTTACTGAACCTATTCTTTACTGAATTGAGATGCTATAGAATTGACTGCTTTTGCTATTCTGTTGCATTTTAATAGTTTAGTTCTGAAATTATTTACCATGCTGGCTGGTGTTTTTAGCGCTTAAGTCCAGCTAAGAGCTAAGGTATTGACAATGTACTCATTTTATCAGGATTATACATTGGTGTACATGGACTTCGCACCTCAGAAGTCATTAATCTGAGACGTAAATTTGGTCAGTGGCAAGATGATGGTGGGATTAAGAATCCTTCAAATCTTGAGTTTTATGAATATGTTGAAGCCATAAAAGTGACTGGAGATCCTTACGTACCTGCTGGCCAGGTAATTTTTGTATCCAATACTCAGTGCATTGCAACTTGCAATGCTCTATGAGAATTAGTTAAAACACTTTCTGAGATTTTGTAGTAACTCTAGCTGATGTGGTACCTGAGAAGTACTTGTAAGAGTTGAATTTCATTTATTGCATTTTGTTTTTAGTTTTTAAGGATGTTTGTCTTGGTTTAGGTGACTCTTACTTATTAAGTTACCACTTAACCCAAAATCTTAAGCTCGTAGGTAAAGGTCGAAGAATAGTATTTAAGCTCAGGACATGCAAGACACATGGACGAAACTCATCTGCTGCTACAACCTCAAATATAACAATAAACGGCAACAAAACCAACGGAGGGATTTTAACATAAAACTACTTGGCCAAAGTGACTTCAGTATTTGACATTTGACCCATAAGCTAAAACTGATAAGGGCCAAACAATGGTATTTAAGCTTTAACTAGTAAATTTCTAGTTTTCTTTTTGAGTAGGACTTGGCCATTATGAACTGACTGCATGTTTGATGATTCACTGGTTGTCTCCTTAATCTGTGCGTAAATTCTTTCATATCTTCTCATTCATTGCCCTTTCTCCGTCTCTCTATTGTTTCTTCCTCCTCTTTTCTTTCCCTTGCTTCTCTTATTTCCTTCTACTTCCTTTTGTCGGGGTATAAGGAAG
>NW_006262022.1:9711760-9719049 GCF_000493195.1 Citrus x clementina
GGGAGCGGCGTTTTAGAGGCTAGTGCGAGAGAGAACCGTTAAAGTTAAGTTGATTGGATATTGCATTTGTATGAAAAAAAATATTTTTATTATTTTTGTTAAAAGTATTAATCATAAGTTATTTACTAAATACTGCTAATTTATATTTCATAGTTAAACTCCTTTTTTTTTTTTACCTTATGGTTTAAAAAATAAAATACCTCAAGGCTTGGCTTAAATTGTATGTAATTACAAGAAACAAATAAATTTGAGAAAAAACTTTCCACGTACTTCAGCACATGTTTATTTATGTATAATAGATCTTGTTTTTCATCCTATTTTGATCTGCATAACCATAGTGCTTCTTCATTTTATCACACAAAGTACACTTTTTCTTCAACTTGGTAGCAGAGCAGCATCATGCTTTCGTTTGTTCACTAAATGAAAGTTGGTTGGCTATTTTAGCTCCCCTCTCTTTAGCCATGTAAAGGCCTACATGATGCATAAATTCCTGCAGAAATCAGATGAATTAACCAAATAAGATCATTAGTACATAAACTATGTTATGATTTCGAAATGTTTTGAGTAGAATATATATCTCAAGTAAGCATGTTAAATCAAACTCTGTGCCATCTTCAACAAGATTACCTGAGGATGGGCTAAAGCTCCTTTGGTGTGTGTAGCAACGTGAGGAGGAATATCAAAGGTAGCACAGGCGGCGGAATACACCACCACCTCCTCCAGAGGGCGGAGGAAACCACGGTTCCTGGCTGACATAGTTGAGCAAACGAAATCCAGCACACAGATGTCTGTGCATACCCCCACAACCACAAGCTTCACCAACACAAAATTTCAAATCACATTTTAGATGACTGCCGTCTTTCAGTTCACTTACATTAGACTGCAAAATGGATATAATAGTTCCAAAAAATTTTAGGAGTAAATGCTTACTTTTCTGATCTGATGGTTCTTCGCCCAATCTACAAAGACATTGGAACCATCATCCTCAATTGAACCGAAGTACCCATCAAAACAATCTTTGCGCCTGATTGTTACATTTGGTTCTTTCTCTATCCATTGTAAAGCTGAATTTTCAATGGAGAAGGCAGTGTGATTGTTGCGTTTGGTCTTTCTCAATAAGGAAAATTCTATTGACCTCTAACATCTGACTAAAAATATATAAACAGGATTCATTGGTTTCATATCATAAGTTATTAGATACTTCCTATGAAGTCTCTGACAAGGGAAAAAAGATTTCCAGACTGAGTAAAATTCTATTGACCTCTAACATCTGACTAAAAATATATAAACAGGATTCATTGGTTTCATATCATAACTTATTAGATAATTCGTATGAAGTCTCTGACAAGGGAAAAAAGATTTCCAGACTGAGTCATCACAGAGCTGATTTAAGAAGTTTCTATGGACTTCTTATTATTAAATACCTGGAACCAAGTTTGATTCATGAGTGCCAACAATACAGTGAGTAGGATATGGATCCTCAGGCTTGTTAGGATGATGAGTATCGAGAAAAGCCATAACAGGCAATCTTCTGTCACAGAACGCTCTGGCCAGCCTAGCTGATTCATTGATCATCCCTGAAATTTGCCTGTTGGGTTCTCTTGGAGCCTGGAAATCAGCTTTCAAAAACTCATAACTCGATCATGCAACCAGGTGAAAGATATGATGAAAGTGCTTCAAAGATCAGTTAAAAATTTTCTTACCAGGTTTCCAGCACCAACAGTGCAGAATCCATTGATGATATCCACAAGAACAAGACCAGTTACAACATCATCAGGCAACACCACTGATTCTAGCTCAAGAGGAAGCTCATTTTTCAAGATATCAATCGTTTGGGACACCATTTTTTATGGGTACTAGCTCCCTTCAAATAATTAAAAAAAAAAAAGAAAACCAATCTCAATGAAATCCACATTCAGGTCTAGGATAAGACGCTTTGTCGTGTATAAAATTGTATATCGGTGACTATTGAAATTGACAATTTTTTATGTTCAGAAACTTAAATTTTTATTAAAAAAAAAAACCCACAGTGCATCCGCTGCACCGTATAGCTGTTGAAGCTTCAATTGTTTGTATTTGTAAAAAAAATTATCACCAATACCCAAAAATACTATCAATTATTAAAAAAAAAAAAAGAGTGCAGATATAAGGTGGGGCTAATGCTGTACTATAGAATCCATTTACATTTATGCTGCGTTTACTTTTTGGATTGGAGTAGAAATCCTGAGGAGTGAGAATCCTTGGATTAGGAGTGTGGAGTGGGAGCGAGAGTAGGGTGTTTACTTAGACTAAATGAAAGTATGGATTGTCAATCAGAATCCCAATTATTTGTTTATTTTGTCTTGGATTGGAAGTAAATTATTTTAAATTATAATTTTATCCTTATGTACAGAATCATAATTTGTAATTAAAAAATTAATAAAAAATATATTTGGAAAATAAAATAAATATTTTATTATATTTATAAATTAATAATAATTACTAATATTCTTAATTATGTAAATAATATTTTTTATTAATTTTAATTTAAATTATGTGAATAAAAATTATTAATAATAGCAACACATGAAATATTATTATTGATAATATAGTACAAAATTAATATTTTTTTAGAATAAAATATTTATTATTATTAATTAAATAAATAATTAATATTTATTAAAATTAATGTTTAATATTATTAATTTAAATATAATATTTATTTATTTTTATTTTATTAAATTTAATAAAATAAATATGATATAATTATTATTTTTAATAAATATGATATTATTTATTTTATTAAATATTATTTATTTATTTTTATTTTAATTATAAGGATAAAATAGGAATCCACTCCCCACTCCAAAATTGAGTGGGATCCACGGATTCTTACTCTCACTCCCCCCTTTTTAAGGTAAGTAAATACTGAAGTGGGAGGAATCCACACTCCACACTCCCACTCCAGCAAGTAAACACTACCTTAGTTCATAAATTCGAAGACTTTAACAGCCAGAATTTTGACTATTGTAATAGAAAGCTCTGAGATATTATTGTCAATTCAGAAGATAAAATTCTGCATGTCTATCCAAATGAAATGATAAATCGCAATTTCTTTGTTTCCTTTTTCTTAATGAGATTACGGTAACACCAGTCACCAAGTTAAATACGTAATAGTGGGTCCCCTAAATTACATGAAATGTGGCTAAACACTTGCTGAAATTTACTTGATTTCCACTTGATTTCACAGTTCAGCTATTCATTTCTATTTTACTTTGCCGTAATAATAGTTGGCCTAGTAAAATCCTTCAAGGGTCTCCCTTCAAAATAATGTAAATTTTGATGGATTTTTTAGTAATAGGTTGGAGAAATAGAGTACAAATAATTCTCACAGGTTGATTTTGTACCCTCCACTCATCCCGGCTAAATCTATTGCCATTTATATAAATACGTATTTTTAATTTTTAAGTTTTTATCTATTTAAATATTTTATACTTTTATTATTATTCAAGATATTATTTAATCTATTAGATATTTTTTTTATTTTAATGCTTAAATACTTTATAATATATTAGTGATATTGATGGTTTTACTTGAGTAATTTTAATTTTTATGTCACCAAATTTTATACATAAAAATTAACTATGAAATATATAAATGAGGAATGATGTGGGGATGGATAAGGTAAACCTATAAGGAATCTTTTATCCCCACCCTCACTAAAATTATTGAGAAATAACGTGAAGAATGGTGGTCAAATTTTAAATGGAGTGGAGAATGAAAGATGCCTCCCTAATTAATAGTAAAGGAGATATATATAACATGTATACTGATTTTTTTAATTTTAATTGAAGTAACATTCATTTATTAAATAATGAGATAAAATAATGAGTAATTTTATAAGTTCTGAGATTGATCATTCAATAATAATTGTTAAATAAATATTAATGATGAAAATAGTTATTACTCCGAAACTTTAATATTATTTCACATGTAAGAGTTTATGAAGCCCAAAATATATTTCATAATCTATACATTCGGTATTGGATTTTTTTTTCTATAACAAAAGATGCATTATCAATTATTGAAATTAAAAGATTGTCAAATAAATGATAGTACAGTACTACAAACCAATTTTTTTAATAGGACTTGCGGCTGTTTATTTGATGGTATAAATATTATCTCATAAACGAGTTCGCAAACTGTGATTTGAAAATGAAAAGGAATTAATAATTATTAAACTGACGACACATATATCATAAATTATTAATAGTGGCATTTTACGACACAAATTTTGAACTATGTTATCGTGGTAATTTTCATTAGAGTCCTCAAGGTATGGCCTTATATCTACAATTTCCTTTAGGTTTTAAAGTTAGCCTCAAATGTCCTTGTCATCAGTTAGCTTTAACAAAAAGAATCACAAAAGAGTCCAAATATAATTTTTCAATTATTTGCATAGAAAATTTGATTTCAAAACCTCTCTAGGATTAAAAAGAAAGTGGAAAATATTGAAAATCTCATTCATTAAAACCAAATCTAGAAAAAAAAGTACAAACCAAATCTAGAAAAAAAGTGCAAAAAATCTACAACTATTTCTTGAAAGATTTAAAATTTTATGTTTATTACTAAAAAGAGAAATTATGCGCTTCCGCATCATAAATTCCAAGCGCTATTTTCGCAAACGTGTCAATTACTTACTTTACCACTTGTTATTATTTAACAGATGATTTTTAATCATGTCAATAGTTTCTTGTAATCATCGATCACTCAGTTACTATAACACGCGTCTCGTTACTCGTTTCTGGTCGGCGATATTAACAAGAAGTTGATACGATCATCACTACATATCTATATATTTCTCATAATCAAATCTAGAGGATCTCATTTTTTAAAAATCCATAATTGCATACTTATACAAAGTTGAGTCCTAGTTACCTTTCTTGCCTATATAAATTCTCATTCAGACAGTCATTTCTTCATATCCAAGCATCAATCACTTTCTAATTGAGTAACTTTTTCTTGATAACATTTCTTTGTTGCAGTGAGAGCAATGGAGGCTTTGCGTCAACAAATTAGCGCAATGAGGCAATCCTTCTTTGATGAGGTTCATTTTTCCTCCCTATCCTCGTCTTCTTCCTATATATTTATGCAACTTCATTATCATTCTTCAGGGTCTTTTTTTTAAAATTTTTTTATATATAGGATTTTACTAAAAGATAGACAGGCGGGCCGCAAAACCCAAATCAATTTTTAAACCTCTAACCCGTGAGAATTTGAACTGCAATAAATATATGTGCTGTTGAAAAACCACTCAACAAGGCCCTTGGCATCATTTTTCATGTTCCAATTATATAAAGAAGAGTAACATTTTTAGAGGATCTTTTAATTTTACATCGTGCTACTTGTTATTGCAGGATATTTTGGACACACACATTTTTCAGCTTGAACAGGTGGAACACATTTCAGACCCCAGTTTATTTGAGGACTTTGTGAATGTGTACTTGAGGGACTCAACCAAAACACTGGCTATAATTGAGGAGGAAATGTAGGTTCAACATTTTTTTTTAAATTTTTTTATTAACCATGCATGTAATTATTTCTTTTATGATGAT
This sequence comes from Citrus x clementina, assembly GCF_000493195.1. Classification (NCBI taxonomy): domain Eukaryota; kingdom Viridiplantae; phylum Streptophyta; class Magnoliopsida; order Sapindales; family Rutaceae; genus Citrus; species Citrus x clementina. Next base: position 9,717,355 of record NW_006262022.1, read on the forward strand.
GATGATGGTGTGATATTATTAATTTGTGTTACTAGTAATTTAATTATGATAATTAATTATGTTATGTCATACAGAGCGAACAATCCTGTGAATTACATGGATCTTGATAAGTACTTTCATCAGCTGAAGAGTAGCAGCAATTGGTAAATTAAAGGATAAAAACTCTACCTCAAATTTGAATAAATTAATAAATTTTAATTATAAATATGATACATTATTATTATTATTATTATTTGCCTTTTGATTTTAGGTTTACCATTATTTTAACAATCTTCATAATTTATATTTACAGCATTGGAGCCAACAAAGTCGTGAATGAAGCCAAAAAGGCCATAGAACTTTGCAAGGAAGAAAATCTGGAAGCGTAATTTCTTACTTCATCTACCATTTCTTTTTAACTACCATAACATAAAGAGTGTAAAAACAAAAAACAAAAAAAAAATTATCCACTAATCACTAGTTCTTGCACAAAAAAAAAAGCCTTCACGGCCAATTTTGGGTTTGTATTATGAATCAAAAAATAGTTGCTTACCAAGATTGGTTGCGTCATATTATTAAATTAATCGAACAACTTTCTTATCACTTAAATTTTGGGTTCAAACTTTAATGGAAGCGTGAGTTAATAATATATATAGTAAAAAAATAAATGGATGTCATTATTGAGTTATTAATTGAACATTGTGTGAGCAGTGCAAAGGCCTCCTTTGAGAAGATGAAAGTGGAGCACACCACTCTGAAAACCAAACTCCAGGCTTACCTTGAGGTTAAATAATTCTCCCACAAACATAAATTAATTGCTTGCTTTATTATTTCTTGATAATTTAATTCAACATATTTTGATTAAATCTCTATATTTAATAATTTCCATATTCTCTTTTTTAACAGCTAGTGGCTCAACTCGGGTCTGCTTAAGGAGCTGCATTGCGTGCAAATACTCTTCCAACATGAAGTAATAAGAAGTTGTTTCTTCAGTGGATGTTGCTTCTTTGACAAAGAAAAAGAAAACAACTCAACCGTTTATGTGTTTGTTTATTAATCGCTTTTCGTTTCGGTGTGTTTGTTTAATTGCTTTTCATTTCAGTGTGTATGGCTCCATTGGAAATTTGAATAATTTCTTATGGAGCTGGAACTAGCTATGTTTAATTCTCTAGCTTTGGTTTTTGTAATAAATGTTGCCTATCAGCAAGGAGACATATTTCCTTTTTTTGCTTTTGTAGTCTGTAAATCTTCAAACTTCGTGTTGGAATAAAATCGTGCTTTGTGTTTGTGTTCAATCTCTCTCTCTGTCTTACTCTTTTTCGATCTTATACATGAAATTTTTCAATATTTTGAGCATTAACTAGTGTGGCATTATTTAATGTGTTATTCATAAATATTATGTCGTGTTGTTATCGTATTGTTTTAAAATTTATTTACCGTCCGATCCATTAATTTTTTGGGTAAATAAATCGAAACTAGATCCACCCGTTTGACCTTCTTTGTCTTTAATAAAATTAAATACACTTATAATATCAAATGATTTTTACAAAATTTCAAATTTAAATTGCAAACAACAATTTGCAAAATCAAAATCTTAAAACGTAAAACAAGATTATTAAACGAATTAAAATGGAAGTCTTGATGTTTCATGTCATATAATAAGTCCACAAGTATCTCTATATACAATTTAGTTTTCTAAGAAGCAAATTGTGGTTC
>NW_006262022.1:9719149-9725557 GCF_000493195.1 Citrus x clementina
GGGCAGTTAAAGTTTTAGCATAACTATCTAAGGATGATCGATTTAGAAGGGATGTAGGCAGAAAATTATTTTAGCTGTGGCACGTTCAACGTATAATATAGACCATGAATACAGCTTAATTGATTATATAATACAGACCATGAGTGTAACTTAAGTGACCATGGAGATATTTTAGCAGTTCTAGTAATAATAGAGAGTAAGGACTGCTGTTTAGTGGGTGAGATTTCTCACCCGGTCGAAAACTTTTATCTAAACTAATAAATTTTTATTTTTTTTTAACAAAGGTTAAAGGTTAAATTTGAAACTCTTGAAAATTATTTAGATAATTTTAATAATTTTAGTACTGAATTGGGGCACTATCCCAAATTTAAAGTAATTATAGACTGATATAAAATTAATCTTTAAATTTTTTTCAAAGCCAGCAAGGGCACAGGCTAGTCCTATATTGGCCACAGGTATATTAAATAAGTAGTTGATTTACATTACTAGTTTTTTTTTTTTAATTTGATAATCAAATTATTCAAATGCCAGATTCGAATCCAATCTATGCACTAAAAATCTGTTGTTTTGTTATGCGGTTTCGGGTCGTTTTAGTGGGTCGTGTGAATTTTTGTCAAGTCTAACCCTCATGTTATGGAAAATTGCTTTAAATTTAGCTTCAAATAATTTTCGGTGCTACCCTCCGAGTTTCAAATTTAGCTTCAAATAATTTTTTTCAAATGAAAATATAGACCAAATAAAAATTCAATCTCATTTCTCATGTTATTTTCATAAAAATAAATATGGTCTGCATCAATCAATAATTAAAAAGAACTATAAATAGAAAAAATAGAGAATCTCATTCATTAAAACCAAATCTACAAAAAAAAGTAAAAAAATCTAGAACTATTTCTTCAAAGATTTAAATTTTAATGTTCATTACTTAGAGAGAAATACTAACATATATGCTTTTGCACCAATAGTTCCATGCTCTTACTGCAGACGTGTCAATTGCTTACTTCATCACTTGTTATTATTTCTTATATGATTTTGAATTGTATCGTCAATTTCTAACCATCACTGATCGCTCGGTTCTTACAGCACAACGTGTCTCATTAGTTACTTCTTCACAATGATATATTACTGAGAAATTGATACATTTCTTCACAACTAATCATTTCTCATAATCAAATTTATCTTATAGAAAACTAACTCCTAGTTACCTTTTATTGGCTATATAATTCACATTCAACTTGTCATTTTTCTTCATCCAAGCATCAATTACTTTCTCTGGTTGAGCAACTTTCTCTTGAATCAATTCTCTCTTAGGTTGATAGCATTTCTTTGATTCATAAAACAATGGAGGCTTTACGTCAACAAATTGCCAAAATGAGGCAATCCTTCTTTGATGAGGTAAGAGTGCATGCTTAGCTTGCAATATTCTCAACATCGCTTAATTATCATTTATTTTACTATCATTTTCATATGTGTTTTTTAAGAGTATTATGAAATTAAAGTATCTTTAATTTTATGTAAAATTAATCCAAGTTGCTTATTATTGTAGGAAATTTTGGACAAATATTTTCTTCAGCTTGAACAACTAGAAGATATTTCAAACCCCGGTTTTGTTAAGGATGTGGTGACCTTGTACTTGAGGGACTCAACTAAAACATTGGCTACAATTGAGGACGAAATGTAAAGTTTAATAATTTTTAATTTTTATTATATATTCTCTAATGATGATAGTAACGTTGTGATATTTTTGTAAGTGATTTAGTTAGCTAGTTAACTAATTATACAAGCTTTATGATACAAAAAGGGCAAAATCTCCTGTGGATTTCATGAATTTGGATAAGTGCTTCCATCAACTGAAAGGTAGCAGCGCCAGGTAAATGTAAAAAAGAAATAAATATTTTCCTCATCATATATATATAAGCACCCTCATTTTTTTTTTTTTTCATATGAACACTCTTTGAGCTGTGCAATTAAGAAAGTTAGTTTTTAAAGCTATTAAACTGCACAATTTTATAATTCATCTAAAAATTAGCTTATTACACCCAAGGTTTAAGAACATTCTTGCATTAAAAAAGAATAAAGATGCCTGCAATTGAGAATGATTATGTATGTATGTATGTATGTGCGTGTGTGTATACAGTCATTCTCTAGTGCGGGTAACCCTATTTTTTTTTTTTATCCAGACACACTTGTAAGTCCTGTAATTTAATAGAGTTAGTTTTTAAATTCTATTAAACCACATGGTTTTATAGTGTATTGAAATTTAACTTTATTAATCTGTACAGTTTAACAACTTGTCTGCATTAAAAAAAAAAGAGCCCGAGCCTGAGAATGAATATATATAATTAAAGTTCGGGACAGATTTACAACGTTTTAAATTGACTTTTCAACATTGTAAATTGATTTACAACATCGTAAATTTGTCCTAAAGTTTAATCCTAAATCTGATAAGCATACACTCTCTCTCTAACATATATAAAGACACTTTGTTCTTATTTTAACTGTGTTCGTAATTTATATTTTACAGCGTTGGTGCCAACAAAGTCTTGAATGAAGTTAACAAGGCAAGAGAACATTGCAAGGAAGGAAATTTGGAAGCGTAATTTTCTTACTTCATACATAATTACTTCTTTATAACTGACGTAATTTATAGTGAAATAATTATTCTAAATATAGTGAGTCATTCTTTTTCTTTTTTAATTACAACACTTTACTATCAACCCCTATTAGATTTGTGTGAGATATCAGTTAAGGAAAATAATAGCATTTCACTCTTGCTTTTTACAAGGAATGATCAAAACCTCCCGCAAGTTTTATTTATTTTTTATTTTTAACTCTAGGGATGTTTCGATGAATTTAAAATTTTGAGGGGAGTTTCGATTACTTTTGAAAAACAAGAGGTTTCTTTTTTGGACATTAAATCATAAACTTACTCATTCTATTAAATGCTATTTAGCATTTATTTAGAATAAAATGTGGATAAAGAGACTAATAACTAAGAATTTGTACTTTCATGCTTTTAATTTCTAAAAGAAAATAAGGGTTATTATCAAATGGATTTGCAGTGCACAAGCCTCCTTCGCTCAACTAAAAATGGAACACACTACTTTGCAAGCCAAACTCCTAGCTTATTTTGAGGTTAGATTCTCCCATAAACGTAATTTCTTTATTTTTTTTAACATAATTTCATGAAAAATTAAATATATTATCACTGAATTGCCATTCTTGTTTTCTGTTTTTGTTAACAGCTAATGGCTAAACTTGGGTCTGATTAGAGAGAGATGGGCATCATGAAGTAAGATGTAGACATAATGGTGGTTGTCTAATTAGTGGGTTTCTTCTCCGAAAAAGAAAAGGGCAATAATTTTTGTTAGTTAAGAATTTACCTTTATTTATTTGGTTGCTGTTCATTTTTCATATCCAATGTGGGGACCTATTGAAAATTTGATTTCTTATGGGCTAGAACTTGTTTCTCTTACTAATCAAGTTTTTATAATAAAGGTTGCTGATTATCAAGTGAGCCTCTCTCTCTATGATGCCTTTAAAGCTTGTAATTAATCTTCAAACTTCATGTTGGAATAAATTGTGCTTTGAGAATTTGTTCAATCTCTCTATTTCTCTTCAAGATGAATTAGTATAATGCTTTTGGTTCATGGTTTTATTTTTATTTTTTTCTTAAATGGACTTTTGTTTTGCAGTTATCTCAATCAAGTCTTTAGTTATTTCTAGGCATGCTCAATTCTTCTAGCAAAAAAAATAATCAGGGAAAATAAAGATAATCCCTAACTAAAATTAAATTGACGTAGGGGTTTCAAAAGGATTAAGGGAAGCTCCAACTCTTGTACTAATTATAAAAATTATGAAAAGGATCTTTTAATAACCCTAGTTCCCATAATAATAAAGAAATTATTTTTTATTTCTACTCTCATTTTCTTTTATGAAAATTTTATGAGTAAAAACTCATTTAATCCTTATATTTTGAAATTAATGTTTGTTTAGTCCCTACATTTTTTAAAATATCTTAAAACATCCTTATCCTTAAATTATTGACACCACTATCTTTACTTTTCGTTCCCATTGGCTTGCTTTACGATATTACTCTCTTATAATAATTTTTTTAGATATTAATGAAAAATAAAATTACTAATTTAACCCCAAAAATAAAATAAAAACAAAAAGAATATATTTTAAATTTTATGGAATACTCTGCTAAAGAGTTAATATATTATTTTTTATTAATGTCAAAAAAATTGGTAATTTATCTTTTTACCATATTAATTTTTTTAGACATGCGTGAGCTTCCATAAAAATTAATATATATTCTTCTTATTTTTATTTTATTTTTTGGATTAAATTAGTAATTTAATTTTTTTATTAATGTCCCAAAAATAAACATTATTATAAGAGGATAATATTGTAAAAGCGAATCAAATGAAACAAAAAACAAAGCATGGGTGTCAATAGTTTAGTGGCGGACATGTTTTAATATATTTTTAAGAATATAAGGACCAAACGGCCATTAATCTTATAATATAGGAATTAAACGAATTTTTACTTTTTAATTTTATTCTAAAAAAACCACAATTTTTTTGCTAAAAAAAAAATAGACGGGTGGGTAAATCAAAATTATGTTTTTATCCCATAATCTTCCTTTAAAATTTGAATTTAAGTGGCAAGCTAAATAAAACAGAGTAAAATCCAATAGGTCAGACCTCTAGGAATAGACAATAATAATTCAAATTCACAATTGTTTTCTCCCTTTTATTATGGTTTTAACTTTTAAGGTCCAAAGTTCAAGTATACCTTATAGAGAGTTCATGCACACGTTCTTTTCAAATTTGGAGGTTTGGATTTTAACAAACTAGGAAATAGAACCGCGCTTTGTACGATTTTGAAAAAGAATTTAATATTATCCTTTTTTTTCTTATTCTACTTTTAACGATTTATTCTGTTCGATTAAGAGGAAAGACTTAAAAAAATGAAAAAAAAATAAAGTAAAGCTAAAACCAAAAAGACTTTTTTAATTATTTAAAATTGCATTAGCTAAATTAACACCATAGAAATAGAAGTGCCATAGATGCACCTTGTCTAAGTCAAAACTTGGAAACCTGAGACTGATATATCACTGCGAGGCCACCTGGAGAATGAGCAGAAGATGCATCACAGTAGCTCTCAGTATGTTCCATCTTCGGCAGTGAATTCGAGAGAGGTGAGCATTGCAGGCCAGCAATTACGGGTGATAATATCAATAGCACGGCAACAATTAGGGCCAATATTAGCGTGACTATTAAGGAATAATATAATAATCTTATTTGAGCATGATTTCAGCTCCATTAACGCGTTCTAGCACTCCGTTAGGCCTCCACTAACTTCAAGTCTTGTTGCAAGATCGTAGTCTGGTTTCATATTATTGTTGAGGCGATTATTCCTGCTGGTTGCATTTGCAATATTTGCCATGATGAGGCAAGTGAGGGCCAAAATGAAAAACACATGTTTTAGAGTCATTGCTATTTTCTATTCTTTTATGTTGTGTTTATATTTATGTGGGATGTCATATTTTTTGTTGCTATTTATAAATTAAGGTGAGGCAGATGATAAGAGTGATTAAAAATATTTATAAATTATTGCTTAATTTATGATCAAGAAGGTTTCAATTAGAGAAGATAGTGAGTCTTTTGATGAACTGTTACATATTGATTGTGTAATAACAGTCAAATTAATTATGAGAAGATGAAAAGGCAAATTTGAAAGAAAATTTCTCTATTTATTAGATAATAGATAATATACAAAGACGAGAAATGGTGATGCCACATCACCTCTTATAGTCCTAACTTTATATAAATATAGGAAATAGAACCGTGTTTCGCGCAGTTTTAAAAAAAGAGTTTTGTATTGATTTTTTTTAAAGATGACGCAGTCTTATAAAACAAATTTTATTTATGAAAGTTAATTATTTTTTTGTTAACTTTAAAAATATATATTAATGTGTATAGTTAAGTGTACACAACCTTTTCATCAATAAAAATTATGCTCACACTAATCAATTCTCCATTATTCTTAATATTAACAGACTCACACATCCTACAAAGTCTAACTCTTATCATCCAACTATCTTTATCATTGTTCAACTCATGAACAAAAAGTACTCCATGAAGCACACAATACTAAAAATTTAAATAAGTTAAAAAATAAAAACACAAAAACATTTCTAAAGAGGATGTTGGTTAAATAATAAAAAAACCCAAACATAATAAATCTTAAATACTTAATGTTTATAGAGTTTAAAGAAATCAAAAGACACTAAACAAAAAGTTTCATAATTAAATATGAAATTATGGCATTAAAATTAGGCCCTATTGGCATTGGTGAGAAAAGATGAATAAACCTTCCTTCCTATATTAATTAGTGAGGACG
>NW_006262022.1:9725657-9729611 GCF_000493195.1 Citrus x clementina
GATAATAGAGAATATAAAAGGATGAGAAATAATGATACCACAAATCTTAACTACTTAATATTTATAGAGTTTGAAAAAGCCAAAAGGTACTAAACAAAAGGTTGCATAATTGAATATGAGATTATGATATTAAAATTAGATTCTAATGGCATTGTTCAGGGAAGATGAAGAAACGTTCCTTCTTATATTAATTAATTAATGTATTTAAGGCACTAAAGTTTAATTATTGGCATAATAAAATAAATGAATGTTTCAAGACTTATAATTAATTATTATTAATGGTTACATATTATTGAACTTAAATAGAAAGAGGAAGACACATGTAATATTTTGTAATCTAATAATTTTTTTTTATTTTTAATATTTTGTAATGTAATTATTTTTTTAATCTCAACTAATTTATTAGATAATAGAGAATATAAGAAGATGAGAAATGGTGATGCCACATCACCTCCTCTAGTCCCAACTTCATATATATAATAGGAAATACAACCGCACTTCGTGCGGCTTTAAAAAAAGAATTTAGTATTATCTTTTTTTATTATTTTGTACTTGATGAAACTGATAAAAAATATGATTTTTTTAAAGATAACGCAGCCTTATAAAACTAATGTTATTTATGAAAGTTAATTATTTTTTATTAACATTAAAAATATATATTAATGTGTATAGTTAAATGTACACAACCTTTTTATCAATAAACATTATGTTCACACTAATCAACTCTCTATTTTTCTTAATATTAACAGACTCCCACATCTTACAAAGCCTAACCCTTATCATCCAACTATCTTTATCATCGTTTAACTCATGAAGAAAAGAGTACTCCATGAAGCACACAATACTAAAAATTTAAATAAGTCAAAAAATAAAAACACAAGAACATTTCTAAAGAGAATGTTGGTTAAATAATAAAAAAAAATCCAAACATAACAAATCTTAAATGCTTAATGTTTATAGAGTTTAAAGAAATCAAAAGACACTAAACAAAAAGTTTCATAATTAAATATGAAATTATGGCATTAAAATTAGGCCCTATTGGCATTGGTGAGGGAAGATGAAGGAATCTTCCTTCCTATATTAATTAGTTGATTAATTTTAAACCACTAAAGTTTAGTTGTTAATAAAATAAATGAATGTTTCAAAACTTATAATTAATTATTATTAATGGTTACATATTGTTGAATTTAAATACAAAGAGGAAGAGATATGTAATCTTTTGTAATCTATTAATTATTTTCTATTTTTAATATTTTGTAATGTAATTATTTTTTAATCTCAACCAATATATTAGATAATAGAGAATATAAAAAGATGAGAAATAATAGTGCCACAAATCTTAACTACTTAATATTTATAGAGTTTGAAGAAGCCAAAAGGCACTAAACAAAAGGTTGCATAATTAAATATGAGATTATAGCATTAAAATTAGACCCTAATGGCATTGTTGAGGGAAGATGAAGGAACGTTCCTTCCTATATTAATTAATTGATATATTTAAGCCACTAAAGTTTAATTGTTGGCATAATAAAATAAATAAATGTTTCAAAATTTATAATTAATTATTATTAATGGTTACATATTATTGAATTTAAATAGAAAGAGGAAGAGACATGTAATCTTTTATAATCTAATAATAATTTTTTACTTTTAATATTTTGTAATGTAATTATTATTTTTTAATATCAACCAATTTATTGGATAATAAATAATACAAGAAGATGAGAAATAGTGATGCCACATCACCTCCTCTAGTCCCAACTTTATATATATACTAGGAAATAGAATCGCGCTTCACGCGGCTTTGAAAATATCAAATTAAAAATTAAAAATTTGATGAAATTCAAATTTCCTAAGAAATCGTTCTGATCTCTTCTCAAAAGGAAGATTAAACAAATTAATTTTGTATGTTTATTTCAATAATAATAACGATCGCACATAATAATAATAATAATAATAATAATAATAATAATAATAATAATAATAATTGGCACCTAACGACGCTGAGGCTCATGAGCATTCCACAAAATATAAGTTTCAATTGCATCGAGCCCTCCATCCTTTGCCTTCTATATAAGATCTGGCCACATTTGCTCAAATATAACGCATATAGAAATAAATCATATCAAATTTTACATATTTTTAGAATAACAATGCTGTTGAATCCAAAAATATTGCCCATAATTTTTCCTAAACATGAAAGCACACCGTTTTGAATGTGGGATCATGTTTGGCTTGTTAGGGAAAAAAATTAAAATAATATTTTCGCAGCAAAGTAGCTTTTTTTGGGTTAAAAGAAGAAGAAAATGTGAAAGTGCAAGTGATTTGAGAAATTGTAAATTAATTTTTGCATACAGTACTTGTGGACTGCTGCGAAAATATAATGAATTGCATTAAAGAAGATAACTCGTCGCTCTCCATTAATTATAATGGTAGTTGCATCATAATCAACTTGTGTTGCTGATGATGACAAACAAATGAAACTTAAATTTAGAATAAGAAGAATTAGGCCATAGTGGCATTGTTGAGGGAAGATGAAAGAACCTCTCTTCCTATGTTAATTAATTAATGTATTTTAAGCCACTAAAGTTTAATTGCTAGCATAATAAAATTTGAAGAAGCCAAAAGATACTAAATAAAAGATTGAATAATTAAGTATGGGATTGTGACATTAAAATTGGGCTCTAGTAGCATTGTTGAGGGAAGATGAAGGAACCTTCCTTTCTATATTAATTAATTGATGTATTTTAAGCCACTAAAATTTAATTATTGGCATAATGAAACAAATAAATGTTTCAAGACTTATAATTAATTATTATTAATGGTTACATATTGTTGAATTTAAATGGAAAGAGGAAAAGACATGTAATCATTTATAATCTAATAATTATTTTCTATTTTTAATATTTTGTAATGTAATTATTTTTTAATTTCAACCAATTTATTAGATAATAGAGAATATGAGAAGATTAGAAATAGTGATGCCACATCACCTCTTGTAGTTCCAACTTTATAAATATACTAGAAAATAGAACAGCGCTTCACGCGGCTTTGAAAAAAGAATTTAATATTATCATTTTTTCTTACTTTATACTTGATGAAACTGATAAAAAATATGAATTGATTTTTTTTAAAGATGATACAGCCTTATAAAAAACAAAAAAAACTATTAACCAGCAATACAAATAAAGAAGCAACGCAAGATAAAGAATAAAATGAGATAATATGTTATAGAGTGATTTTATTCATTCTAATTGTGTGTGTACAAAACAAAAAGATAAGCTCTTCTTTTATAGTTACATAATCACTCCATGAAATTAATGAAAAATTATAGATCATAATTTCTTATGAGATAGTGGGAGTTATAGGGAACCTAAAGGTTGCTAATGGGAGATAGTGGGGAAACTAAGAGATATATGTTATGAACATCTACATTTATTTTAATAAATTCATACCAATCCCTCTTGGATGTTCATTACAAAAAATATGCTTCATTTAAATATTTACATAATTGTTATTGTGTAATAACAATCAAATCAATTATGAGAAGATGAAAAGTCAAATCTAAAAGAAAATGTCTCTATTTATTAGATAATAGAGAATATATAAAGATGAGAAATGATGATGTTACATCACCTCCTCAAGTTCCAGCTTTATATAGATATATAGATATATATATATATATATATATAGATTAGTTGATGTATTTTAAGGCACTAAAGTTTAATTGCTAGCATAATAAAATTTGAAAAAGCCAAAAGGCACTCAACAAAAGGTTGCATAATTAAATATGAGATTATAGTATTAAAATTAGGCCCTAGTGGCATTGTTGAGGGAAGATGAAAGAACCTCTCTTCCAATGTTAATTAATTCATGTATTTTAAGTCACTAAAGTTTAATTGCTAGCATAATAAAATAAATGAATGTTTCAAAAGACTTATAATTAATTTATTA
>NW_006262022.1:9729940-9812836 GCF_000493195.1 Citrus x clementina
ATATTTAAGCCACTAAAGTTTAATTGTTAGCATAATAAAATAAATAAATGTTTCGAGATTTATAATTAATTATTATTAATGGTTACATATTATTGAATTTAAATAGAAAGAGGAAGAGACATGTAATCTTTATAATCTAATAATTATTTTTTATTTTTAATATTTTGTAAAGTAATTATTTTTTAATTTCTTTTTTTTTTGGTTAATAGGGAAATAGAGAATATACAAAGTAGCAAAATGGTGATGTCACATCACCTCCTTAAGTCCTAGCTTTATATATATATATATATATATATATATATATATAGATATATATAGATAGATAGATATAGATTTTTAATATTTTGTAATGTAATTATTTTTTAATCTCAACCAATATATTAGATAATAGAAAATAAAAAAAGATGAGAAATAATGATGCCACAAATCTTAAATATTTAATGTTTATGGAGTTTGAAGAAGCCAAAAAGCACTAAACAAAAGATTGAATAATTAAATATGAGATTATGACATTAAAATTAGGCTCTAATGGCATTGTTGAGGAAAGATGAAGGAACATTCCTTCCTATATTAATTAATTGATGTATTTTAAACCACTAAAATTTAATTATTTGCATAATAAAATAAATGAATGTTTCAAAACTTATAATTAATTATTATTAATGATTACATATTGTTAAATTTAAATAGAAAGAGGAAAAGACATGTAATCATTTCTAATCTAATATTTATTTTCTATTTTAATATTTTGTAATATAATTATTTTTTAATTTCAACTAATTCATTAGATAATAGAGAATATGAAATAATGAGAAATGATGATGCCACATCACCTCTTGTAGTCCCAACTTCATATAGATATATATATATATATATATATAGATATGTAAAAGAAGGCATTGAACTGAATGTAATATTAAAAAAATTAAAAAATTTTAAATACATTATTCTTTAAAATAAAATTGACTGTAAATGAAACAAGTTTTAAGGCTGATTTATTACTATGCAATTATGTACGGACAGGATAAGGTTCCAAACAAAGGTGGGGAAAAAAACAATTCCATTAAATTATACTAATATTGTTTCCCCATTTACCCATTTATTATTTCATCCGTTACTATTTCTTCCATTCTCATTTCTCTCTGCTCTGTCTTTCATTATATCAATCAAAAAGATGATAAAATAGTTACAATCCATCTAAATTCTGAACCCAATAACACATAACATGCAATCATCCACCATTACTTTATATCAAACTCCCATTTTCCAGCCAAAATTCAGCAGTTTCCCGCCAAAAAATAACCACCACCACCAGCAGCAGCAATTTCTTGTGAGAACCAATTTGCTGATCAGTCCAAAAATGGCTTCTTCTTCTTCTTCACTTTCTGGGTATTTTCCAATTCGTTCACAGAAGGCTGATTCATTGAGCGTTGTCAATGATGAAGCAAATGGCTTTCCCACGTTGATGGATTATGTGGGCAAGGGAGGGCTCAATGTGGGGGATGATTTGGTGGTCCTGCTTACCCATCTTCATTATGCTTGCAAGAGAATTGCAGCTCTTGTGGCTTCGCCTTTCAACTCCAGCCTTGCTAAGCATATGGGTGGTTCAGCTGCTGGTGGGTCTGCTGAGTCCGGCAGGGATGTTGCTAAGCCGCTTGATATAGTCTCCGTAAGTTTGCTGTCCTGTTTTTGTCATAAATAATGCATTTATTTAATGGTAATTGGTAATTTATAGGGTTAAACTTGGATTGATTGTGTAATTTCCTAGGTCACTAGCAAGTGAGTTCCTGGACTAGTTTTGTAAATCAGGTTCGCCTCACTTAATAGATGCATTTTGGGTTTTAAACCCAAGAACAAATTTGTGATGCGCATTCTGCCTAGAGCAGATGATATCTAAGCCACTTGATGTAGTGTCTGTAAGCTTGTTGTCCTGTTAAAGTGTTAAAAATTTGGATTGATTGAAATGCTTTTCTGTGTGATTTTTCACTTCACTTTTGATGTGGAATTTGGATGGAAAATGTTTATATGTTATTTAGGGTAAGCATTTCATCATTTGAAGCTATAATAACAATCAAGCTGACCCCATTTGACAAGACCAAGTGGCTTTAAGCCTCTTTGTTTATATTCGAGCTACCGCTTCTGTTAACTGTATGGTTGTTGTAGATGAAATCTAAAAAAGCACATCCAGCACACAATTAATGGTGTGTTTCGGATTGAGGTTCTGTGCCTTTTGATTGATCACAGTTACTGTAGAGTGGAATCACTAGCTATCTGGCACAAGAACATTAGCTGAGAGATAAATGTGGACATGGTGTTGTTAGTTTGTTGTTTTCCTTTCAAATTTTAGCAGAAAGTTGTGACAAACATGCTGTTAGTCTGTTAGTTACATGTAGAGACACATAGATTTGTGGAGTCTAGGATCAGTGTGTGAACCTTAAGAATGTGATTCAATTTAATATTTTGCTTGACACCAGTTGCATAAAATATGTAAATGTGCGATGCCATTTTCCACAAAAAATGTAGAAAATTTTCTCATTGATTGTGATCTTCTACAGAATGAAATCATATTGTCCTCTCTTCGGAGTTCTGGAAAAGTTGCGGTCATGGCTTCGGAAGAAGATGATTCGCCAATTTGGATAAATGATGATGGCCCATTTGTGGTTGTTACAGATCCTCTTGATGGTTCTCATAATATAGATGCTTCCATACCCACTGGAACCATATTTGGGGTCTATAATCGCCTTGTGGAGCTAGATCATTTAGCTGACAAAGAGAAGGCACTCCTGAACTCTCTGCAGAGTGGAAGTCGGCTGGTAGCTGCTGGATATGTCCTCTATTCATCAGCCACGATACTCTGTGCTAGCTTTGGGTCAGGAACACATGCATTTACATTAGACCATTCAACAGGGGACTTTGTTCTGACACATCCAAACATAAAGATTCCTCCTCGAGGTGAGATAATAGAACTTCTTAATCTATTTCATATCAAGTCATTATGTTATGAAAGATATTGATCGACATGATTGGGCTATGTGGTCATTGTTTTGTGATCAATTGCAGTTTGTTTGATTTAACTTACAGTGTTAATTTACCATGTCTTATTAAATTGATCTTGTGAGGGAAATTATCAGATCTATTTTTTGATAAATTATAATTTCTTATGGCGCTGTATTCTTGGGGGCCTCAGCTTCCGTACTATGTATCTTTAGTTATTTTGTTGTACAGTAATCTGAATGTTTCACTTCATTAGATAAATTGCATTGGAGTTTCTGACCCATTTATAACTAAGGATGGTTGTTTCACTATTTCAGGGCAAATATACTCTGTAAATGATGCACGGTATTTTGACTGGCCTGAGGGTTTAAGGAAATATATTGATACTGTGAGACAAGGCAAAGGCAAAAACCCTAAGAAATATTCAGCCCGTTATATATGTTCTTTGGTTGCTGATTTCCATCGCACTCTGTTGTATGGCGGAGTGGCAATGAATCCGAGAGACCATCTTCGATTGGTGTATGAGGCAAATCCTCTTAGTTTCCTTGCTGAGCAAGCTGGTGGCAAAGGTTCTAATGGCAAAAGTAGGATTCTTTCAATTCAGCCGGTCCAGGTTCACCAAAGGCTGCCTCTGTTTCTTGGAAGTTCAGAAGACATGGAAGAGTTAGAGAGTTATGGAGATGTTCAACAGAAAGTGAACCCTGGGTATGAAGTTTGATCTATGTTTTGTTTATGCTCATGTTCTTGTTAGTTTCTTCAATGATATTTTTCAAGCAAGACTTAGTGAATGCACAAAATCTTTCTGGAGAAAAAGAAAATAAACTCAGATGCCAGAATTTTCAGAATGCGAAGCATGTACCATATCTATTAACAATAAGAGAATCATTTGAAGAACAACCCGAAATTTCAACAAATATTAATGTTCAAAGATCCTGTTTGCTACCTCCTAATCTCGGCCTGCTGTGAGTGTAAAAGTAATATCATTAAAAGAATACGTTTGTTGGATCTGCTTAAAAGACTCTGAATCAACGGCACCCTGTCTTTCTGTAAATGCTGGTTCTTTTGGATATGGAAGATCCCTAATTTCACTGTTAAGCATTGATACAACAGTTGACATGTTAGGTCGATCCTTAACCAATTCTTGCACACACAACAATCCCACATGTATGCATCTTATGATCATATCCAACTGAAAGCTTGATTCGGATAAAAACGGATCAACCAAAGCCAGTATTTTGTTTTCATTCCACAATTTCCAGGCCTGGAAAGACAAAACATTAATTAGTACGTATCTTAAGTATTAATAGGTAGCCAAAGAGAGAGTTGAGTTTGGTGGACATACATAGCCTAGAATTGTCAAGTCATCCTCAAAAAAACTTGTGTTCTTTCTTCCACTAACAATCTCTAATAACAATACTCCAAAGCTAAAGACATCTGATTTCTCAGAGAATCGGCCTTCCATTGCATATTCAGGAGACATGTATCCGCTGCATTTCATTGTCCAACACACATCTAGATTATGTAATAGATCATTTGATCAAGCTGAAACAATGAATTCAAAGCTGGCAAAACTACTTACAATGTCCCAACAACTCTCCCAGTGTCCGCTTGATCTTGATTGCCTCCGAAAATCTTTGCCATGCCAAAGTCCGAAATTTTTGGATTTAGTTCTTCATCCAACAAGATATTACTTGCCTTCAAATCTCTATGAATAATGCGCAATCTAGAATCCCTGTGAAGGTAAAGTAGACCTCGACTAATTCCTTCAATGATGTTGAAGCGCTTTCTCCAGTCTAAACGTTCTTTTTTGAGTGGATCTACATGTATTGCAATTGCAAAAGATGATTAAGGAGGAGAAAAAAAAATGCTAATTCACAGAACATTTTAAGCGAACGAAATGGCAAAAACTAACCAAATAGCAAAGCATCCAAACTTCTATTCGGCATGTATTCATAAATCAGCATCTTTTCTTCACCTTCAACACAGCATCCAAGAAGTCTAACAAGGTTTCGATGCTGTAGTTTAGAAATTACCATAACCTCGTTCATAAATTCTTCTAATCCTTGACCGGATGCTTGGGATAGTCTTTTCACAGCTATTTTCTTGTCCATCTTTCAATCTTTCCCGGTAAAATTAATAAAACTCAAAATCAATAACTTATGTATTAATATTTGAACAACCTAGTTAAGCTGCAAGGAGAATTTGATTCAATGGAACCATTACCCCAGTACACTGGTTCAAAACCACCCTGCCCAAGTTTACTGCTTAACTGGAAGTTGTTAGTTGCAGTTGCTAGCTCCTCAAATTGGAATAGTGGTAAATCCTGTAGCTTGACCGTGTTCACATTTGTGGCTGATAATTTTGCAATTACTTCTGCTAATCAAGTTGTAGCTTTAGATAATTAAGATGCATAAATTAAAATTTTCACTTGCCAGTTAGTCCATCAGCTAAAATTCATTAGCACATTACCTTTACGTTTAGCTATCCACCTCCACAAAAAAAGTGTACAGATTGCAAGGGCAAACATTCCTTTAATCAACGGTGATACGAAGACATCTTTCTTGCCTTTTTCATCTGCAGATAAGTCCATTAGCTAAAAATTGTCATGATCACTCGGCTCATTGTGATTTGAAGCACACAGCATAGCGAGAGAACTAATAGGCAACATTAAACTTACCAACATCTGAATTTGCCACACGGATATAAAGATCTGTCCCTTCAAAGGGTAATCTCTGAATGTCAATTAAGTTGATGCTCCTCCATACCATGCAACCAATGCCACCATCAAAAGCATACGCTATGCAGGAGCAATTTTTCAAGCACTGGTCTCTACATTCGTCTTCGGTAGCAGGTGACGTCCACTCTGTGAAGTCAGGCACCTTCATCTTGTTTAGCTTCAAAAAACCATCTTCTTTGCCAACTTTACCAGTTATGTTTCTCCTTTCACACTGCATTTTACTCCTTCGGATGCAACCACTAGTCCAGTTTCCTCTGTTCCATTCCTCTGCGTTCTTCGGCTCAAACCCTTCCAAACAGCTGCAAATTGGCTTTTCCTGCGAATTACAAATTCCAAATGCCCCACACTTTCCGTAAACATCGCACTCAGTTCTCAGGTTCAAGAAGCCAACCTCCCAATTATCCTTCCATTTGATCCAAAATCTTTCTTCCAGAATTCCTTGTGCAGTCAAGGCGAAAAACGTCCAATCATTTGCAAACCCAAAAGTGTAGTTGTGTCTAAAAAGGTAAACAGACTTCAATTCAGGAATTCCAATAAAGATCTGACCGTTCCAGGGACCACTCCGCCAATAGGGGCGGCTATCATTCCAGACGAATATTTCAGGAATGTTTTGATGAATAAGGCCAGCTGAGAAGCTTCCAGTAGATGGATCAGAAAGGCTTTTCCATGATGTCAACTGCACTTTCTTGCCCGTTCTTTGATCGATTCTATGGTGCATCCCGGGCAAGAATGAATCAGTAGGTTCTTGGAAACTCTCCCATACGATAACTCTATTGATGTTGTCACGTAGGACAAGATTTCCAGAATCTAGAAGCTGAGCACTTGTACTATTATTGACTAAATTCGAAACGTTTGATGACCAAAGAACCTCTTTCTGTCCATTTACAAGGACAAGGTTGCCATCCTCGGATATGGTAATAATCCCGGAGGAATCTTTGAGAGGGTTGTCTCTGTTAGCAACCCATATGACAGCTTTTTCAGATGGCATGTCGTACCAAATACCCATATAGCGATAGGGAGAATCGGCAGGATTAAAAAACCCCAGCTTGAAGTTACTGCCATTTGACAAAATGGCGTCAGGATCTCTGATGAGCTGAGAAGATGTGATGCTGCTGTCTATAGCAACGGCGAAATCTAAACAAAAACAAGATAACAAGATAATAAGAAGGGCTATTGGAATCATTCTTGTGCTTGCAAGTTCCTTAAAATTGAACTTATTGCTTTCTGTTGACTAACGAGAGTGAACGCAATAAATTGCGAGTTCTGAACACATTGACTTGAGTCTGCGGCCGGAATCTAAACAACCATGGTTTCCAAATAAAAATATTCACTTTCATTGTTTCTTGGCTGGTAGAAGTTGCCTGGAAAAGAGGGCACGTTGTGGTGAAAAATCTGTCCAACGACTAGGTGTTACGGAAAGACTTTGAATGCTAAGAGTCATTTCACTCTTCTTCAGCTTTTAATCCACTAAATGATGAACCCGTTGATTTCACCAGCCAATGAAGTTGTTCTTTTCTTCATATGGGTCCAGGAATCAAATGGTAAAGTTTTCTTTCCAAATCTTTCAGATGCATGTATTTTGTGCGACACAGAATTTAGGGGAGCATTAATTTCAAAATCTGCTGCCCCTAGGGGCCCATGGACTCGAACTAACCGTCAACTCTACAAATTCTGAATAATTGAGTGAACCCATTTTGTTTTTAGTTGGTTGAATACGTACACAAAAACAGACACTTAACACCATGGCGTAGGTCTGGAATGCTAGCCAAATATCCATTATCCGATCGATAATCATAAATCATAAACTTGACGTGGGGCATTTCGCTTAATATGGAAAAAGACACTTAACAACTTTATGTATAAATGGACTAAAAATTCTAGGGTACAATTTAAAGGTAACAAGCTAAATATTGTGAAAAAATCTCCCACTCATATAAGACAAGGCATTTTGCTTAATGTGGTTTCCATGCAATTCTTGTTAAGCTTTGGACTCGGATGAAATTAGCCGCTAAAATTGGCTTGGTCAAAAACCACGAGTGTAAATGCAAAGGCAAGTAAAGCGGCAGCTGTAACATAAGCGAGAAAAAGCGAGAGAGAACAAGAAGAGACAGTGGGGTTGACTTTGAAATTAGAGACAAGGGTTTCAATTTTTAATTTAATGATCGAAAGGTGAATATGACTTTGATTTTATTTAAATTCATAGAGTAAATTCTTGGCATGGCTTTCTTTAGTTTTATTGATCTTAATTTTTGTTACATTCTCACATAGATTGTTAATTGAGATATTCACTTTTGATAACAATAAATACTAGGTTATTATTGTGAACCAAGAACAATGAAATTCTTGATGTTCTAAGTTTTTAGTATTATTTAGAGAATAGTTTGTACTGTAATCAATAGCGAACCCAATCAGTTTGATTATGGGGGCTTAGTTTAAGAAATTAATGGTGCGTTTACTTCATGGAATGAGAATGAGATTTCAATATTTACTTGGCAAAATAAATGGGAATGAGAATGTGCTGGAATGCCATTGATATGTTTATTTGGCAAAATAAATAGGAATGATGAATGAGAATGAGAATCAATTTACCAAAATGCCCATAGTATTAATAATTAATAAAAATAATTAATTTATCATTATTAACAATATTATCATTATTGTTGTTATTATTACTATTAAAAATAATATTAACAATAATTAATAATAACTAAAATAATAAAGTTAATAAAATTTCATAATAATAATTATTATTATTAATAATGACATTTAAAATAATAAAATTAATTGTGATTTGAATGAGGGTAATTTGGAAAATATGAAAACATTAGAGGGATACAAAAGTAAACATATATTCCATTCTCAATCACTCATTTTCATTCCCAACCTCCCATGGGAATGAGATTCTCATTCCTTATTCCCAAATTGTGTGGGACCCACACATTTTATTCTCATTCTCAAATTATATTTTGCCAAGTAAACATGAGTTTCATTCACATTCCTTCATTCACATTCCTCATTCCATGAAATAAACACACCATAAATTTAAATCAAGGGAACTTAATTTTTTTTATTGTTCACTTAACTCAAATTTACATTAGGAGAATTTAATCTTTTATTGTTCTTTTTTTTAATTTAAAAAGTAATAATAATAAATTTAAAAGAAATCTACATTTAGTTTTTATTCTTTTCTTTCTAATCTTAAAAAGTATAATAATAAATCCAAGGAAATATGTATAAATATCTTTTAAAAAACAATTAATGCGGTTGTAGATAGGGGTGGGCATGGGTTGGTTTGGGTTGGAATTTAAGTCAACCCAAACCAAACCATAAAAATTTGGATCCAACTCAAACCAACCCAAATATTTTTAACCCAAACCAAACCAAACTATTTGGGTTTGGTTTGAATTTTATTATCAAAATAATTTTTTTAAAATTAATAACAATTAATAATTATTATAATTTTGATATAATTAAATTTTATTAAATTTTAAATTGATATTAAAATATAAAAAAATATAGTGGATAAAAATTATAAATTTTACAATAACTTAATCCTTAAATTAAAGAATACTAGAAAATCAAAATAAAGTTTAATCACAAAAATTATTATTTCTCAATAAATAAGAACGTACACTTTAATAATAAACTTTTACAAACATGACATTAACAATTTAATAATAAATTTTGCCACTTGTTATTTATTTAATTATGCAATATTTGTTTTTATTTATCGTTTTGGTAGTTTTGCGTTATGTACTTGTAGAGATTCAAAATGAGGTCTCTAAAATTTTAAAATAGAACTCTAACCATTAAACGATAATATTTTCTTTAAATCTGGCCAAATTCTTCATATTGTCTTTTCCAAAAGGAGGTTGAGGCATTTTTGAAAGGGAAAATAATTAATCCCATTAATTATATAGCGAAAGGTTATATCATATTATAATCCCGTAATTTTTTTTATTTAGTATTTCTCATATAAAAATTTATGTTTATTTTTTTGATTTAGTATTTCTCATATAAAAATCTATGTTTATCATGGTCGATTTATTATCTTGGATTATATTAGTTTAACTTGTGCTTATTTAATTATGATATACGTTTCATTTTAATCTCATAAAGAATGAAAGAATTAGTTTTCGCTAAACTTCAAGCCGCTCTTGTAGGTTCCTTTCCCAACAATATTGACATGATAAATCTTTAAATCTTACTTTGATAATTGGAGACACTACTGCATCTCATAAATAAATTCAAAACAGCTCAGTATGAGTACTATACAATTCGGTTAATAATTGAATAACCCGCAACGAGTGCCACTCAACAACTAAAAAAGATAAATGAATCTCACAAGCAAGCCACGTATAAGAGTGTAAGGCTTCCGCCTTAGCTTTGTCAACATCATCTGAGTAGACACCATAGTTCATACCACTTAACAATGACCGACCATCATAATTAGCACTACAGCAGCATACCCAAGCTTACAAAACTTAACATCAACAGCCGCGTCTGTGTTAAGCTTAAACCACCCATGAGCAAGTGGCTGCCAAACACAAGCCGCCGAAATAGATCCAACTTTATTAGCCCTCACATTTACACCACCACCATGACCAATATTTACCCACACCCCATACGCCTGAGCCATATTACAAGCAGAATTGAGATGTAAACCTTCATATGTAGCATTTTATTCCTTGCACCCCATATTCCCCACATAACTAAAACCAGCAAATTAAGCTCACCCTTGGTTAAACACAGACAAGAAATATTCAAAAGCATTCCAAACATTTGAAAAAGAAACGGTCAGCACAATCTCTTCAAACCCTGCCAGCCCCCGCACATCCTTTGCATAGTCACGGTGAAAAGAAAGCTTGCACGATATATAGTCTCATACATCTCAAAACAGTAAAGCGTCCATAAATATGATAGTGCTTATAATATTTGATTTACCTTGATTTGGTATTTAAATTATTTTTTATTTAATTAGTAGTTAGTAGTATTACAATTGGTAATAATAAAATCATTGTATAACTTTTACTTTTTCATCTTAAAAAATAATGGTTCTACCAATAATATTAGAGATCTTAACGTTGAGTCCTAATTTGAGTCCAATCGTTATCTGTCATTTATTTATTAGATAGTAAATTTCATAATTAGTAAAATTAATATTTTGCAATCCAATAAATGAATGCCGCATTAGTTATGATTTTAAGTAGAAATATAATTATAAAGTTTTTTTTTCTACTAACAAGTACTTAGATCAGCTAGTATGGAGTTGTTCTAACTTAATCAAGGTCGGTTCGAGACTTGAAAATGCAGTTGTGTTAAATACTTATTGGGAGAGATTTGTCACTCTAATGGTCTTACTCAACTCGAATTTGAATTAGTCAGAGACCAATATAATTTTTGAATACTAAACAATTTAATACATCTAAAAAAATAAAGTTACTTTCCAAATTTTTTCGTATGCATGGACTTTGTGCAACACGAACACAGAATTTAGGTAAGCATCAATTTCAAAATCTGCTGCCACTAGGGGCCCATGGACTCGAACTAACCGTCAACTCTACAAATTCTGCATAATTGAGTGAACCCATTTTGTTTTTAGTTGGTTAAAGACGTACATAAAAACAGACACTTAACAACATGACGTGATATGGAATGCTAGCCAAGTATCCATTATCTAATCGATAATCATAAATCATCAATTTGACGTGTGGCATTTTGCTTAATATGGGAAGAGACACTTAACAACTTTATGTATTAATGGACTACAAATTCCAGGGTACGATTTAAAGGTAACAAGCTAGAAATTGTGAAAAAATATCCCACTCATACAAGATGTGTTCTTCGCCGAACTCTCTAATTCGGGCTGAAGATTGCCCACAGTGGTCTCCAAATGCACCAATCTATCCTTTGTTGACTCTTTTAGCATGTTGACTTCTGTCGTTGTGACTTTCTTCGAAATACACAACTACGCTCTTGTAAGATAGTTTCATACCGAAACTGCACAATCAATCGTCCACAAACTGATTCGTCGAGCCTAATTTGACCTCAAGCTTCCTCTGAAAAATAAAGCAAACCGTGTTGTCCAACACCACGTTGTTTCCAACCCCAAAACAAATTATGCTTTGATACCAGTTGTCATCGGGCTTTTCTCAAAATGCGTGTGGCAACCCGCGTGATGCCGCTAAGCCCCTACTTAGTCAGCCAACTCAAAACCCAGTGCAAGCGATTTTATAAGGAAGCGCGTCAACACTCGCACAAAGGATTTTACACAAGAATAAATTCTCACCAACACAAAGAACAACGGCACACACAACACTGAACACAAGTATTGTTTTTACGGAGGCACCGACCTCCAAATTTTCTATTCCGTAACAAGAAAAGCTTTACAAGATAATGCAAGTAATGTATGCACAAGACGCAAATGCTCAATCAAAACTCATGCTCCCCCCCCCCCCCCCCCTCACATACACCCCATCACTACCTATATACATGGGTTTGCAAGTGACACCCCCACTTGCTAAGATTAGGTGGCGTGAAACCCACACGCCACCTCATATCCCTCCCCAAGATTTCGACCTCCACTAAGCATGTTCAAGGGAGTTCATCACCACTCCCCCAAGGAACAAGGCAACCGCTGCCCATGACTAGAGATAAGGAAGTTGTGGGGGCGTAACCGCCGTTGCCCACTCTCCTAGTGTGTAACCGCCGCTACCCACTCTCCATGTTTTCCCCATTTCTAGTGTTCCAAGGCCATGTCTCCCACTCATGCTTGATTTTTACCCACCTCTTGGAGAATTTCGGCCAACCATGCTCCACGTCCCGTAGCCACTGTCCGCTCACAGTCTGCACACAACGCCTCTCATTTTCGCATGATCCAGCCCCCACGTGCATGCCTCACATCACTGCATGTTGGTGTGCATTCCGGCCTGCCACTAAGCCATATCTCGCAACTGACTTGCGCGCTGCTGAGCACCACGCTCATGCCCGCTCGCTCGTGCGCCCATGTCACGTCCGCTCGCGTGCTGCTATGCCTCATGCCCGGGCTCCCCTTGGCCTCATGCCCGGGCGCCCACAGTGCCACAATCTTACGAGTTGTTGTGTACGCCACCCACGCACGCTATTGTGCGCGCTGCCCAGCATTGCTTGCGCCCATGCCGTAACGTGCAGTCTTTTGCTGCGCCCCAGCTAACGCACCAGTCCCGCCTTGTTTTCGCGCTCACCACAAGCACGCCCACTTAATGCCATGGCTCGGCACAAGGCCCCCAAGCCATGTTACGACAGTTGGCCCCCATGACTCACGGTGGTGACAAACCTCCCCCACCTAAAAAGTGTGACGTCCTCGTCGACGGGGTAATCTCATTCGCCATAACCTCCCCCACACATAGCCATAACAAAGCTAATGCTTCCTTCTCCTTAGCACAAACTCGCATGCCAATGTTGGGCTCTCTACGCATCCACTGTGTCATTCCTTGGTCCCCCGAATGTTCTGCCCTTGTGGAATCATTCTTCACGCCCATGATGACTCCATGCCAATGATACACCCACCAGCCATTCTCGCTGCCGATTGTTCCCTCTTTGCTTTTCCCAAATCGTTGTGCCTGTCCAAGCCCTTGCTTGTGTACACCACAAATCTCGCAACAAAACCCCATGCTTGCTATCTTGTGGCCGAGGAAGGCTGAAACACCCATGGAGTTGACAGCCACACATGTCCCACTCCGCACCAGCCTGCTGTCTCGCAAATCCTCGCTCAGCACATGATGCTCATGACTCCCACATGCGCATCCAAAAAATAGAGAACAATGATGTTGTCCCAAACAGCAACATCATAAACCGAATTGCCCACAATGAAGTAATCACTGGGACTCCGCTTGCTAACTTGAAGTGCCTGAAGCCCCACGCTTCTTCCTTAAAGCACCCGTAATCCCCTTTGTTCAACAAGTACTCATTATTGCTAGTACCACTTAGAATGTCCCCCACATTCTCATTGTGATGAGTCTTCCAGTAATCAGAATCCTCCCCTAAGGACTTAGCTTCCAATTCCCCTTCACCTTGGTCCATGTCTATATCCGGCAACTTGTTTAGTTGAGGCCCTAGTGACTCTCCAGCCACAAATCCCCTAGACATCGTGGTATACTCGTCAAGCCCCTCCACAACTTGAACACGCTCCTCAACCAACAACATCATCGCTGAATTCCCTTCAACTAAACCACCATTAGTAGTCTGGAGTGATGTTTCCGGCCTATTCGCATTCAAATACTCGTATTCGACCATACAAGGCTCCTCCAGGCCTCCGATCCAAATGCAAGATAGGTGAGGATGTACATGCACCTTAGCATTGTACAGGAATTCCATTCCTAAGATCACGTTATACCTTGACATAGCCATTACTACAAATGATGTGTCCTGCGCCCAAGTTCCCACACTCAGGTTGGCCATTGCTATGCCGTTTGGAACCACTTGGTGGTGTGAAGTGAAACCCACAACAAGATTGGCTTTGGCTACTTGCAGTCGAAGGCGTGGTACTAAATTCACCTCTATAAGATTTGTTGTTGCACCCGTATCAATCATTGCCCTCACTTCTACTCCGTTCAGTTTCACCTTCACACATATGAGTCCTCCTTGGTAGAATTCGCCTCTGAGGATGCATGACGGCTCCTCATTGCTCATTGGCTCCTTTTCCACCTCAACTTCTGTGTTGTTCAGCAACTGTAACAGGTTCATACGCACTGTTGCCGCTTCGGCGCGCTTTGGACACTCCCTAGCCCGATGTGGTCTGTCGCAAATGAAACATCCTAAACTCTTTTTCCTTTACGGATTCCCTTGCTTGGTTTTACTCGGGCCATTGTTCTTCTTGCCACCATCACGAGAAAACTGACCTTTCTTACCCTCTTTGGACTTTTTCAATTCAGAAGGAGAAGCATTCACGAATCAAAAGTCAACCAAATCGTCGAAAACTGCTATCGCCGCTGGTAGATCCCTAACAGCTTGCCTCCGCAACTCCGTTTGAGCCCACGGTTGCAAACCCGAGATAAAGTTAAAGCGTTTGTCTTCATCTGCCATATTCTTGATGTCCAACATTAATGAGTTAAACTCATTGACATAATCCCTTACATAATCGGTATGCTTAAGCTTTTTTAGGCTCTCCCTTGTGAGCCAACTCGCATTCCCTGGTAAGAACTGACCCTTCAACTCTCTTTTGAGCACATCTCATGTCTCGATTGCTGGTCGCTGGGCTTCCGCATCTTCTTGAAGCCTGCTCCACCACCACAATTTCGCATCCCCCTCAAGGTACATGCTGGTAATGGTGACTCGCTCCGCTTCGGGCACATGAGCAGGTGGAAATACTGCTCCATATCCCATAGAAAATTCTCTAACTCCTTGGCGTTACGAGTTCCGCTATAAGCTTTGGGTTCGGGCGCCTTTACCTTCGAAGGTCCCTCATCCCCGCGAAGAGTGTTGCTTATTGCCCTTTTCAGCAAGCCCACCTCATTTTCAAGGTCTCTGATGTCGCTCTTCAGCACATCCACCAGTGCAGTCACATCTTCCTTGACCTTATTTAGCTTATCTGAAAACTCACTCACGAACTCTGCACAAGTTTATTTAACGCTAGCCATTACTATGGAGTTTACTTCTGTGTTCTTCGCCAAACTCTTTAGTTCATGCTGAAGATTGCCCACAGTGGTCTCCAAACGCACTAATATGTCCTTTGTTGACTCTCCCGTCATGTTGACTTCTGCCATTGTGACTTTTTCCGAAATACACAACTACACTCTTGCAAGATAGTTTCACATCGAAACTGCACAATCAGTCGTCCGCAAACTAATTCGTCGAGCCTAATTTGACCTCAAGCTTCCTATGAAAAATAGAGCAAACCGTGCTGTCCAACACCACGTTGTTTCCAACCCCGAAACAAACTATGCTCTGATACTAGTTGTCACCGGGCTTTTCTCAAAATGTGTATGGCAACCCGCGTGATGGCGCTAAGACCCTACTTAGCCAGCCAACTCAAAACCCAACGGAAGTGATTTTATAAGGAATCGCGTCAACACTCGCACAAAGGAGGTTACACAAGAGCAAATTCTCGCCAACACAAAGAACAGGGACACACACAACTTTGAACACAAGTATTGATTTTTACGGAGGCACCGACCTCCAACTTTTCTATTCCACAATAAGAAAAGCTTTACAAGTTAATTCAAGTAATGTATGCACAAGACACAAATGCTCAATCAAAACTCATGCCCCCCACATACACCCCATCACTATCTTTATACATGGGTTTGCAAGTGACACCCCCACTTACTAAGGCTAGGTGGCGCGACACCCACCTGCCACCTCAAATCCCTCCCCAAGATTTTGGCCTCCACTAAGCATGTTCAAGGGAGTTCATCACCACTCCCTCAAGGAACAAGGCAACCGCTGCCCATGTTTAGAGATAAAGAAGTTGTGGGGTGTAACCGCCGCTGCCCACTCTCCATGTTTTCCCCATTTCTAGTGTTCCAAGGCCATGTCTCCCACTCATGCTTGATTTTTGCCCACCTCTTGGAGAATTTCGGCCATCCATGCTCCACGTCTAGCAGTCACTGTCCGCTCACAGTCCGCGTACAACGCCTCCAATTTTTGCATGATCCAGCCCCAACATTCATGCCTCACATCGCTGCACGTTGGCGTGCACTCCGGCCCGCCACTAAGCCATATCTCGCAATTGACTTGCGCGCTGCTGAGCACCACGCTCGCGTGCCCATGTCACGCCCGCTCGCGTGTTGCTATGCCTTACGCCCGCGTGCCCACAGCAAAATAGTCTTGCGAGTTGTTGTGTACATCGCCCACGCACACTGTTGTGTGCACTGCCCAGGATTGTTTGCGCCCATGCCGCAGCGTGCACTCTTCTGCCGCGCCCTAGCCAACTCGCCAGTCCCGCCTTGTTTCTGCGCTCACCACAAGCACGCCCACTTACTGCCATGGCTCGGCACAAGGCCTCCAAGCCAAGCTACGGCAGTTGGCCTCCATGACTCACGGTGGTGACACGACATTAGCATTAAACTAAGGACAAACTTAGCTAAAGCATTACAATCTCAGTATGCTAGGTCCATCTCAAGTGGATGACCCAAAAGCTTAAAGTCCAAAAGGTGTAATTGCTATGCAATTCTTGTTAAGCGTTGGACTTGGATGAAATTAACCATTAAAATTGAGTTAATAAAAAACCATGAGTGCAAAAGCAAAAGCAAGTGAAGCGGCAGCCGGTAACATAAGCAAGAAAAAGCAAGAGAGAAGAAGAGGAGACACTGGGGGTGACTTTGAAATTAGGAAGAAGGGCTTCAATCTTTAATTGGACTTCTCAGAAGGTGAATGTAATTATGATTTTATTTAAATTTAGGGAGTAAATTTTTGGGATCGCTTTCTATAGTTCTATTGGTCTTAATTTTTGTTACGTTCTCTCATTGGTTGTTAATTGAGATATTCACTTGTGATAACAACAAATACTAGGACGTTATTGTGAACTAAGAGATGATGAGATTCTTGATATTGTGAGCCTTTCATCACCTCTATTATTATCTAAAGAATAATTTGTGTTGTAATCAATGGCAGACCCAATCACTTTGATTATGGGGGCTCGGTTCAAAAAATTAAATTTAATTTAGGAGAGCTTAATTTTTTTATTGTTCACTTAACTCAGATTTAAATTAGGGGAATTTAATTTTTTTATTATTCTATTTTTTAGTTTAAAAAGTAATAATAATAAATTAAAAGAAATCTACATTTAGTTTTTATTCTTTTCTCTTTAATTTTAAAAAGTGTAATAATAAATCAAAAGAAATATGCATAAATATCTTTTAAAAAGTGATTAATGTGGTTGAAGAGATTTGAACTAAGGTGTGTAAAAATTTAGAGTAGAACTCGTACTATTAAACCATAAATACTTTTTTTTTAATTTTAATTGTGGCCAAATTCTTTATATTCTCTTTTCCAAAAGGAGCTTGAGCCATTTTTAACAGCAAAAATAATAGCCTAGAAGGGGATCCGTCTATGGCTATAATTCTGTTAATTATAGAGTGAAAGGTTATACCGGATTACGGTCCCGTGATTTTTTCTATTTGATTTTTTTAATGTAAAAACCTATGATTATTATGGTTGATTACCTTAGATTATATTGGTTTAATTTGTGGTTGATTTATTATTTTGGATAGTATTGGTTTAATTTGTGGTTATTTATTTGTGGTATACACTGAATTTTAATAACACAAACAGAGAAAATAGTTAGTTTTCATAATAGGAGACACTGTATCTCATAAACAAGTCCAAAACAGCTCAGTATAAGTACTATATTATTTAGTTAATAATTAGATAACCAACAAGAAGTCTGACTCAACAATTAAAGGAGATAAATCAATCTCACTAGTAAGGCAGATACGTAAGCGTAAGGCTTTCGCCTTAGCTGTGTCAACATCGTCTCAGTAGACACCAACCATCATGATTAGTACGACAATAGCATAACCAACCATCCTTCCTAAACTTAACATCACCGCGTTTGTGTTACGCTTAAACCACCCATGAACAAGTGGCTGCCAAACACAAGCCACCGAAATAGATCCTTCTTTATTAGCACTCACATTTACACCCCCACTATGACCAATATTTACCCACACCCCATATGCTTGAGCCATAATACAAGCAGAATTGAGTTGTAGACCTTCATATCACATGTAGCATTTTATGCCCCGCTCCCCATATTCCCCACATAATTAAAACCAGCAAATTATGCTCACCCTTGGTTAAAGCAGACGAGAAATTTTCAAAAGCATTGAAAAAGAAACAGTCAGGACAATCTCTTCAAACCGAGTCAACCCCACACATCCTTTGCATAGTCACAGTAAAACAAAGCATACAGAATAGTCTCATACTTCTCGAAACAGTGAAGCTTCGATAAATATGATCATGATTATTGATTTACCTTGGTTTGGTATTTAAATTATTTTATTTAAGTAGTAGTTAGTAGTAATAAAATTATTGTATAATTTTTATTTTTTCATGTTAAAGATGACAATTCTATCAATAATGTTAGGGATCCCAACAATTGAGTTTCAATTTGAGTTCAATTGTTATCTGTCATTCATTTATTGAATAGTAAATTCCATAATTAGTAAAAATCAATATTATGCAATTCAATAAATGAATGCCATATTAATTGAACATAAAGTTGAAACACAACTGTTGGAATCCCTAGTACTACTCTAATTCTACTATAGAACCTGTCTAGTAAGCATTGAAATATATATTAACATTAAATTATTATTTTTTATAAAAAACAGCAACTAGAATTTCTTTTCACATTACAAAATATCATAGAAGATATCCAAGTTGAAATCAATTCCATTAAGAAGCAAGCAACATACTTTACAAAATCCATATAGAGACATCGTTTGGATTTAATTTCAAATTAGATAATTATTAACTCATATCATAAATGGATCTTATAGGAAAATAAAAATTTCTAAAAAATTATTATTTTATAAACTTATCAAAGGAAAAAGGACATCTACACCCTAAAATTTGGGAAATGGTCATGTAGACCCTAAATTTTTAATAATGGACACTAAGATCTCCTTTTGACTATAATACCTATGGACTTCATTACCTAAAAAAAATGACTCCAAGATTTTATAATAAATAGAAATATAATGTTAAAATAAATGTGACAATATATACATTTTAAAATAATTTCAATATTTAAAAAAACTTAATACTTTACAATCTTATGTTATAGTAAACTAAATTCTATAATAAATAGAAACATAATATTAAAATAAATTATTTTTAATATTATATAAAATACTTTAAGTATTATTAATACATTAGATATATTTTATTAATTGTAAAATCTATTTAATCCAAAGACTTATTGAAGATTTTATAATAAATACAAAAGTATTATAAAATAAATATAATAATTTACATTTTAAAAATTATTTAAAACCTTTGTTAGGAGGGGTGAAGTGGAGACTTCAATTTTCCTTTTCTTTCATATTACTTTCCATAAAGATCCCGCTTTCCCAGAGTGGTTGTAGTGACTAGTGACGTTGTTCCGCATGCAACCAGACGCCTGCATTTGCACTATTTCGGCGCGTCCGCTGGACCCATCCGAAGCCCGTCGGCAGTGGCGTAGCAACTAATTCTTTTAGGAATCCTTTTAAATTTCGTAAGTAAATTAATTTGAGGAATAATAGATTACCAAGTAATGAGAGGTTTGTTTACTCCAATTTCACCTCAACTCCAATACAAAAATAAATAAAAGATTTAAAAATACAGTTACTATAAAATTTTGAATTAATAATAAATTTGTCTGAAAAATTTATCTCAATAAAATTAAGGTGAAATATATTTATGGAATATTATATTATTAGTCCATTAGATAAATTAAACTATTTAAATTATGTTTAAAGTCGATTTTTTTAATTACTATGTACAAATAATATTATAATTAAAAAAGAGAGTTTTGATGTTGGTTTATAAAAATTGGATCGTCTACATAATCATTTTTCGATACCTTTAAATATAATTATCCTTGTTCTTTTATCAAGTTATTAATTTATCACATTAATCCAATGATAAGACTGGTAATGGAGGTTCTAGTGTATATAATATTTAGTTCAAGTATTTAGAGTAAGAATTATCCTGAATTCACAATTATCATAAATAATCAATCAAACAAATATTGGTTTTTCAATTGATATACATACCCTTTAAGGTAATTCCCAAGTTACCTTTAACATAACATATAATCTGGAAAATCTTGCCCGCTCAAAGTGTTAAAATCTAATCCAATGGATGATGTTTAATTTGTCCAAAAATAGTGACGGAAGGGAAACTGGCTGAATTGGTTTGTTTAGAGTGATTGGCAACTTGAACAAATGGTTTGAGGACTGTTTGTGGAGGGGAAAAATTAAAAATTGAAGAGGGAATGCTCTAGGGTTTATCAAAAGAGAAAAAATTAAAAATTGAAGAGGGCTTGTTTAGGCCTCTAGGGATTGTGAAGGGAAAATGAAATTGTAAATTGAACTCTATCCATGAAAAAATTTGCAAAACTTAATCGAACCCGTCAATGAAGTCGTTGCCTATTCGTCTGCAAGCGGTTGCCATCGATGCTTCTTCTTCCTGCAGCTTGGCTGGTCGGTCGAATGCCAGCGGAAAGATTGTTCCGCCGCTTCTCGGTCTGGCTTTCCGTTAAGCAAACATCGTAAGCCTATCATCAAACGTATCACATATGGATTTGATAGAATCCAATGATTGCATGTTCCTTTCCCTTTGTTTGCTTTACTGTTTTTTTTATTTTTATTTTTAAATTGACATTATATTATTATATATTCTCTTTGGTCACTCGTTGTAAAAAAATAAAGATCATTCAATACGTACCCCCGTCATTGCCTGCTTTGACTACTGAATTTACTGATTATAATTTTTTTGGTGAATTATGTTCTATGTAACTTGTTTCCTTTTTATATAGTTACCCATTTGATCTCTGATTTGTGTCGTTGATTGATTTTGATAATACTGATTTCAAAGTTGAATTAAGTATTTATGAATTTTTGTATTGGGTTTTAGCTCTTATACGTTGTTTGTTAAATAATATTTACAATAATAGGAAAATATATTAATTTGACTACATCATGTTTTATTTGCATGCTAAATTTGAAGAACGGAATCAACTCTTTAAGTAGTAGAAATGCCACTTCATATGAAAATTTAAAAAAGTAGATAAGAAAATAGTTCCGATTAAACTCCATCCCACAATTTCATATGATAGGTAATGGAAATATAAAGTAATATGATTTTGTTTAGGCAATATTAGTGTTTAGGCATCTCTTGTTTTGTATTATGTATTATCGTTATAAATGCAATTTAAAAATAGTTAACTTTTCTTAACCATAAATGTTGACGGCTCTGTTTGGTTTAAGTCTTTTATGATTGCTGAATTTGATGGTTTTTTTATGTACATGTAGTCGATGAACAGGGGAAATGGAATGCAGCTGGGAAAAAATGAGCAAGAAAAATGAAGCAGTCACATGTGATGCAGAGGTCTCGGAAATGCTGAGCCCAATGGATCAAAGCCGCAAGATTCTTTGTTTGGATGGTGAAGAATGGGAAGTTGAGGGTGACAATTGGTCAAATGGAAGCAACAATAGGTTTGTGTCGTCTTAGAAATGATCTTATTTGTTTAAATTTAGTATAAGCTAATATACTGGAAGTAGTAAATGTATGATGAAGTTAGTGACGAAATCTTGAAAACTAATAGAAAAAGAAAGCATTACGTCAATTTATAAAACAAAGAAGGGGTTGGGATATATGCAATCACAAATCTACTACCAACACTGTTTGACCTGTTTTTCGGTTGAATAATATACTTTATTTGTATTCATGATCTAGAAATCAAGCTAGTCAGTTTCCATCCAACAAACTTAGGGTTTGGTCTGGATTTTGTCTCCTTAATCATCCAAATTTTGATGAACGAAGAGAACTTATTTTCCATTATATGCTCTTTTTAGCATATTCAACAAGACCACAGCTGTCTTCTCTCTCAAAGTTTTCTCTCCCTGCGAAAGCTTAGAGAATAGAAGTTATAACTGAGCTTCTATAGCTCATTAAATCGCTCTTATTGAGTGTTTTTCTTTTAATTATCATATCTTGTTAATGAAAGTGATTCTTACTGTTATAAAGATTTCTCAATAGTCACTGGAAATAGTTGGGCTGGGAAGGTAAGCAGTTAATGGGGTAATAAATTCTTTCAATAAACTCGAGCAACCTAGCCAGCATTCTTAATGGAGACAGAGGAGCTAATACGGAGGTGCAAGTCAATCTCTAGAAGAGGCAGAAGGAAACAAATTCTCGTTTAAGGGCAGAATGAAGGAGAGGGGTCTACAAATCACAGCTGGATGCCTGATAGGGAAGGTGCTACATACAAGAAATGTAAATGCAGAGGGATTGAGAATCGCTTTGAACCAGGTGTGGCAAACGAAAAGGGAAGTGAAGATTGAGAATATAGGAGACTACATCTTTATCTCCAAGTTTGGGAATGAAGCAGCAAAAAAAACAAGACCACAGCTTGTGTGGCTTTGCTCTTTACTAGCTGCTATAAATATGAAAAACTAGTGACATGAAACTTGTGATGAAATCCATGAAAAATATAATTTATTTGTTTCTATTGAATTTCTTTTAATGATATTAAAGTGTAATACGTACGTGTTCGTCAATGCATGTTTTTCGTCGATCTAGATACCAAAATTATAGCAATGTAGATGAAGAGGGAGTAAAAGATGATTAACAAATTCGGGTTGATTATGGATAGGGATGGCATCTTCCCGTACTCATCCTCGATATTTTGCGTATGTCCCCGTTCCCGTCAGAATTACTTGAGAGAATCTTCATCTCCTCCCCGAATAATAACAGGAGATCCTCGAGGATTCCCGATCCCCGAATAACTAATATATTTTTTTTTTCGATTTTGAGTTAATCATATTAAAATAAAAAATTCAAATAAAAGTAAAGTTCGAAATATGTCTTACATTAATATTCATTACAAAAGTCACATACATTAAATTAGTAAGTAACGTAGCATGCAAGGGATACAAACTTCTTTTACAAACTATCATGAATAAATTAATAGTCTAATACAAAATTGTTACAAATAAAATCGAATTTAGATTCAAAATTAACTTTTTCAATGGTGGCGTGGGCACTTTATAAATGTAGACTATTCCCTTTACAACACAATAGTTAAATCGGAGTAAATCAAGAGGAAATATTATATTATATTATATTAGATATTAAAATTGTGATTCGCTGTGGGCAATTATAACATCTAAAAATAAATAAAAAATAGATTTAAGTTTAAAATATTTAAAGAATATTAAAATTAAAAAATTTTGGGCTAATAGAATCTACTCGGTTTTTTTATTGTCCTAAATAAAAATTTAGGACTTTAATTAGTTAATTAGGCCCAAAAGTTTAATAATATAAATATTTTGATATTTTTTATTTTTACGAATATTTATAATTTTATAATTTATTTACTAATAATTTTAAAAAATTAAAATAAAATTAAAAATTAAAATGGGGAAATGGGTAGGGGATGGGGATTCCACCTCATCCCCGTCCCCTCCCCGAATAAGAAATTGAGTAAAAAATTATTCATGTACCCTCCTCGAATGGGAAAAATCCCTAAAGGTACCCGTACCCGTGAGAATTTTTACCATCCCTAATTATGGATAACTTTTCTTCAGCAATTAGTGCAGCTCGAACCACTGCAGAATTCTTTAAAGACAGGAAACATGGAGACATTATATACGTCTTACGCATCGTTTTTGCACCGCAGAGAAAATAAAAGCTTAGTTTATGGATTTAAATTGATGATGATTTGTAATTTATATCCTAAAAGTCCTTGGAGATTTTATGTACTCCTTTAGTGCTTTAAAAATTTTTGATTTGTAATTTATATCCTAAAAGTCCTTGGAGATTTTATGTACTCCTTTAGTGCTTTAAAAATTTTATGTGCCTCTTCAGTGTTTTAAAAAATTACCAATGGCTTCCTATTTATGTCATGTTTCCAATAAAAAAGTTAAATCCTACTTTCTGTTCTATATAGTTGCAAATTTTTTTTCTTTTTAATCCATTTGCTTAAATAATTAGCCAATAGACTGGGTTGAATATACAACTCGCACTTTTTATCTGATATTTTCCAAGAAGTTTTTCGTTTTTGCTTTATTCTTAACATGTTCCTTTAGCTAGTTTTGAAGAAGCTGAAGGAATTTAACTGTTCTTGATCAGAAACGAGACAGTAGTTTGAGGCCACTGACATCTAGTGGAATTAATTTTCATACATAATCCTGACATTGTCAATCGCCAGTTTGGTTGTTCTATTGAATCCATTTGCTTATGTAGCTACTGAATCTTGATTGTAGATCTGCTCAACATCTGGAAGGTTCAATGACTAGTCCTATTTTGGTTTGCTGGAACAACCAGAGGACATTTTGCTGAACTTGGTTGTGATTGCAACTATGGTTTGCCAAATCATTGGTAGCAGAGCAGAAAGAAATGGTTGAGCGAACTGGGAATAAACTTTACTCATGGGATGAATTCCTCCACTTGGTTAGTTTTGACGACTTTAAAATCTTTGGGAAAAAGTATCATTATCTGCAGTAGTTGTTTGTTATGAAGAGATAAACTAGTTCTCTCCCAAGTTCCAATAGACAATCAGCAGCAGAGCGTTTCTACTACCCATTTCTATTATTATTATTATTATTATTATTTTCCACTTGGTTGTGTTTTGTAATATCTTTATTTTTGCAGGATACGGTTGAGAGATTACTATTGGCTAATACTCCCTTGCTTAGTTGCTTTGAATTTTGCCTTTACCTGTGACGGCACATATGATAGGAGTCGCACAATATAATTTTCCTTGTAATTAACCAAAAAAAAAAAGTTAATAATGTTTTTCACAAATAATACATTTTTTATGCCCCCATCGAATAGAATCAATATTCAGTTATTCACACGGCCCGGGGATTAATTAATTAAGAACATAATAATTTTAATTAGAAATGAAAACATAATGTAACTCTAATAATAATAGAAAAAACACTGAATGACTAATTAAATTTGATTATGCTTTTATTTAATAAAACTTTCCTCCTCCCATTGAGGTTCATTAAAATAAATAAATAAATAATTGTATAAAACAATTGGAACCAATATACATTCATTAATAATATAATTTCAACTCAATCTGGAATTGGATTTAAAAGTTATAGAATCAATTAAAGTAAAATAAATTAAAGTCTTTTTAATAGAATAAGATAGTAATTAGACTAACTATAATTTTTTTTATTTCAATTCTTCGGAGTACATTAATTCTTTTGATAGCAACAAATAGAATTCAAATCATTATTGAAATATAGTATACATTATAGGATTTAACCATGTTGAATTTAGTTTCATTGAAAGAATATGTTATATTGTAAATCGATTTCACTTAAACGATATAAGTATAGCTACATATTCAATTGAAATTGCTAGTAAATTAACAATGATGAAAAATAATATAAATAATAATCCAAAATCAATATAATTAAATTTGGAAAAATAAAAAACCATTAGGCTATTTATTATTGTATTTAGTCATTCAAAAAAATATGTTATAATATGAGATACTTACAGTTCACATTAGGATATACTGGATTGTAAGCACTATGAATGTGTTTGGTATATAGTTTTATACTATATTATATAAGTTGTATTGCATTATAGTGTATTGTATAAAGTAATATTATTTTATATTAATGTTAAAATTAAATTAATATTATTTAAATTGATTAACGTTTTAGGGGTTTATTATTAATTTTTGAATTTAAGTATAATATATATATATATATATATATATTAATGTTTATAATAAAAATGATTTAGTAATATACTATTATTAAATTATAAAATATTACAATATTATGTTACATTATTAATAATATTATATTATAATATTAATTTATTTCTATATATTAGTTATTATAATGTAGGATAATAAAGTCGATTATAATTGTTTAATTAAAATTTATTTTTAAATTTAGTGTGTTTGTAAATAATAAATGACAATTTTTTTTATAAATTCGTTTTTATTTAGTGTAACAATAATAAAATGATTTTATGTAATAAAATAATGTATTATCATTTGTTTATTAATTATTTAGGTTTATTATTATCTTATATTATCATTTAAATTAATTTTTTATTAAATAATAAAAGTTAAATGATTATATTTAAAATGTAAATAGTATTTTAAGGCAATGCAACCTAACCCCACCTTCCATGAGTTTGTTTTATACACTTTTTATTGTATTAGCCACATTTTTTAATAAAATGCAAGGCAATCAAAAATTACAGCCAAACATGGGTTACCATAAGAATACTACTTTAATGCAATGTAATACAGTGTAATGTAAGCTGTCAAATGCACCTTATGAAAACCATGTTGTACATCGTATAATACATGCTATGGACAATGTAGTTATCTTCGATTAATGAAATACTCTTATTTAATAGAAAATGATATCAATAGTGAAAATAAATTAATTTATCCCCTACTACTATAATTCTATTAATAACAATTCTGATGAGCATAAGTTATATAATATTCATCACCTTTAACATATCACTCTTGGGCCATGTTTGGATGCTATGATTAAGTATGAGATTGGATTAATTTTGAGATTAAATATTTATCTCATGTTTGGCAAGCTTAGTTAGATTGGATTAAGGGGGACTAAATTTGAATTTAACCCTAAAATCATGAGATTAATAATCCTTATTTATACATGGGTTTAGTTGGGATAAGATTAAAGAAAAAAGTTATTCTTAGTTGGGATAAGATTAAAGAAAAAAGTTGTTCATATATGAGATTTTTTATATTTTTATTTTTATTTACACCTAATATTAATTAATTAATTTTTTATTATGATTTATTAAAATTTATTTTTATTTATTATCTATGATCTAATTAAATTGGTAATTTTACTTCTACTAACTCTTGAGATTAAACTTTCATTACTAGCATATTTAACAATTTATCAATAAAACTACCCATTTAAAAATTTATTGCATTATTTGATTGTCTTAAATTTAATAATCATTAATAGAATATTAAAAGTAATCATGAAAATTAATAATACCATTAATTAATTGATTTTACATAATATTTTTAAATATTTGATAAGAATTAATTAAATATTTAATTTTTTTGTTTATTATATTATGACTACTCAATAACTTATTTACAATATATTTAATTTTCTTATTAATTATTTTTTAAATTTATTTTAATTATGATTATAAAATTTCATGAATAATTGATATTTATATTCAAATATTAACTTAAATGCTATTTAATATTATTTAAATATAATTTAACATAGTCTAATTCGATACTGTACCAAACGTAGGATTATATAATATAATGCAACTTAATTAAATTTAATCTAATCCAATTCAATTCTAATAATTAGTTTAATCAAATCCCACATGCCAAACATAACCTTAAGTCCTTAGCTTTTAATAAAATTTCATATATTAACTGATTCTAATTAGTATCTATTTTAATATTTTATGTAATAGAAAATAATAAGTGTTAGGGGTCAATTTCGGAATGAAAAGTGATACTTATAATTGCACATGATAGACACTACTTACTACTTACCTAAATTTACTTATAATTTAATCACATACATCATGAAAATTGGGATAAAAAAATTTAATAATTACTACTTACTAATTACCTGGTTTGTTGTAGTGCTTTGGTGTTTGAAATTTTATCTTAAAATATATGATGTTCAGAGTAGAGGTGGCCAATCGGCCGTGCTGGTCCAGTCCCATCAAAGGAAGCCCACGCATGCTCATGCTCGTGTTGTACTGTGTCCACTATGCATTTTATATCATGTCGTACCGTGCTTAATTTTTTTTTCTTAGGCCTGGCCCACCACACGTGTCGTGCCGTGCCTAAGAAAAAAAACCCACCAATTATTTTTTTTTTTTTAAGAGCGCATGTCAAGTTGTTGTCTTATTTTTTTAAGTCTTTGTACTTTTTTGGATCCATGTGCCTTTATTCAAATTTAATAAAATAAAAAATTCAAAACTCAAGTTCATATTCAATAATAATAAATTAATAATTATAAGAGAATGTAATATTAATTACTAAGTTTGACTCTATATTAGAAATCTTTTTTAGTACTTAACAACAACAACAACAATAATTTTTTTAAGGGTTAACTTAATTGTTAACTTGGAATTATGTATAGTCATATATCATAGTTTATAATAATATTAATACACATTTATAAAATCATGATATTAATTATTTATTTGATAAATTATAAATGTAAATCAAATTTATTTTTTTGAAACTAAGAATTAAATAAATTTAAAATTTGAGCTAATAAAATATATTACATGATTCAATTTTAAGTTATTTATAAAATCATAAAATTTTAAATTTACTTTCATTAAAAAATGAAACGTGCTTATAGCGTATTTTTTCGTGTGTCGTGCTTTTAAGGCCCACGTACCTAAAATCTATACCCAGCCTAGCCCACGTGCATGCCGTGCCGCGTGTTTTACCGAAACATATTCGTGCCGTGCTGTGCTATACAAACATGTACTATACCCATACCATACCTCGTGCCGTCCAGCCTATTGTCCACCTCTAGTTCTGAGCATGAAAAACTAAAACGGTTAATTAATTAATTTGCTGTTAAAGCTGATGATGTCATCATGCCACATAACTGATGCAAGTCCAATCCATCGAAGACAGCCCACATGATGACTAGAACAAGCCCATTACACCAAGTTAACATAGCTTTCTAATTACACCCCTTCAAAATTCTTATAAAACCATCTTAAATTTTATTTCGTAAGACATCCATAGTTTGATCTATAAAATATAAACTCATCAAACACCTTGCCATGAAAAATTTACCTTAAAAATGTATTTCTTTTAAGTTTCAATTTATGAAATACATACAAATCTTAACATCTTTAATTATTTTATTCTTATTACATAGTTTCTATATTCGTACTTTATTTTTAGTATTTTAAATGCACGGTCTAGTGAAATCAAATTCTAATGGTATATTTGTTTCTTCTCGTAACTTTTACAAAATTCACCTTGAATTAAAAAATTAATAATAAAATATGTAATTACTTTTACAATATGTATGGTAAATTATTTTACACGTGTTAAAAATAAAGTAAAGTAACAAGAAAGCATAGACTCTGTTTTGTGCTTTGATAAATAGTTGTATATAGTCGCGCGATTTAATAAGGAAATTACAGTTATAATTAGAACGAGCGAATTAATACTCAAAGTGAAAGCGAGGGAATGATTTTTGTGAAAGTTGGAGAAGAAACGAATTTTGCCGCCATTAGAATTTCACTCAACAGTGTGTTGCTGCGCTAAGAACAATATAAGTGTAAAATTATGCTCATCAACACTTATATTGTCACTATATTTATTAATTATAGTAGGGGATAAATTTAAAGTAGCTTTTCACGGTTGAATTTAGTTTCTATTGCCGAAGTTTATTTCATTAACATTGGATGATTAGTAATTAAATTGTCCATGGTGTGTCTCACATAATTTAGTTCTCATGGTACTTATAATCCAATTTATCCTAATGTCGATCGTAATAGACGCACATTAATTAGAACATATTTTTTCAATGACTAAATTCATTAACAAAAAGTCTGGCAATAATTCATTTATCGTTATCTAATTAAATTGATTTTGGATTAATAGTTTTATTATCTTTTAGTTTGTAAATTTTCTAGCAAATTGAATTAATGACTAAACTTTGAATTTTATGACTAAATTATAGTCGAATTACATTATAACATACTCTTTGAATGAAACTAAATCTAATAATGTACATTATATTTCAATGATGTTTTCAATTTTAGTTTTTGCTATCAACGTTCTTGATATGGGTCCTAAGACTTTTCAACCCCATCGAAGTTTAGTTGCTTTTTTTTTTTTTCCTAATCTTAATCTTTGGCT
The DNA here is from genome assembly GCF_000493195.1 of Citrus x clementina. NCBI lineage: Eukaryota > Viridiplantae > Streptophyta > Magnoliopsida > Sapindales > Rutaceae > Citrus > Citrus x clementina. The sequence continues at coordinate 9,760,264 of NW_006262022.1, forward strand.
TAATTCACAACAAACAATCACTAGTAAAAAAAAAAAAATTACATTCTTTAATGCTTTAATGATCCGATTTTTTAACCCATTATATTTATATATTTCAAATTCTCATAGTAGCAACGGCGTCGTTCTGAATACTTTTTGGAAAATTTTGAAATCTTTTCGTCTTCCCTCTCTCTCTCTCTCTCTTCGTATTGCCTCTCTTCCTAAATCATTCGGAAATCTTCCCAAATCAAACCAAGTAGACGAAACAAATACACTTTAAACCAAACAAGAACAGTTCGAAGAAATCCTAACAAAGATGGAAGATTGAAGACAAGAAACCCTGATAAACCCTAACAATATTGAAGATAAGAAACAGAATATCTAAGCTCGAAGCTCTTTCGCTAGAGGTGACTCTCTCTCTCTTCATATAATTGTCTCATTTTTTTTTTAAATTCATTATTATTTAGTCCTAGATAAAGTTTTAATTTTCGATTTTTTCAGTGTTGTCCCTTGTCCCGGCTTGGAGATAAGAATTTTTCAATTGAAATTCTTTCTCGTAGGTCTCTCTATTTCTTCATTTCACCTCACTCAGCACAAGGAAACTTTAAGCCCTCACGACCTTCAATCAACGCACCAAAACCCTGGGCCGACCCTGCAAATCCTGGTTTTGTGGGCCATACTCCCCTTCCCGGTTCACTGTATAGAAATCACGAGATCTTTGTGAAGCTTTGGGATCACATTCAGTTCGATAATTCTTCGTCCATTGATGTTCATTTCTCTTTTTTCATCTTTGTTCTATATTATTTCTTTTTATTTTTGTTCTATATTATTTCTTTTTTTGTTTGTTTGCTGAGAAAATCTAGAGAGAATATTTAAGGACCTAGTCCTGCTTGAAAGATACAATGAGTATTTTTTATTTTTGAAATTTAACTGTTTGCAAGAGAAAATTATTTGTCTTTAATAGAGCATTTAAGAGAATAAATTGAATAATTAATTTTTTTTAGTCATGGGATTTCAAGTGTAGTTATGCATCCAGAGTAATTTTGGGTTTATGAGGATTGTGTCCATTTATGAATTTTTTTTTCATAGAAGAGAAAAGAGTGATTTCAATATTTCAAGGGTAAAAGAAGTTATTCTGGTAATATCCCTTTATTGAATTCAACCATGTAATTTAATTTGAATCTATGTAATCTTTTTAAATACTGCTTGTAGAAGTTGGCAATTTCATTCTTCCATGTTTGTAGGATTTACTTGATGAAGAAGAAACAAATGACTCTTCCCAAAACCTGTTTGAAAGCATCAGCCTTGCCTGCAGCTCAAAGGATTATAGCAGTAAGTTGTCTCTAACTTTGTCTACACAGGTCTATAATCAATCCATTGTTGTGATGTTGTGTTAGTCCTTGATATTTTTGCTAAAGGATTGATAACATATCCATAATTTTTCAATCATTATTATGAACCAGGTCTGGGGATATGATAAACTAAGGAGTGATATTATTTTGCTGACATAGAGGGGAAAGTGTTAAGGATCGCTTTTTTTTTTGGGTTATTAAAGATGATAATCTTTTGTAAAGCATATATTTTTTTTAATATTTGTGCTACTTTTTTATGCAGTAGTGATGCAACTTTTTGACGTAGTAATGATGATGATAATAGTGTAACCAAATTATAATAATTTAGCATCAATATAAATGGCAAGAATATTTGTGTTTGTGGGATGGTTGCATAAATGGATTAATTCCTCAATTGTGATGGTTGCTAAGAATTATGCAGGCAATTATAGTTTTTAGAGTATAATATGTTAATGTAGTAGCACTATATACGGACTCAGCTATCTTGCAACAATTACATGGTAACACCAATTTTTGTCTTTTCTTGAATTTAGTCCTTTATTATTGGATTTAGTAAAAAAGTAGTTTCAATGGTAGAGATTTGTCTATTTGAATATTAACATTACACTCCCTGATATTTATTAAAAACATAAACAAGTTAAATAGTTAAAATTTTTAGCACATATTTCCAAATTGTCTCTAATTTATATTGTTTAATTAGTAGTGAGTATTAAAAAATAAATTTTATTTTTAATATTATATATTTTATTTAAAAGAATAAAATTTTAATATTATTTATTTTATTAAAAATAAATATTATTTAATATTATTTATTCCATTTTATTTAATATTATTTAGTCATATGCTAATTATTTTATTTTTTCTTTCAAAAAACTAAATAAAATAAAATAAAATAATCAGTACAGCGCCTTAAAAATAAATATTATTTTTAACATTTTTTTATCTTTTTATTTAATATTATTTAATCATAGGTTTATTATTATATTTATTCTTTTAAAAATAAATAATATTTAAATAAAATAAAATAATCAATAATGAGCCTTAAAAATAGATATCATTTTTAATATTATTCATTTTTATTGTATTTAATATTATTTAGTCATAGGCTTATTATTATATTTATTCTTTCATAAAACTAAATAATGTTAAATAAAATAAAATAATCAGTCATGAGTGTTAAAAAATTAATATTATTTTTTACTTAGTCATAGGCTTATAATTATATTTATTCTTTAAAAAACTAAATAATATTAAAAATAATAGTGTCTTAAAAATAATATCATTTTTAATATTATTTATTTTATTTAAAATAACTTTTTACTATTATTTGTTTTATTTAAAATAACTTTTTAATATTATTTACTTTATTTTATTGAATATTATTTAGTCATAGGCTTATTGTTATATTTAGTCTTTTTAAAAAGATAAATAATGTTAAATAAAATAAAATTACATTTTAAAAAGTCACCGGCTAAAGTACATAAACTTATAAATAAATGTAAAAAAAATAATATAATATAAAATAAAATAAAATTACATTTTAAAAGGTCACTAGATAGAGCACATAAACTTATAAATAAATTATAAATAACAAAGAAAGTAAGGAGTTAAATGAAACTTAACTTCACATAAGACAAAAATTGGTAGCACCTTGCAACTGTTGCAAGGTAGCTGGACCCACTATATACATGATAGGAGAAAATTGACAATTCCAACCATTATAATTGCATTATTAAAATGTCCAAGTTGGTTGCTCAGTCCACTGTGTGAAGCAACTAACTTAGGCAATTGAAATTTTTGATCTAGGGTTAGGCCTGTGATGGGTTGGCATTGTTTTGCTTTTGATGTTGTAGCTGTTTATGAGATTTGCTTCATTTATTTGCAGGAGCACGACTGATATAAAAATAGATGAAACAAGCCCAGCCCTAAAGAATTGATTTCGTTCCATATGCTGAAAATGAAATAACAGGGGCAAAACTGAGATGGCTGGATGGTTCCTTGCTCTGGTGAGAGATTTATTCAGAAATTAATATGTGACTTTGTAAGTTATCAATAATTTATTTAATTGTCACATTGGTTCAAACAATTGATAGTTATTAATAATTTATTTAATTCTCACATTGGTTCAAACAATATCAATTGTTTGAGATTTGAGAAGTAGCCCAGCTTGTTTCTTCAAACTTTTTTCTCCACTTCCTTCAACAAACCCCCCCCCCCCCTCCTCCCCCCGTCAAAAAAAAAAAAATCTCGTTATTGGGGTAACAATGATTCTTGATCTTTTAGATTTTACAGGTTTCAATATCTGTGTTAAATGTATCAAGGGGAAACAAACCAATAAAAAGAGATTTGAAGCCAATAGAACTTAGAATGTATTAGAACTCATACATACAAACATTTGTGGGCCACTTCCTGTGACAGTTTGGAATGGTCAACAATATTTTATGATGTTCATAGACGATTTTTCTAGATATGATTACATATATATTCTCCATGAAAAGTTACAGTCCTTAAATATGTTCAAAATCTTTAAGGCTAAAGTTGAAAACCAACTCGGCAAAAGAATAAAAAAAATCAGATCTGATCGTGGTGGCGAATACTATGACAGATATGATGGTTCAGGTGAACAACATGCAAGACCATTTGTTAAATTTTTAGAGGAATGCAGTATCGTCGAACAATATATTATGTTAGGTTTGTCCATTATGAATGGTGTTGCTGAAAGACAAAACATGACGCTTTAAGCCATGGTGAGGACTATAATTTGTCGTTTTACCTTACTAGAATTACTATGGGGATAAACACTTAAGATTGCAACATATATCCTTGATAAAATTTCAACTAAAACGACCAGGGGTGGGCATCGGATCGGATTCAAATTTGAAGGCAAATCCGATTGGATGAAATTTGTGCGATCCGATCAGATTTGGTTCGGATCGGATCGGATTCGGATCAATCCAAATCATCCGATCGGATTTGCATTGTAAACTAAAAAAAAACTGAAAATTAAAAAAATAAGCTAAATGACTAAATTTTTTGGATGATAATTTTTATTTTGGTTTATTTTATTGTTGGATGATATAATGATAATATTTATTTTGTGATTTTGTGTTGTTTATTTATTTGGAAACTTTGAGTAATGTTTGATTGTTTATTTTGTGTTATTTGTTTGGAGACTTGGAGTAATGTTTATTTTGTGTTGTTTACTTGGAGACTTGGAGTTGGAGCAAAGTTTGTTTTGTGTTATTCATTTGGACTTTGGAGAGTTGGAGCAATGTTTATTTTGTGTTGCTTATTTGGAGGCTTGGACTTGGAGTAATGTTTATGCACCTAGCTTGTAAGAGGATTACTAATTAAATTAAATGGGAGTGTGTGCACAAAATGAATGCATATAAGAATATAAATGGGCCGTTGATTATAGATTATTAGATTTGATTATTTAAATGTTTTCATTTTAATGGTTTATATTTTTTTATTTTTGTGAATGGAAACTTTGTATCGGCTTGTTTTCTTGGTATATGTCAATGACATATTGTCAAGGAAATAATACATTGTCATTTGTCAACTTGTTTTGGTTTTTTTTTTTTAAATGGTTAGTAAGTTTTCATTAATTATATATTTCATAAATTTTTTGTGAGAATTGTTAAAAATATCCAAATCCGATTTCAATCCGAATTAATTTGAATCCAAAATATAATCCGAATCTGATATATAATCCAAAATCTAAACTCATCCGATCCGATCCGATCCGAATAATTCGGATCGGATTTAAAGTCGGATTGAATTCGGATGAATTTTTTTTCAATCCAAATTATCCGAAATCCAATCGGATTCATCCGAATTCGAAATTGCTCACCCCTAAAAATGACTACCAAAACCCCTTACGAGCTTTGGACATGCAAGAAGCCTAATTTTAAAGAACTTGCATGTTTTAGGATGTCCAACTGAGGCAAGGCCTTATAGGCATAATGAGAAGAAATTGGACTCAAGGATGGTAAGTTGCTATTTTATTGGATATTCAGAACGATCTAGAGGTATAAGTTTTATGATCCCGCGACTAAGTCAATTTTCGAGTTAGAAAATGCTCGGTTCTTTGAGGATGTTGAGTTTGTAGGGGGAGATATGACTAGGGACTTTATCTTTTAAGATAAATATATTAATATTCTCATAGGTGTTATTGGCATTAATCAAGATATTATTCCTGACTTTGTTCAAGACACAATAAATCAAGACAATATTAGAGAACCCCTTACATAAGAAGTTCCAGAAGAACAAATTCTACCACCTCACAAACCTAAGTCATTAAGGAGATCCACTAGAGAAAGGAGAAGTGTATTGCCAGATGATTACATTGTATTTCTCTAAAAACATGAGATAGACATTGAAGTGATGGAAGATAATCCAATCAATTTCCATTAAGCCATAAAAAGTTCAAACTCTCAAGAGTGGTTGATGTCATGAATGAAGAGATGAAGTCCATGAACGACAATGACGTATGAGATCTTGTCTCATTGCTGGAAGGTGTGAAAGCTATTGGTTGCAAATAGATATTTAAGACAAAGAGGGATTTAAAAGACAATGTGGAGAGATACAAGTCACGTCTTGTTGCAAAGAGTTTTAGGCAGAAAGAAGGCATCGACTATAAAGAGACTTTCTCTCTAGTTTTTTCGAAAGACTTTTAGAATTATAATGGCATTGGTGGTGCATTTTGATCTTGAATTACATCAGATGGATGTAAAAACGGTATTTTTCAATGACGACATTGATGAGACGATTTATATGGTGCAACCAGAAAATTTTGTGCCCAGAGACCCAAAGAATATGGTTTGCAAACTTAAGAAATGTATATATGGACACAAGCAAACATCTCGATAATGGTATTTCAAGTTTCATCAAGTGATCACCTTATTCAGTTTCGAGATAAATTTGGTCGATAATTGCATATGTGATAAGTTCTGTGGGAGTAAGTATATTTTTCTAGTTTTATATGTCGATAACATTTTGCTTGCCAGCAGCGATATAGGCTTATTGCATGACACCAAGAGATTTCTAGCTAATAGTTTTGAGATGAAAGATTTTGGTGATGCCTCTTTTGTATTAGGCATACAGATACACTGGGATCGCTCTCGGGATATTCTTGGATTATCACAAAAGAGCTATATCGAAACAGTTCTTAAGAGATATGGCTTGTAAAATTGTAAACTAAGTGATACCCCTATCGCTAAGGAAGACAAGTTTAGTCTCAATTAATGCTTTAAAAATGATTTTGAGGAAAAAGAAATGCAGAAGATTCCTTATGCGTCAGCAGTAGGAAGTCTAATGTATGCTCAGGTTTGTATGCGACTAGATATTGCGTACATTACTGAGATATTGGATAGATATTTAAGTACTGCAGGAGTTTACCATTGGAAAGCAGCCAAATGGGTCTTGCGGTACTTATAGAGAACAAAAGACTACATGCTTACATATCGGAGGTTGGATCAGCTTGAGATTGTTAGGTATACGAACTTTGATTTTGTTAAATGCCAAGATAGTATAAAATCCACTTCGGGTTACATTTATCTGTTAGTTGGGGCCGCTATTTCCTGGAAGAGTGCTAAACAGTCTCTTATAATCTCTTCTATGATTACAGTAGAGTTCGTAGCATGTTTTGAGGCATCTAATCACATAATATGATTGCAGAATTTTGTCACGAGGCTGCGTATAGTAGATGGTGTTAATAGACCATTCATATTATTTTGTGGCAATAAGTCAGCAGTGCTGTATTTCAATAACAACATGAGCTAGACGAAGTCGAAACATATAAACATCAAGTTCCTAGTTGTTAAAGAAAGAGTTCATAGTGGACAATTGTCTAGAGTGCACATTGGTACGAACTCCATGATTGCTGATCCACTTACTGAGGGATTGCCACCCAAGATGTTTCATGAGCACACTGCTTATATGGGTGTCGTGTCATTAATGAACATTCAGTTTTAGTGGGAGTTTGTGATTTTAGATGCTCTTGTAATATAGACATTTTTTAGTTATTTTAGTTTATTGATATTTCGGGTTATTTTCTGTAGAAAGAAAGTTTTAGTTTATTCATACTCCGTTCTTTTGGTATGATTTGATCTCATTAAGGTTAAAGGTGGACCAGTTGGAAATAACATGTTAGGATCACATTGCATGAAATTTTCTTGTTATACATCCACATCATGATCCATGTCATTCGGTTGTATTGGCATAGTGATCATTGATGGGTTGAGTTATGATAGTTGTTACGAATGCCACTTTGATCTTATGTTGGTATGATTAATGTACCGAATTAGTTGTAAATACATTTCAGTAATAACAATAAGGTTGAGCTCATACAATTATTTTTTGTGAAGCATAATTATAAGGTTACACATATAGTCCAAGTGGAAGATTGTTAGATTTTTAATTCAATATTGAAGGTTAAGCCTATTTAAAAGTAATCTATTTAGATTTTTAGTATTATGGGTTTTAATATATCTAATAGGGTGTGAACCTTTAATGTGTAGAGACTCAATAGTATTTTAATTTTGTGATAGGTAAAATTCAAAATACCTAGTGATAATAGGAAAAAATTGTTTATAAAAGTGGTTATAGTCCTCAGGTCACACATATTCTTTCCATTTTTTCTGATATCCCATCATCAGAGAGAGAGCGTAGAGAGAACTAAAGGACTCTCTATGAGAACGTGTAGATTTGGAAGGTAAACCACACAACCCTAGAGATGAATTAAGTAATATGGAGTTAGGTACGCTTCCGCACAATTTAGTTATTGATTCTTAGTGATACAACATGAATATTCTTGGGTCATAAGTGATGATTTTCACCAAAGATTTTCCTACCCTAACAATTTTCTCTAGACTTCCATTGAAGGACGTTATCAAATTCTCAATTACTTCCAAACGATGGAAGTATTTAATGGAGACAATATCTATGCTCGAAATAAATGACGATAACTTAAATGTGTCTAATTCTTTCCATAAATCTGTGGAAAAGTTTTGGATAGATACCATATGGGATGCCTTCGTGTTCTAAAGATCACACTAATAAAGTGCATTCCTGCAGAAACTATTGAAAAGTGGTTGGCAGCCCTATTGAATACTAAGCTAAAAGAAATTTGGATTTTCTTACCCTAGGCAACTCATATCAAGCTACCAAAGGAGGTCTTTCAAACCACGGCATTGAGGAAGTTAATGTTAGATCTGCAATCGATTGGAATATACATGATAACATCTCCCTTAGTGGACTTAAATCTTTATATCTGAGTGTCAAATTGCCAAACCAAGAATCCACCAAGAGATTGTTAGAAGGCATGAGATTGCTGACAGACTTGAGTCTTGATAGTTGTGATTGGACGCTGATAACATATTTGAGCGTTACAATTCCCTCACTTGAGATGTTGTATATAAAACACAGGGTTGGTTATGATACATGGACTAAAAGTCACTGTATCACAAAATTGACCCCCTTGTTGATGGCAGCCAAACAACATTTGTGACTGGCAGCAACTGGTTTTCTAATCGGTTGCTGCCATTAATATATATTTTTAATTTAAATAAATTTAAATAAAAAATTTATAAAATAAATAATATTTTAATAATAATAATAATAATAATAATAAGCAAAAAAGATAAGTAGAGTAAAAAAAAAAAAAAATTTATTATAAAAATTTTGAAAAATAAAATAAAATGAATGTTAACAAAAAAACAAAAGTTTAATTCATTTTTTATGAAATCTGTCTCATATTTAACATTTGAAGTTTCATGTTTAATGCTTTGTGTTTCATGTAATTATTTTCCAAATACCCAGAAGTTTTTCTTTTTGCTCCCGTTTCATGTTTACGTTGAAGTTTCATGTTTCAAATTCTGAGTTTCATGTTTGAGGTTTTAATGTTCACTGTTACAGGAGTACTCGTATTTTATGTTTATTGTTGCATATTTTAAATAAATCGTTTCATGTTTGTTGTTCTATGTTTCATATAATTATTTTCTAAATACCTCAAAATTTTTTTTTTTTGCTTTCGTTTCATGTTTACATTGAAGTTTCATGTTTCAAGTTCCGAATTTCATGTTTGAGGTTTTATGTTCACTATTATAGAAGTACTCGTATTTTATATTTATTGTTGTATATTTTAAGTAATGTGTTTCATATTTATCGTTATACATTTTATGTAATTATTTTCCAAATATCCCGATATTTTTCTTTTTTGCCCTCGTTTCATGTTTACGTTCAAGTTTCATGTATACTATTATATATTTTATGTTTGCTGTTTTATGTTCATCGTTACAGAAGTACTCATATTTCATATTCATTGTCGCATATTTTAAGTGAACTGTTTCATATTTGTTATTCAATGTTTCATCTAATTGTTTTCATGTAAGGAAAACAACTAGTCGACTTCGTATATTAAAGCAACTTTTTCGTCCTTTTCTTCCTCACTTGTTCTCTCTCTCTTTATTGCTTCTTTTTCCAACTCTCTCTAGAATTCTTCATTTACCACTTTAACAACCAAATTTAATTTTCATTCATTATAAAATTATTATAAAAAATGGAAAACCACAGGTGCAACATTTTGTCGAACAAAAAAAGGCAACCTAGACTATTAAAAGAATAAATCAGAAGTAAAATAATTCTATGTGGCATTTTGTCAAATATTATGTGTGCATTATATTTATGTACTATATCATTACAAATTGTTTTCTCCACATCCAATGGGTTACAAATATAATAACTTTAACAATTTACAAGGCTGAAGTTTAAAGCCGATTTACCTCGATGAGAGGACGAAAGATTGGGACTGAGAGCGGGAGCAGGCGCAAGAGCAAAAGTGAGAGCAAGGTGGAGCGTGAGTGCGAGTTGAATCAAGATCAACAATAGCAAGACCAAGAGGGGAGTGGGAGTGAGAGAGTGAGCGAAAACGATACAGAGCTTGAGATCCAAAAGGAGAGAGAAAATGATTTCATGCAAAGGTAGAGCATGAGATCGAGAGTGAGAGAGAACAATCTTTTGCTTTATGATCAGAGGGGGAGATAAGATGATTTCCTAGCTGAGATGCAAAGGAAATGAGAAGGGATTCCTGGCTGAGATGCAAAGGGAGGGAGAAGAGATGCTTTCCTTTTGTTTTAATTCCAACCGGTTCCCTTTTTTTTGTTTTTATTCACCTTTTTTTTTTATTTCGTTAGATTTAAAATCCCAATTGTTGGATTCAAATGAGTTAAATCCAATGGTTTAGAGACACCTTCTGCACCATAGGGGGGATTTTAATTCCTGCATTGTAGCCATAGCCATAAAACACAGATTCAAGATAGCAAATAACGAAAGAGTCGTTAATTTGAATTATGAGAATTTGAATAAAATAGAGTTGGGCTTGCCAATGAACATTGAACTTACCTTTGCAGAGATAAAATACATTGACTTTGTTGATCTGATTATCAAAATTCCTGATTTTGATCCTGAAGCTGAAGTTGAAACAACCAGATTTTTTAGCATTCTTAATTCAGTGAGGAAAACCACACAATAGTGCTTCGCATTCTACTTTTAGGGTAACTAATTAAATATTTCTGCAATATACTTCAGTTTATATAAATTAATTAATTATGCATAAAAAATACTTTATTCCCGTAACTTAAAAGGCACAGAAGTCTAACTTCAATTCCAAATAGAGTTTTAATTGTAGTTGGTTGCTATTAGCTTGTTGAACACTTGTTGAATCTCATGTATTATCCTTTTTTTTATTTCAATGATTTATAATGTAGATTTGAAGTTGTTTTGATTTTTTTCAAAAAGAATAAGAAAATGAATTGGTTGTGTTCCTAAACCGAATAAAAGTTTTCAATTAACTTAAATTAATTCCTACTTTTTTAGTTAATTATATTAGGAATATTTTTGTAATTAAAAATTTTGGTTTCTAATGTATATTTTAAAGTGTAAATAACTTCACTCTTAAATTTTGGATTAAATACTTCGATAATAGTCTGTGATATTTTTCAGAAAAGTATGAGCACCAAAAATATTTCATTATTATTTTTATTATTTTATTTTTCTAATGACAATTCCCGACGCATTTGAATCACATTATTATTTGATTTTACACTTGTCTAAACCTTTTTCGATCGAAGCAAAATGAATTTTCATTTTTCAGTCTTGGCTCACTACAAGAAAAAGGACCTATCATGATAGGAAAAAACTGTCATTGTAGGGGGTGAATGACGGTTATCCTTACCGTCATTGTAGCCAGCGTCAAGAAAAGATGACAGATAAAACCACGTCACGAGTTGTGATAAATTTTACCTGTCATAATTATGTCATACAATTTAAAAGAGGGAAATTATTATTTTTTTATTTTTTATTTTCATTATTTTAGAAAATTTTGGATTGGATTGTATTTTTTTTTGTGGATATTAATTGTGTGTTTTTGAAAAAAAATGATTATTTATTTTATTTATTAATTTAAAATAAAATTATGTAATTTTAGCTTCCTCAATTTAAAATTTAAATTATAAAAATTATATGAAAGAAAATAAATTACTAAATGCAGTTAAATCCAAAACCAACGAACTAAATTAGTGAACTTTATTATCCATAGAAACATTTGCACCGTACCGCTTGAATTATCTTGTAGTAAAGTTATCGGTCGATGACAAGGAAACCTGGGATGCAGGTCAATGGAAAGAGAAAATGTTTCTCTATACAACAATAAATGTATTAGCTGAAACAAATAGTCATAGAAGCGATTAGTTTGTGAGGAGCAATATATAGCACATTAATTACAATTTTGTTGTTGCAATTGGCATAAAATGTAGTTGACTTTGCAGTAAATAAGAGGTAATCCAATGACTAATAATGTAACGTTAATGAAAGAAAACTTAACTGAGAATGAAAGGATAAGAATTACATATAGGAATATAGGGGTGTTTAGAAAGTAATTGGATTCGCTTAATTCATCTGATTTGTAAAAATTAGATCATAAAAAAATTTGATATGTTGATTAATGGATTGTGTTGGATTGAAAATCTTTAAACCCACAGTTGGTGAATTGAATGTTGATTTACTTCTGTAAATCTACAAATCAGGAAAACATATTGATATTTTATTAATTTAAAGATTACTAAAACTTATAAATGTGGCATTATTTGTAAATAAATAAGTTAAAATGTAGGAAATAAGTTAATAACACATTTTTAAGATTTGCATTAATTTTTGTTCAAGCATTATATAATTTTTAGAAACCCAATTCACCCCCCTTTTCGGTTCCTTAGATAGTATTTCAAATTCCGCTTGCATTGTCATAATCCAAGATTCATCATTTTCCACATCTGTGAATGATTTTGGTTCAATTTGAGATATAAATACATCATGCTCACATGTATTCTTAAGTGATGATCTAGTGGCTACACCTCGTGAAGGATCTCCTAAAATTAAGTCTTTAGGGTGAGTGGAAACATACCTCCACTCATTGGGGAATGTTTGAGAAGTACCTTTATTTTGCTCTGCATTTGTTTCTTCATGTTGCTCCTCTTGATTTTCAGGGTGTGCATCCTTTCGGCTATCCTTTGATGAATTTTCTTGTAGCTTTTCATCTACATCATCATCAACAACAAACTTTCTCCGTAGAGGAAGAGTTAGATTTATCAAACGTAACATGCATTGATTCTTCCACAACCAAAGTTATTTTATTATACACTCTATAAGCTTTGCTTGTGTTTGAATAACTAAGAAAAATATGAACATCAAATTTTGGATCAAATTTACCAAGATTATCTTTTTTATTTAAAATAAAACATTTGCATCCAAAAACTTTGAAATAACCAATGTTGGGTTTTCTATATTTCCAAAGTTCACAGGGAGCTTTATTGAGATAAGGTTTAATCAACACACGATTTAAAACATAACAAGCGGTGTTGACTACTTTGGCCCAAAAATATTTTGGTAATGCTTTTTATTTAACATGGTCCTAGCCATTTCTTGAATAGACTTATTCTTTTTCTCAATAACTCCATTTTGTTGTGGAGTCCTAGGTAATGAAAATTGATACTTAATGCCAAAATCATTACAAAAATTTTCAAATGCATGAATTTTAAATTCTCCACCATGATCACTTCTAATACAAGAAATAGCATATCCCTTTTCATTTTGAACATTTTTACAGAAAACTCTAAATGCATAAAAGGCATTATCATTATTAGCTAAGAATAATACCCATGTGTATCTAGAATAAGCATCTACAATCACAAATGCATAATACTTGCCACTTAAACTAGCATATCTAGAAGGTCCAGATAAATCTATGTGAAGAAGTTGAAGTGGTTTTGAAGTTGAAGTGGTTTTGAAGTAGAAATATGATTATTGTTTCTGAAAAAAGTTTTGATTTGTTTTCTAAATTGGCAAGCTTCACAAATCTTATTTTTTTAAAAACCGATTTTTGGAAGACCTTTAACCAAATTATTTTTCGAAAATTTTGAAATCAAATTCATGCTTGCATGACCTAGTCTTCTATGCCATAACCAACCATCATCATATAATGAGGAGAAACATTTATAATTAGTGGATGCGCAATCTATATCAATGATGAAAACATTGACAAATCTATTTCCTACAAATAAAATCTTGCCATCACATGCATTCTCAATAATACATTTCAATTTATCAAAGATAACTCTATATCCTTTATCACACAATTGACTAATGCTAAGCAAGTTGTGTTTTAAGTTTTCAACCAAACACACATTTTCAATAAAAGTAGAGGGTACAGTACTGACATTGCCAATACCAATGATCTTTCCTTTTGAATTATCTCCAAAGGATACATTTCCACCATTCTCAATCTTGGTAAAACTTGAAAATCAAGAATAATTCCCTGTCATGTGTCTTGAGCATCCTTTATCCAAATACCATTTATTTTTCCTTTTGTTTGATCACTGCAGAAAAAGTTTCTAAGTTTTAGGTACTCAGAACTTCTTGGGTCCTTGAGCGTTAGCGATGGTTCCTTTTGGAACCCAAATACATTTGATTCCATAGTATGCATTTATTTTAACATGGCATCTATAACTCATGTGACCATTTCCATTGCAATAATGACAAACAATCTTGTGATTACTTGTAGAGGTAGCTTTAACAAAATAATTCTCATAATATTTTTGTTTCAAGTTAGGCTTATACCCAAGTCCTCCTTTATGAAACACACATGTTTGAGTGCTCAATAGTTTTTCTAAGTTCTTTTGACCACTTGTAAATTTTAGCATAATTTCATTAAGCTAATTACTTTTTTTTAAGCACTTTATTTTCTTTCATCAATTCATCAACATGTGATTTTTCATACTCATATGAAATACTTTGTTTACCTTTAAAAGATGCAATTTTATCATGCAACATTTTATTATCTAACTCAAATCCTTTAATCTTTTCACTTAATGAGTCATTGCATTTTTGTAAAGCATCATTTTCATTTGAAATTTCTAGCATTTTCTTTTTTAGGGATGCATTCTTTTTACCCATTCTTATCCAATCATCATGCAATTCTTTAAAGGCATCATACAACTCATCATAAGTAGAAAGATTATTTACCTCATCAAGTTCATCACCCATATTGCCATAAGTGTTAGGTTTGACACTTCTTGCGAATCTTTTTCCTCACTTGATTCTTCATCGTTATCATCCCAAGTGGCCACCATGGATTTCTTTTAAGTTTATTGAGAAGTGGGCACTCCGATCTTATATGGCCAAGTTTCTTGCATTCATGGCATATGATTACTTCCTTCTTCTCCTTTTGGTTCTTGAGGTTTCTCAATTTTCGTGGCTCATTAGTTTTCTTGAAAATTTTTCTAAACCTCCTCGCTAGTATAACCATCTCCTTATCATCCAGCTCACTTTCCCCATCACTCTCATGTTTTGAGGATTTGAGAGCAATGCTTTTCTTCTTCTCCTCATCACCTTTTTCTACTGCCAAGTGTTCCTCATAAGAAATAAGATAGCTAATCAAATCATCAATAGGTAAGGTATTTAAATCTTTGGCTTTCTCAATGGCAGTTCTTTTAGGTCTCCATTCCTTCAATAGTGACCTAATAATTTTCTTAACTTTCTCGTTATTCGAGAATGTCTTTCATAGGGCTCCTAGAGTATTCACTATGTCCATAAATCTAGTATACATTTTGTTCCATTTAGAACAATTCATATTGTCGAATGTATCTACTAATTTTAGACTCTTTCACTTGATTTGTACATTCATAAACAACTTCAAGTTTGTTCCAAATTTCTTGAGTACTCTCACAACTAGACACTCTATAAAATGTTTTCTTATCAAGAGCACAAAACAAAGTATTCATTGCCTTAGCGTTTAAAGATATCTTTTTATTTTCTAACTCACTCCATTGACTTGAAGGTTTTAGAATACTATCTTCTACTTCATTTTTAATCATAGGCATGAATGAACCATCACAAACAACTTCCCAAATTTAATAATTTAAAGCTTTTAAATAAATTCTCATTGTAGTTTTCCAATATGGGTAGTCATTACCATCAAAGAACGGTGGTCTAGTTATAGGCTGTCATTCCCCAAAGGTTGAGTCATTTTGGGTTGCCATGAATTTTTTACTCTAGACGGTTAAGTCCTAATAAGAGAATCAAACTCTAATACCAAATAAAATGCTAGTTACGCAACCCAAGAGGGGGTGAATTAGGTTTTTAAAACTTAAGCTAAACAAACCACACAACAATTCAATTTATTGCCTTAATGAAATAAAAAAACAATAAATTTAATAAAGTACAATAATAAAAGGGTAAGAGAAGAGAGATCAAATACAATGATTTTTACGCGGTTCGGCAATCCCCGCCTACGTCCACGCCTCTAAGCCAACCAAACTAGAGGATTCACTATCCAAACCTATCTTTAAGTTCTTTACAATTGATTTCCAATGTGTCAATAAACCTTTACAATCAAGAGATTATCTTCCAATCTCTTGACCCAAGTGTTTTTCACACTTATTCACTCACAAATTTGATGAGAAAATAAATATTACAGCAAAAACTCTCTTTTAGAGTGGATATGCAAATAATAGTTGAATGAAGATTTAATTTATGATAATTTATGAAATGGAAGCTCAAAATATGTTGTTTACACTTATGTTATGCTTGCAAAAGTCTTAAAATTGAAGTTGGATTTGAATTTACATAGATTTATGCCAAAAACTAGCCGTTAGAGGCAAATTCTAGCGAGCAAGCAGCTAGTCGCCTAATTAGCCGACTCTCCGCTTCAGAATAGTTCAGAATAGTGAAGTTACCAATAAAATTTGAATTTTGCTACAGTACTACTGTTCATAAAATTGCATGTTTGCTTAAAACTTTTTATAATTATACTATGACCCAAAACGTTATAGACCTTTGCAAACATGTCCAATTTTAGAATTTCTAAATAATGCTTGTCATTCCCAAAACTTTTAAAAATTATGATATGACCCAAAACATAATGATATTGTTCAAAGAAATCCTTTCAAAATTTAACACAATACTTATAAATTTCAAAGTTCTCAAAATCTTTTCAATTTAGTCCAAAATTTGAAAATATGAAATTTTTCTCAGGCGATTAGCTGCTAACTCTTTGTTTATTTTTAATATTTATATTTTAGCCCTAAAACTTTTAAAAATTATAATATGACCTTAGATGTTTCAAATGTTTGTAAATAGATCCAAATCCAGAACTCAAAACAATACTTATTAAAATCAAAGATTACAAAACTTTTTCATTTTAGTCGACATCTTGAAAAACAACTAATTGCCTAAAATACTTTACTCATAATTGTTAAATCTTTGGTTTATGAAAAATGATGATTTATTAAGCAAAATCTAAAAATTCTCAAATGCTAAACCATACATATATTAAATCATACCGACTTTACAAGAATTGTCGCAATAATGAGTCCTTTGAGTTCTAAAATTTATTCTTGATCGCGCCGTTAGCCGCTGGGTGTCTTGAACTTGATTACACGTGATTCACTTCATGATAAATATTATTCTTAAGAACTACTAAAATGTGAAATATAATATTTTTCAAATCACTTAAGACATATGTTTGTTATCATCAACATTAAATTATGTGTAGCCCTTTAGGCTAACAACTGTGTGATCTTGTTAGTTCAAGTTCAATGGAGTTTGTCAGATTTGAGTCAAAACCCGTGGTGTTTCATTCCAATGTTAAGTCAGAAAATGTTCCTGAGAATGTAAAACAAATAGACATTATGCATAGGAGACTTGGTCACCCAAACAAGCAAGTCTTGATAAAAGTAATGTCTAGTTGTAATCAATTCAAAGGAATGAATAAAGAGTGTTCAATGTTCTTTTGCTCAACTTGCATGCATGAAAAAAGCCACAAACTGCATCATTCATCTACACCTAACAAAACAGCCAAACCACTTGAATTGGTACATACAGACCTATGGGAACCCATACCTATGAGCTCTAATAACGGATGTAAATACTACATGAGTGTAGTGGATGATAACACTAGATAAACATGGAATTTTCACTTAACAGACAAAGCACAAACTACAAATGTTTTCATCAAATTTAAGAACTTTGTTGAGAAGTTCATAGGTAACAAGATCAAATCTGTCTAAAGTGACTGGGGAAGTGAATTCAGACCACTAAAGGGATATTTAGAGTCACAAGGAATAATGTTTAGGCATCCATGTCCTTACACATCATGTCAAAATGGTAAAGTTGAAAGGAAGCACAGACATATCATAGAAACATCACTCACACTTCTAGCTCAATCTAAATTACCATTAAAATTCTAGTGGGAAGCATGTGAGACAGTTGTGTATCTTCTAAATAGACTTCCAACATATGTGTTCAACCATAAATCTCTTTATGCCAAACTCTATCAAAATGAATCAGATTATAGTCTCCTTAAAACATTTGGATGTACACGTTATCCTCACTTGAGACCTTATAATAATCACAAGCTTTAATATAGGTCATCAAAGTGTATTTTCATAGGTTATAGCATGAGTCACAAAGGTTGTAGATATCTACACAATTTGGGAAGGATATACATAGTAAGGAATGTAGTTTTTTTTTTTTTATGAAAATGACTTTCCTTTCATTTGTGATCCTTTGTTTAAATCACCAAATCAATCTCAAAATCAACACACAAAAACTTTTTACATGCAACTTCTTTTTGTGCCATGTGTGTCATCGGATTTTCATTTTTCAGCTCATAGAGATTCTCCTCTCATCTCAGAGCAGAACACTAATCAAACTCACGATACAAATGACAGTCCACCTAACCATGTTGAAAACCAGTCACATTCTCATTCTTTCCAACAAACTGAAAATACTCAACCTAATTTTGAAACCACAAATGAAAAATCTAAAGAAATTGAACCAAATATCCCATTAGAAAACCATGAATTGCCATCAGACCAACCAAAAGGCCAACCAATGATAACAAGATCAAAGGCACGAATCTACAAGCCTAAGATCTATCTGGCCAAGAGAGAACGAAAATATGTTGAACTCATTTTATACTAGAGATGGCCAATGGGTAGGTCAGCAAGTGGCATGGCACGGGCATGACACGGCACGAGCACGTTTCGGTGGGACACGGGGCACGACACGGCACGCACGTGGGCCGTGCCAGGCCTAAAATTTTAAGCACGCGAGCCTTAAAAGCACGATACGATTAGAGATGAGTCAAAGCACGGCACGCGAAAAAGCACGTAATAAGTACGGTTCATTAGTGGGTTAGCATGCGGCCCATAGGCCATCAATAGCACGTGGCCCAAAATATATCTAACTAAATTTTTTTAATAAAAAGTAAATATAAAATGTTATGAAATTAAAGTAAAATGTCTTGAAATTAAATGCTTTTATATATTTTTTAGCATAGACTTTTAAAAATTAATTTAAATCTTAGTTTAAATAAATATTCTAATTTTTTTATGTTTATAATTTATTAAATGAATAAGTAAATATCATGATTTTAATAAATAAAATTATAAATATCATAATTTTATTTATGATATTTATTAAATGAATAATGTTATTTATGATATTTATTTATTTAATTTTTTATGTTTATAATTTATTAAATGAATAAATAAATATAAGGATTTTAATAAATAAAATTATAAATATCATAAACTTATAAATGATAAATAAAAAAATTTTTTACAACATTAATAATAAAATATTTTTCATATGAAATATTTTTCATATTAATATTAAATCATAACTTAGTTAATATTTAATAAAGATATGTTTCATTTGTGAATGAAATATTTTTCATATTTATACACAAAAAAAATTATGAACGAAATATTTTTATGATAAATTAAAAATTACATTTTCATTAAATGGAGTTCAAGTACAATTATAATATTAGTAGTTCAAATAAAATTAGGTGTAATTTGCATCACTACAGTTAACAGTACATCCCAACTAGGTTGGCACCTACTGAACCATATATCATTTGCAAATTTACAACATTTTCACTAATAAAACTTGTTCCAAAAAGTTACAAGAAAAAAAGGTCTCTAGTGTTTGGAAATGACTTCAATGTTCAGTACTCTGCATAATCTAGATCCACTTCATCTTGATCAACATCCAAACTCTCAATTTGTTTAATTAAAGCATTTTTCCAATCTTGTTGCACTCGACGTTCAGCATCTTCCTAATCTTTTAAACACAACAAAGAGTCTAATGTCTCTGATGACAATTTTGACCAACGTTCATCTAGAATTCTGCCATCTGTACTAAAAGCTGATTTTGGTGCTACAGTTAAAGCTGAAGGGGTTAGTAGATCACGTGCCATAATGGATAATATAGGGAAAAAATATGTCTTACATATCCAAAATTCTAAAATATCAAAATTTTGCAATTGTGAAGGAGTTGCTAAATCTTCAAGATTGGCAGAACAATATCTTTGCAATTCATTATGATTAGTATCAATACTAGAGGCAACACCCTTAGCTTTGAGTAACAAAAGGTGAGCTGGATTTTTATGAGAAGTCGGTGCTTGTTGAACATTAGAATATGTATTTCTTGATCCGAATTTATTTTGATAAAAATAAAAAAGTTCATGTATAGAGGACATAATTGTATCAAAATTTGTATCAAGCCTAGTTTGCAAATTTTCACTAATACCCTCAACTAAAAGTTTTGCACCAACTTCCTTGATTGTAGGATCCAACACTGCTGCAAAAATAAATAGGTGGGGAATATCTTTTCAATATTTTTAGAATTTTCCTCCATGACATCACAAATATTTTTAAACATAATATTCTCTCTAAAATTCTTAAAAGTATAACTCATATTATATAAGTGCATGAACACTCTACATGAAGTAGGCTCATAAACAGTAGAACATGCAAGAGTAGCATAATAAAATACCTTTAAAAAATCCATAAATTTAAATGCAATATTCCAATCATAATCAGTGATATGATAATTGTTGGTGTATAAATACTAATTTTATTGGTGTCAATGTGCAAGTGTACACAACAAGTAATAAAGTGATGAGTATTCAAGATCGTCTCCACATGGATTGATGTTATCAGATTTGCTACAACAATCTTAACAGTGCAGATTTTATGCTAATATAAAATTAACAATTAATGAAACTAATGTACTAATTAAAATAAAAAGGCAATAAATAAAATGCAACAAAATAAACTATCACGTCAAGTTCAAGGATAAAAGTAATGGGAATATATAGTAGTTGAGTGAATAAACTCTCCTAATGGTCTTGACTATTTTCTAATGGTTGGCTTGGTTGCTGCAGTATTTACTACAACACTGGGCAGAATCCTTATGTATCCTTAGCCGTCGCATGTTGGATATCTTATATCTATATGCAACCTAACAGTGATCAGTAGCTATGCCAACATAAGATATAACATTACACGCTTAGGTTCTATTTACCCTAAAAGGTGAATCCTTATGTCTAGTTCATCACTAATCTTAAATCAAGCATGACCATTTTGTGACTCAAGTAAAACTCAATCCGAAAAACTCAATTTAAGATCAAGTATTGTTATGATATGTTCCACTAAGATAGGCACTTTTGCGACTCTCTCCTAACTTGTATCATTAAATGGGTGATCAACCGAAATAATGAATAAAAATAAATACTATCAAAACAAACTGCTACAGCAAACATTCAGCAACACATATATTCAGTCAATAAACCATCAAGAATGTTTATCACTCAACTACAAATAAATTTAGTTCATGATTTGCAAAAGAAAAATAAAGAACAAAGTTTCAGCCATGAAACACATCCCCATGGATAAATAGAAAACACGAAAATAAGAGAATGATAAGAAGGATTGAGCTCCTAATTGATCTCTGCAATTTTTCCTCTTGTGTAGCCTTCAATCTCTCTCTTGAATCTTGTTTTTCTTTTATTTTTTTGTGTTTTTCTCCTTGGGTGATGGCTCTCTCTAATCCTTACGATGTGTGCTTCTTTTATAGTTGAAAATTAGGGTAAACGGAAGTCTAAGGCGCGCATAAGTCAGATTAGGAAACTGCAGATCGCAATTCTGCAAGTATCCCGCACGAAATTTTCTCTGTCATTGTTCCAGGATTGCTACAGCAACGGCTACAGGAACTGCATTGTTCCAGATTTGTTTCAATTCTTTTATAGCATGTTCTTTCTCCTTTTTGCCAGCCTATTGCATCAGCATTCTTTCCATGAATTATAAGCTTCTGCAAACCTACAATTATGCACACAATTTGAGCACGAATTACTTTAAATCAAACAAAACTTATTAAGACTAAACTAAAATGAATGTTTATGCAAAATGTAACAAAAATGCAATAAAAACACATCATTTACTCTCTAAGTGATCTTGATTTTAGTCTAGAATTGCCATAATAACTCTCATTTCATAGAGTTATCAATAATCTTCATAATCCATTCTCTCATTGTAAAAACTAAAAATTGCTTCAGAATAGTTTTGGCAAGAGAGCAACATCAAATACGTAGAATTCCAACGAACTTTCATGTCAATGTTGAATTTTCTCTTTTTCAATCCAAAACTTTTCAACATAGACAAAAATTGTTGACGTTTTGAAGGTGCTCTAATATATAAAATGGTTGCTCTAATTTTTTCTAAGTAATGATTTATATGAGTCATACCAGCTTGAACAATTAAATTAATAATATAACATACACATCTCACATGAAAAAATTTTGAACCATGTGCAGGTGTGAGAGTAGAAATATTTCGTAAGAACATATCAATTACAATTGTATTGGCAAATGCATTATCAAATGATATGCTAAACAATTTATCAGTAATTTCATATTTTCTTAAAACATACATTATAGCTGCATAAATTACTGAACCAGTGTGAGGATATTCTAATTCACGAAATGCAAGCAATTTTTTTTCCAACCTCCATTTACCATTAATCTCATGTATAGACTGCGAAGTCACACAAAAATAACCAACCATATTACTACCAGTCCAACAATCAGGAGAAATTGAAATGACACCCTTAAAATTGATAAAAGTATTAATTAAAAGTTTTTTCATGTTATGAAAAATTTTAGTTAAATCACGTTTTAATGTATTTCTAGGCACTTTCTTAAGTTGAGGCTAAACATACCTTTGCAGAAAATTTATTAGACATTCATCTTCTGAAAATGTTAAAGGTTGTTCTGCTATAGCAATATACCGAGCCAATCCTTCTCGCATGTTCTGTTGTGAATATCTAAATGATGTTATACCAGAAGGTCTAAAACCATATTGTGAGAGTTGGGTTTGTGTTGGGTCTTGTGGCACGTGTTTTGTTTGACAAGTTTCCATATGTCATCTAAGATGTCCAGTTCCACCATTACTTTTGGCACTTAAAGCAGATTGACAATATTTGCACACTGCTTGATCCACAATTTCACCTTTTTTGTTTTGGCTTTTTCCAAAGTAAAACATGACTAAGCAATCGATGTTCTTTGTCGTTTGGAGGTAGTAGTAGGACCAGCAGTCGAAGAAGTAGAACCACTTTGACTTGCTTGAGAAGTAGGAAGCGATCGTTCAGGTGGGACAATAAATATATTACTTGGATCAAATTCTGGTGCATCAATTTCTTCACTTGCAACTTCCTCCTCCTTTTCAACCAAATTAAAATTCTCGTCTAACTCGAAATGAGAGTAAGACATTTTATATAATTAGCATTTTGGTAAATAAAGGCGGCTGGAATGTATTTGTGCGGGTGAAAAAAAGAAAAAAATTATTGAGCAAGAGAATGGAGATTCGTGTGTTAAATGGTGTGGAATGATGTTTCGCTTTTGTTTGAGATTTCAATAACAAAGGGAAGTTGCTGGAATTGTTGCTGGAATTATAGCAAAGTTTCAAGGAGATTGGGCAGAGCAGAGAGTAGAGATGACTAAATAAGACACGAGAGGTATTGAGGAGATAGAGATTGAGAAGTGAGATAAGTTCGAAAATAATTTATTGAATAAGAGAATGGAGATTCGTATGTTAAATGGTGCTGAATGATGTTTTGCTTTTGTTTGAGATTTCAGTAACAAAGGGAAGTTGCTGGAATTGTAGCACAACTTCGT
Source organism: Citrus x clementina (assembly GCF_000493195.1). Classification (NCBI taxonomy): domain Eukaryota; kingdom Viridiplantae; phylum Streptophyta; class Magnoliopsida; order Sapindales; family Rutaceae; genus Citrus; species Citrus x clementina. The sequence goes on from NW_006262022.1 coordinate 9,784,168, forward strand.
GAAATTGGGCAGAGCAGAGAGTAGAGATGACTAGATGAGAGCGAGACACAAGAGGTAACGAGGAGAAAGAGATTGAGAAGTGAGATAAGTTCGAAAATAATTTAATCGTTTAAATAGAATAAAAAAGTAAAAATATTAATGGCAAACACGCAAAGCTTCCTGCAAGGCTGCAACAAATTAAACCGTTGCATTTAATCATTTATTTGTCCGTTGGGCGTTCAGTGAGTAATAAAATTAATTTTGATTTTTTTTGTTATTAGAAATCAGAAATAGTTAATTTCCGAGTGCCCATGCTGTAGAATTGACTAATCAACTAGTCATATCAATTTTACTGTTAATTCAATTGAATTCAGAATTTTTTTGTTCGTTGGGTGAGTAATAAATTAATTTAGAATTTTTTTGTTGTTAAAAATCAGAAAATGTTAATTGCTAATCGGTGCCCAACTACCCATGCTATAAAATTGAGTAGTCTTATCAATTCTACTGTTAATTCAAAATTTTTTTGTCCACTAAGTGAGTAATAAAATTAATTTAGAATTTTTTGGTTATTTAATAATTAGAAAAAATTAATTTCTAGGTGCACCGTGCACATGCTGAATTGAGTAGCCATATAGTATACTACTATACTCATATCAATTTTACTGTTACACTTGTGAAATTTGAAAATTTTGTCATTCTATGCAAACGTACAGATTGTAGTGCAATCAATTCAGGTTTCAGGATTTGAAAATTGTGAAAGTTGCAAGCGAGCTATAAAATCGAGTAGTCATGTCAATTTTATTGTTTTGAGTCTTGTGACTGTAAAAATTTAAAATTATGTGCAGTGCAATCAATTAAAAATTTGAAAAATTGTGAAAGTTACCGACAATGATGTTTAAATAATAAAAAATTGGGATCATTGTGCATTTGTGCTCGTGACTCGTGAGTTTATGTGTAGTCTGTAGATTACAATCTACAGACACTTATAGTCAACATTCAACATGTGTGTATGAGAGTATTGTGACATGTCCAATTGTAGGTCAACATTTTTTATCAGCTTGTATAGTTGTATGATATTTTTTCATTTTGGGTTTGTGCCAAGTGCCAACAACTCAACAAGGCAACAATGCGATTTTTTTTCGTTGGGTTTGGTCCTTTTGGAAATGATCTTCATTTGTTTTAATATTTTCATTTATTTTTTAAATAATTTAATATCTTTTTCCTACCTGCCAACCAAGCACTTGCCTCACGGCTCCACAAAAATTAAGATCTCAAGATTCATTCATTCATTCACAAATATTAATATTTCACTAAATTTTTTTTACTTACTCTTCTTACTCCCACCGACAAAGTAAATAAAATTAATTTTTGTCTTTTTATTACCATCTAATATTACATATACACGCCAATTTGCTATTATGCTTCACAATTCTTATTCTTCTTCTTTTTCCTCTCAAACTTTCCAATATTTTAAAAACCAAAATCATCATGAATCCGTAGCAAAATAATATGAATGCAAAAGAACCTCAACACCCTCAAGAATATGGTGTTGATGTACTTGGGCCTTAACAAAACGCTAGGCTAAATCAGTCCAGAAGCCGTTCTTTAAATGAGCTTTTTCAAAATTTTACTACAATGAGGGAGGAAATAATAGATAATAGTTTGCATCATCCTTACAAACGGATGATCTTGAGGTGCAACTATTGTCATCGAGAAGTTCTTTATTCAGACAGCCATGGCACCTTGGGTTTACGTCGGTATGTGTCAAATTGTTTAGCTCCCTACCTTAGCCAAGACAGAATTAACATTGCTCATTTCCCGTATCCATGGTTGTGATTAATAAATGTTATTCCGTGCTTGTTATTCGTCAATTGGTCGTAGTTCGCATTTCGTAGTTGTAACTTGTAAGTTGTGACCTCTAATTTGTTATATTGATATTTCGTAGTTATGACTTATTGTAATTGTTATTTGAGGATTGTATTTTTAATTTTAATTAATTATTATTATAATCTATGGAATTAAATTTATGTATTGTTGTGTTATGATTGGTTATTGTGAAATAAAATATATAGTTGTGAAATTGTGATAAACTAATAATAAAATGTTAATTGCTCTCTTAATAAAAATTAATATGATTATGATTATGAATTATTATTATTATTATTATTATTATTATGATGATGATGATGATGATGGTGGTGGTGGTGGTGATGGTGGTGGTGGTGGGCTTAAAAAATCACGCCAAGCACGTGGGCTTGAATAAAGCACATCAGGCACGTGGGCTTTTTTAGGCACACTGGATATGTGGAAAAAAAAGGTTAGTGGGCTTTTTTTGGGCACGGCACGAGCCCGCTCATGCCATGAGCCGTGCTTGGCTCAAGTGGGCACAGTCGGCCCACGGGCCCTTGTGGGTCGACTGTTGCCGGCACGGCCCGTTGGCCGTAGCTATTCCATACAACACTACAAATGCCTTGGAAAATAAGGACTGGAGGAATGAGATGAAAGAAGAATTCACTGCTTTGCAGCTCCGCAATCCTTGGGAGTTAGTCGAACCAGAGGAGAACATGAAGATTGTGGGAAATAAGTGGGTGTACAAGATCAAGTATAATCCAGACGAAACTGTGTCAAGATACAAGGTAAGGCTAGTGGCTAAAGGGTATCACCAAACTGTAGGTGTTGATTATACAGAGACTTTTAGCCCAATAGCAAAGAGTGCAACAGTAAAAATGATGTTAAGTATAACTGTAGCAAAAGGACGGGAAATAAAACAAGTGGATGTAAACAATGCATTTTTGAATGGTGAATTAAATAAAGAAGTGTTTATGGAACAGCCGAAAGGGTTCGTTTATCCAAAGCATTTGAAGGCAGTATGTAAGTTAAAGAAAGCACTCTATGGGTTAAAGCATACACCAAGAGCTTGGTATGAAAAGCTAAAAAGAGCTTTAATTGAGTGGGGGTTTAAGAATGCAATCTCAAACACATTACTCTTCTATCAAAATAGAGGGGAGAACCAATTATTGGTTTTAGTATATGTTGATAACATTCTAACAACAGGAAGTCAAATCAAGAATATACAAAAGGTCATTGATTTGCTGGTAAACAAATTTGCTCCGAAAGAACTAGGCCCATTAGGTTACTTTTTGGGAATTAAGGTGAAGAGAGATGAGTCAGGAATGCATCTAACTCAAACCAAGTACATTCAAGATTTATTGAAGAAAACATGCATGAAATACTGCAAAGGAAGTCCTACTCCAATTAGTACAACAGTGAAGTATAGGGTAAACCTAGAAATCAAAGAAGGTGGAAGACCGTTTGAGGATAAAACCCTGCATAGAAGTGTCATTGGTGCTCTACAATATGCCACAATTACAAGGCCAGAATCTCTTTCAGTGTAAATAAATTAAGCCAATATCTTGAGGATCCAAGAGAAATGCAGTGGCAAGGGTGCAACAGAATCCTCAAATATTTAAAAGAAATAAGCAATTATGGCTTATTTTATACACCCGGAAGAGAAATGAAAATTGAGGCCTTCACTGATGCAGATTGGAGTGCAGATAAAGACGATACAGAATCAACAGGAGGTTACTGCATCTATCTAGCTAGAAATCATGTTTCATGGAGTGCTAAGAAACAAAGGATAATCTCAAAGTCTAGTATTGAAGTTGAATATAGAGCATTATAAAATGCTTCTTCTGAACTCCTCTGGATGCAATCACTTCTCAAAGAGCTCAACATAAAGCTTGAGTCACAGCCTATATTATGGTGTGATAACATGAGTGCAATTGCACTCTTTGAAAATCCTATATTCCATGGACGAACCAAACACACTGAGATAGATGTGCACTTTGTGAGGGAAAAGATAGGGAAAGGAGAAATAATGCCTAAATATGTGCCGAGTAAAAGGCAAGTGGCAGACATTATGACAAAGGCATTGGGACATGAGCTATTTGAATTCCATATAAATAAATTAAGCATATGGGAAAAATGCTGAGCTTGAGTGGGGGTGTTAGAATAAAGCATATCAAGCACGACATGCAAGCTCAGCAGACATGCTAAGGTGACTTGGTGACTCAACTAGGACTCAAGAATACTCAAGTGGAGACAAAATGTAGTGCACATAATGTCCATGTGATTTCCTAATAAAATAATATAGCAAGCCTGGAAAGTAATGTAAACGATAGTATATATTCAAGTTAAGAGAAATGGAAATTGTTCACATTCTCAAAATATTCTTTCATCTCTTATTGTCCTATTCTTTTCTTCCTATGTTATATAATATATGTATAGAGTGTACCAAATTGAATTAATACAATGAGAAAAAGAATAAAGATTCTTCAATGAACGTTAACAAAACCCAACCCTACCTATGAACGACGACCGCTTGACAAAGAAAGCCAAGCTTAGGGCTCAAATGAAGATGCACTACTAGAAAAATAGTCTTTACTGATACTTGTGTTCTGACACTTTATTTAAAAGTATCAGTATATACATATATTTAGATCATTTTCCGCGTTTAATAGATATGTATCACTAATTACTAATACTGAAGTATCAATAGCTTTAGTAATAGCGATCAATGACGCTTAGGTATCAGCAATTAAAAATTATCATTTTAATTTTGTTTTAGTCCGAATTCAAACCCAAGACCTCTTAAACCTAGAGCTTCTACATTGAATCAAAAGACCACTAGGCTACGAATTAGTTTTAATTTTTTTAAAGTTGTGTTTTTTGAGTGGATAAAACCAAACAAATGGACAAGTCTTATCTTATCCAAAATACAACTTTTCAACTCCCTCTACCAAAGTATTCGTTCCCTCCTAAGCTTCCCAGATCTGAAAAATCCCTAACATCCAAATTGTCAAAAAGTGGGCGAGCGTGGTGCATTCGGCCGTGGTGGCCGCGGCGACCGTGGAGGCCCACGTGACCGTCGCCGCGCTAGACGCAGAGAGGAAGAAGAGAAGTGGGTCCTAGTCATGAAACTCGGCCGTCTGGTGAGAGAAGGCAAGATCAGGAGCCTCAAGCAAATCTACCTCCACTCACTCCCAATCAAGGAGTATCAAATCATCGACACGCTTATCGACCACAAATTGAAGGACGAGGTTCAAGGCCTTCGTCGTCGTCGGTGACACGGACGGCCACGTGGGTCTTGGCGTTAAGTGCTCCAAAGAGGTTGCCACTGCCATCCGTGGCGCTATCATATTGGTGAAGCTGTCGGTGATTCCGGTGAAAAGGGGTTACTGGGGTAACAAGATCGGGAGGCCACACATCGTGTCGTGTAAGGTGACTGGTAAGTGTGGCAGTGCCACCGTGAGGATGGTTCCGGCCCCACGTGGTGCCGGAATTGTGGCGGCTAGGGTTCCAAAGAAGGTGCTGCAGTTTGCTGGTATTGACGATGTTTTCACATCTTCTCGTGGGTCGACCAAGACTCTTGGAAACTTTGTCAAGGCAACCTTTGAGTGTTTGTTGAAGACATATGGCTTCCTTACACCTGACTTCTGGAGGGAGACTCGCTTTGTGAAATCTCCATACCAAGAGTACATAGATCTTTTGACGGCAAAGCCCATCAGCAAGGCAGTCATCACAGAAGTTGATCAAGTTGAGCCTTAAGCTACTTATGGCTACATGGAGAGGAGAGCATTAGAATGAAAGGCATTTTGGTCGACTTTATAGTATAGCTTTGTTTGTTACAGACTTTTCTGTTTTTTATTGCTGCAGGACTAGTATGTTGCTATTTGGGGGCAATTGTTTGCTTTAAAGTTTTACAATCAGAGTTTTCTTGAATGGATGTTTATTTATCATTGGCTAAAAAAAAATTGTCAAAAAGTGCTCAGCACTGATCCTATTAAACCGGTGGCACAGGTTCACCATTTGCCTTCAAAATCCTAACTTCTTGTTTCTTTTCTTATTTTATGATTTCGGGTCTCTCTTATTATCATTAGATCTTGAGTTTTTTTTTTGTTTTAATTGTTCTTTTAGGTTTAAATAAGTGATTTGAAGAAGAGCTTCTATGTTTCTTTGGCTACTTGGAAGAAACTAAAAGGTATTATTTCTTTGGCTACTTGGAAGAAACAAGAAGGTAAAAATTTAGCTTTTATTGTGTTTTTTTCTCTGCTACTTTCTTTTCTTTTATTGGCACCAAATAGCCTTTATTATATCTACTTTAGAAAATATTGTGTTTAGGGTGATCGTCACTATAAGGTTAACTTTATTTCGCTGATGAACGACATTAAACATTTTTTACACTAAAAATAGAATTTAGTGATATTTATGGAATTTCAAACTGCTGTCATATAAAATGTTTGTGCTGTAGGCTAAACATAAAATGCTCCACTTATAATATATAGCTTTCGTATAATCTTCATTTGTCAGATTTTTCTTTGGATTTATGTGCTCGAATTATGATCAAAATAATGTGAGATGTTATTCTGGCTTGAGTGATGATGCATGCTTGGACTTTACCTGTACTTCTTGGATTGGCTGCAGTAATTTTTTAGTACTGGGTTGTATAAATTATACTGTAGCTAGCTTCCATTGGATGAGAAACTAAAATAATGTACTTGTCAATTAAAAATAAAAAATAAAAAAAAATTGTCGAATAATTACACAGGGAATGATGCAGACTTACACAGGTTCTTTTCAATGTGAATGGTGCAGACTTACACAGGTTCTCAACATTGCCATCAAAACCATTCAAGAATAAACATGGCCATTATATCAAATTGGTAAGTGTCACTTATGTGCCCGTCATTTGGTGGTTTTTCTAATTTGGATTCACGTGTTCCTTTTCTAACCAACCGAACATTGCTTCTGATGATTTTTGGTCTTCTTAGTTTTCCACAAAAATAGAAAACCAAGTTCGGTCTTTCTTTCTTTATTCGCTTTCCATCAAGGCATAAATCAAAGGAGAGCGCCCAGCTTCACAAAATGTGCAAATATATATGTATATATACACGTAGTTCAAGTGATTCTACTGAGAAATAGTACCCAAACCCCCCTACTTATTGAATTTACCATATTCCTACCAATCTATACTCTCCTGGCTGTTCCTTGAGAAATACAGAGATTTGAGCTTGACATACTTTTCCAATAGGATCCTTAAATATATACATATAATAATTTATTACTCCAGTTGTTTATATATGCTAAAATTATTCAAACTGCAAAATTCTAAATTCCAGTTCCTTGTTGGTCACCCGAAGCTATATGCAGAAATGGCGACTTCATCTTGGAAAATTTTATTTGTATAATCTTTAAAATTATTATTATTATTATTTCAAGAACTCTATATTTTTACCGCAGGAGTGATATGTCAATTAAGAAAATGTGAAGGTTACGCACGCTTACACCTTTGTACAGGCTACAGCAATTCCAACACAGTGAGGATTTTTCTTTTTCTGCTGTGCATATATTTAGCCATCTCCTTCACCACTGCGAAAGTGTTTTTTTTTAAAATTTTTTAAAATTTTTTTCCTAGTGATGAAGGTTGAAATTAAGTTATTAAATAAAATAGAGGAGTTTAAGGAAATTAACAAGAATGTGCTTAATCGATCAAGTAGACGGTTAATTTATAAAAGAAATGCTTTGTGTGATTATCTGAAAATTGTAGAAACGCTATTAGTTTGTCATTTCTATTAACTTTCTTTCTCTGCAGCAAAATAATTAAACATTGGAAGTATGCATATAAATGAGGAGGCAGCAAGGTTATTGGATTTCTTTAAGGGAATGAATGAAGTCAGTCCCTACACTAACTACTTGGCTGATGCCTTAGTAATTAATTGCTTAACATTATGATGTAGTTACTGGGAATCTAGTGAATAATTTTCAACAAGTAATTGTATTTTTACCTAGTTATCGTTCTTACTCTATTTAGAGTCATTAACTTATTATAAATAACCTTACCAAAAGAGAATAATCATTAACTCCCTTTTTTCTTATTTATATCTGTAGTTGAATAAACTGTATTTCTCTGGTATTTTTAAGGAAATAAACTACAACTTCCTCGTTCACTAATTTTTCTTTGAAATAACTGAGTTTACTTATAAATAGTGTATGAATATTTTTTCTTTAGGTTTATTTATATTAACCATTGTTTCTCTAATGGTTGGGAATTGTCAGCTAATTTTTTCTCTCTTTTCCATGTATGCATATTTGCTCAATGTGTTTGAAGTATTTATTCCTCAACTTCACTTGTATCCTAACCCATACAGTCTATTGAACAGAGAAGCTGCTGCTGTGATAACGCAATTATACTACTCATATTCAAAGAGTGAAAGACAGTCATCATTCTCAATTTAGCTTCTAGATTTATTAAATTTAGCCACAAGTAGTAGGCATTTGATTGGATGGTAGAAATTTTTATGTATTGAATTTGGATTATTTAGTTATGAGAGTAGGATATCTCATATTTTGGCTATTGAAGTTAAATTTGTAATATATACTAATAATATTTAAATGTGAAATGAAAGATTTTGTGATATAAATTAATTTCTTTTTGTCATTTTGTGGTGCTTTTAATTTTACCAATAAATCAATAGGCAATGATCCAATTCAATTTTTTATTTTTTTAAAAATAAATTAACTAGTGATATCATGGTAACAATAATCATAGACACTAATAAAATATCAATAACTACTAACACTATGGTGTCATAATATCGGTGATACTGTAGTAATAGTAATCACTGACACCACTTACAAGTGTCACTATTTTTCTGACTCCCAGATTACTGACACAATTAACAAGTGTCAGTGAAAGTAATTTCTGACATTATTCTAAAGTCAGTAAAGACCATTTTTCTAGTAGTGATGGTGATAATCCTCAGCAACTTTCATTCAGACTTAAATTAATGGAGTTGCAAAAACTGTTGAAAATAAATTGGTTGGTGGTGAGGTTGGCTTGATTTTTAACCCGAGGACATTATTATCAGTTATCGACAGTGTTGATAATAATCTCTCAATTTTCTTCTCACAAAAGTCCATGCACAGTTAATTACACCTTGGAAAAATACTGTATTGTCAGATTATTGACATGATCAATTGGATATAGAGCTCTAAGTAATTAGTTGAATGCTCTCTGGAACTCAACTTTAGGGTTCTCTATCATTGATTTGGAAAATGACTACTTTCTAGTATTACTTAAAACAGAGGGTGATGCGGAGTTCGTTTTATCTCAGGGTCTATGGACAATTATGAGTCATTGTCTTGTTGTTCAACCATGGACTCCATATTTTGATAGTCCCAAGGAGGAGATCAATTCGGTCATAGCATGGATCCGATTACCTGGTATGGTTCTACATTGTTATTATAAAAGAATTCTGCAGATGCTTGATCAGATCATTGGAACGATAGTGAGAATTGATTACAACACAAAGTCTACTACAAGACGTAAATTTGCACACAGTGCTCTTAAAGTTGCCTTAACAAACCTCTTGTATCCCAATTCTTTGTGGATGGTAAAATTCAAAAGGTAGAGTATGAAAGGCTTCCTCACATCTATTTTCAATGTGGCAAATATAGTCATAGCAAGGATATTTGCCCTGACCGTATGGTAGATACAGCTAACACAGATAGCTTCGGCATGAGGACGGCAAATGCTTTCGATGAGAATTCTAAAAGTAATCCTAACTTTGGGCATTGGGTGGTGGTGTCCAGAAAAGGAAAAAATCGTCTGACAATAGTAAAGCGATTATGTGGAATTCCACACACAATCAATGGAATAATTTTGGTAATGAATCTAGATTTGGAGTTTTAATGAGTGAGAATGAAGGAATGGAAGAACAAGACAATAATAAAAAATCGTCAACTCCCTTTGTGAATAGCCATATTCCTATCAGCTAAAATTATAACTCTGCTAAATTCCAAAAGACTTAGCCTTAGGAAAAACAAAGAATAATAAAGAATAATATCAGTACGCCAAACCTAAAATTATTAACAAGTGACAAGTCTGCCACTACTCTCCCAACTACTTCCCCACAAATGAAAATGTTAGTGGCACACCCATGCAAATCCCACGTACTCTGTGTATTAACCATGCAAACTAAATGAATTTCCCAGGTTCAACCATAATCATTACTAGCCTTAATCCCCTATATCATTCTGCAGTTTCTTTTAGTTGACTAAAAACACTAAACCTACAACATCTTCACCCGTTGACCTCACTTAGAATGATAATGCTTTAAGTAATCATGATGACCTAAATAAACTCGAAGGTGATCCCTCCGATCATGGCATATTGGCTTAACTGAGAGCATGTTAGACAATAAATATCGAGATTACATAGGTGAGACCGACGATAAGATAAATAATCTGATGGGGATATTTCCCTAGAGGATAATATGTAGTGCTTGAGGCCTAGGAGCAGTTTGTGTAAGGATTCTATCTCATCTTTAAAATTTTCAATGTCAGTTTCAATAATGTTTTGGAATGTTTGGGGAGTAGCCTCGCAAAACTTTCATCAGTCTTTTGCTTCTCTAGTAAAAAATTATAATCCGATTATGGTTGTCATTCTAGAGCCAACAATTAGTAGGATTAAAGCAGATTATTTCATTAAGAAGAGTGGGTTTTGAATTCATATAGAGTTGGAGCTATCGGTTTTTATAGTGGATTTGGCGGTTGTAGAAGGATTTTCTACAAGTGAAAATTGTCTTACATCACAAGCAATTCATCGACTTTAAGATTGCTAAGAATAATATCCTCTTTTCTTCTGTCACTGCAGTGTATGCTAACCCAATCCCTCTTATTAGAAAGTATCTTTGGGAACATCTTTGGAGGATTGCTAACACTATTTAGGGATCTTAGCTTGTGGGGGGTGATTTTAGTTCCACTGTTTATGCATAAAAAAAGAGAGGGGGCTTTTTGAATAGCAGTAGAGGCCGTGGTCTTTTCAACAATTGGTGTATTCACACAAAATGCATGATCTATAGTTTATAGGGCCAAGGTTTACGTGGTCCGGCAGGTCTTTCTTTAAACGGTTGGATAGAGTTGTTTGTCATAAAGAGTGGCTATGCAATTTTGTTGATAGTTAGGTCCTTCACCTACCGAAATTTGACTCTAATCACATATCAATTTTAGTTCACTTTGATAAAGCTGTGAGGAAGGATAGGGATCTAATGACGGCTTGGCTTGCTTATAAAGATTTTAGTAATTTCATTGCTTTTAATTAGCATTATACTGAGCCTTATCTTCATGCAAGTAAAATATTCATCTCTAATGTCTTTCTTTGGAATACAAACTCCTTTATAATATTTTTTATATGAAGAGAAGGCTTCTACCTTGTACTGGGCAATTCAATAAGCTTTAGAAAACCATGCCACAAGGAGTCTTTTATGGCTTGAATTAAAATGAAAAAATGAGCTTGTACAAGTCTTATCTTAGGAAGAAATATTATAGTAAAGAAGTCTAGAAAAAACAGGATAGTGCATCGGGATCTAAATACAGCTTTTTTCCATTAAAAAAAAAAAAAACTCACTAGAAAAAGATAGAGCCAGATTAATGTAATTAAAAATTACTCAGGTCAGTGGCTTTATGATACACATGTCATTAAAAATCATGCAGTCAATTTCTTCTCCACCCTATACTTCGATGATAGTATTGATTTTCAGCCTTACCATCTCAAGGGTTATTATCCTGCTTTAAATGCTACCGACTGTTCCTTCTGAACCGACCTATTGATGATGTTGAAATCCAAAACATTGTTTTTAGCATGAAGCCTCCAAAAGCACTGGTAATAAATGGCCTTTTTACGATTTTTTACTAATCTCAGTAGAGTGTTGTTGTTCCTTCTTTTTATCAGTTTGTTAAAGATACTTCAAGGAGCGGTTGTATGCCTGAATAGAAAAAATAAGGGTTTAGTAGTTCTTATTCTAAAGAATTATAATCCTACGTACTACATGGAAAATATACTACCGCATTAGCTTGTGTACAGGGGCGATCGCCATACAAGGCCAAAGGTGCCATGGCCCCCTAGGATTTTAAAATATTTTGAAATTTTTAAATAAAATATGAATAATTTATGTGAAATGTCCACACTGGCCCCCGTACAATTAATATATAAGGTTGATAGATTAGATAATATTGTAATTTTATAAGCCCAAAAGCAAAATAATTAAAACAATTAAATCAATCCCAAAAGCCCACTTTTATTTTGAAAAGAAAACGAACTTTCATTAAAGTCTTTAACTTTCTGCAGCGCGAAAGCCCACTTAAGTCACTTACAATGGCATCAAAATAATTAAAACAAAAAAGAAAAAAGAAATCAGCCACAAAACCCAGAACATCAGCCAACAAATCGCGATCGCGAATAACATATCCCAAAAATCACTTGCAACTCAACCGAAATTTCTAAATTTCCCAGTAGCAAACATGAGAAAGCCATCAAAAATTAATCAATACTTCAAAAGGAAAAATGCAAAAGCCAATACCAAATCTCCAAATATTGAAAATTCACAAGTCTCACTTACCAATTCACTAAATTTTAGAAATCTACCTTTAACATCTCCAAGAATTGAGACAAATCCAGTTAATACTCAACTTTTGGAGCGTGATCCAGGGTTGCGTCCACAAATATGGGTTTATGATATTAATCAACGGGATGAAATTTGCAGAGCATACATAATGGCTGGTCCATATCAACCAAGACTTTCAGAGTATCCCAAATATGGACCAGAAAAGCACCTTCGTCGTTTTCAATCTTCATGATTCGATTCTTTTCCTTCTTGGTTGGAATATTCACCTATAAAAGATGCTGCTTTTTGTCTACCATGTTATCTCTTCAATACACCATCTGCACATCCAAAATGTAATGCTTATACTGTTAATGGGTTTAATGTCTGGAGAAAGGTTAAAGATGGGAAAAATTGTGCCTTCCTTAATCATGTGGGAAAGGATCCGAATTCAACTCATAAAAAGGCTGAAAAATCATGTGAGGATTTGATGAGGCAATCTCAGCATCTGCCACAGGTATTTAATCGTTATTCCTCTCAAGAAATTGAAAATAATAGACTGCGGTTAAAAACTACAGTTGAAGCAATTAGATACTTAGCTTTTCAAGGTTGTTCTTTTAGTGGCCATGATGAGAGCAAAAAATCATTAAATCGTGGAAAGATTGCAGAAGTTATATTTGATAAAGCTCCAAAATATGCCTCCTATATATCACCAAATATTCAAAAAGAAATTTTACATGTCTTTTCCATGAAAGTGAAAAAGGCAATTCGTGAAAAAATAGGAGATGCAAAGTTTTGTTTAATTGTAGATTAATCACGCGATGAATCGAAGAAAGAATAGATGGCTGTAGCTTTGAGATTTGTTGACAAAGATGTTTTGTGCGAGAACCTTTTTTTGGACTTGTTCATGTTTTTAATACTTCTGCAGTGACCTTGAAAGATGAGATATACTCTTTATTGTCTCATAATAATTTAAATATTCAAAATATTCTAGGGCAAGGATATGATGGTGCAAGTAACATGCGGGGTGAGTGGAATGGTTTACAAGCTTTAATTTTGAAAGACTGTTCATATGCTTACTACATTCATTGTTTGGCCCATCGACTACAATTGGCTTTAGTCGCAGTATCTTATGAGATTGTTCCTATTCATCATTTCTTTACTAAACTGACTTCTGTTGTGAATATTGTTGGTGCTTCTTGTAAGCGCAATGAAGAACTGAAACGTGCTCAAGCTGCTGACATTGAGTACATGATTTCCATTGATGAGCTTAAGAGTGGGAGAGGGCATAATCAAATTAGCACTTTACAAAGGCTTGGGGATACTCGATGGAGTTCTCACTTCAGGTCAGTCTCCAATTTAATAAAAATGTTCAGTGCAACATGTTCTGTTCTACTTAATATCATTGATGATGGCACTAATGCTTTCCAACGAGGAGATGCTGATGCTGCATATGAGGCAATGACTAGTTTTGAGTTTGTTTTTATCTTGCACCTTATGAAAGAAATTATGGCAATCACTGATATACTTTGCCAAGCTTTGCAATCTAAATCTCAAGATATTTTACATGCTATGCATCTTGTTTCATCAACTAAAGAACTTACGCAGAAATTTAGAGATAATGGATGGATTACTTTGCTTAATCAAGTGAAATCATTTTGTGAGGCTAGAAATATAGATATTTCATAAATGAATGCTCATTATGTTGCAAGACAAGGTCGAGCTCGGCGTCAAGAAGATAACTTTATTGTTGCTGAACATTATAGGGTAAATTTGTTTTATGCTATTATAGATTGCCAATTACAAGAGTTAAGTAGTCGATTTAATGAACATGCAGTGCAGTTGCTTATATTTAGTTCAGCACTTGATCCTCGAGAATGTAGGGAGCCATTTAGAATTGGTGATGTTTGTCAATTGGCAGACAAGTTTTATCCAGCAGATTTCACAGACGTTGATAAAATGAATTTAAAAATCCAACTTGAGCATTATGATTATAATGTAGTTCAACATCTAGAGTTCAAAAGTTTGTCGACCATTTCTGACTTGAGCCAATGGTTGGTTAGTACTAGAAAAGCAACAATTTTCCCCCTTATCTATAGAATAATTGTTCTTGTGCTAACTCTTTCAGTGTCTATTGCAACTACGGAACAATCATTTTCGGCTATGCGTATAGTAAAGACAAGACTTCGCAATAAAATGGAGGATGAATTTCTTACAGATTCATTGATTATGTACATTGAAAGGGAAATTGCAGAAAAATTAAGTATTGAATCAATAGTCAACGAGTTTCGAGATATGAAAGAACGTCGTATTCCATTTTAATGTTGGAGATCCTGATTTTGGTGGGTTTAGTATCTTATGTTAAGAATATTTTGTTGCTTGAGGAAGCTTTTTCCCTTTACAGTTATGATGGTTTTTGTTTAAGTTTTTTCTTTATTTTGATAGCTTCAGTACTTTAAGACTTGGAATTTTGTATGGGTGGAGGCTCTTTTGCTTTGTAATCATCTTCCTTCATGAATTATAAATGTAAATTTTTTTCATTTAGTATCTTACTATTTTTTTGGATGATTTGGTCTGGTTGTAATTTATTACTTCTAATAGCATCAAAATTATAAGTTTAAATTTGGCCCCCCTAAAATTTCCTCTTGAGGTCCGCCCCTGCTTTTGTACAATGGCCTACAAGACTCTTATCAAAATAATTGCAAACAGGCTTCAATCTTTTCTTCTCAACTCATCGATTCATGACAACAAGTTTTTCCTTAGGCCGACATATTATTTAAAACATTGTAGTTACTTAAAAATTTATTCACTCGATGAGAAAGAAGTCAAGAAGGAGGAGATACAAGGCTATTAAGGTGGATTTAGAGAAGGATTTTGACAAGCTCAACTAGAACTTTATCCATGAAACTCTTATTAAAACCAAAATTCCTTCTAATCTAATTCATCTAATAATGTTGCTAGGAAATTTTAATCTCGCCCAAGATCTTGCAATTAAAAATATCAAACAAATAATAAATAGAAAAATAGATGGAGAATAAAATTAATCACACAGCACAAAAATTCACACAGAAAACTCCTACACTAGGGAAAAACCATGGCCGCAAAGGATGGCGAGAGAAAAATCTATTATGTGAAAAATTATTACAATCACTCTAGTATTTTTCCTCACACCCAAAACTCCAATAACACTCAATTCTCAATAGATTTGTCGTTTCTCTCACACTAAAACTGTATACTTGCGGAGAATTTATTATTGTGTTATAAAAATAAGTGAATATAACCTCCATATATAGTGATTATTTCTTGTAGGAGAAATATTCCTTTTTTATACTAATAGTATTCCTCCTTGAATAAGTCATGTGGAGAAATTAATTATTCCTTAAATAGGAATCCTACTAAAGAGGAAAATATCTTAGGAAATCCCTATTGAAAAATAAGACATATTTCCTAACAATTTCCACCGTGGCGAGTTTTTCAATTAGGTGATAAAATATTATCTATCGTATATCCACACGATCATGTCATCTCCACCATGGGTAAAATCTTGTCCTCTATCCAGCAGCCACAATTCTCTATATCGAGAGTCATCATACTCTACCTTATCCAAAGTACATATACTCGGCATTTATCGATCACCTTGCTGCAAATACCCACTCCCATGTTTTGCTTCCTTGAGAAACCGCAACCATCAACACCAAAAAATTCCACCACGCACTTTGCATAAATGTCAAACCATGCCTTATGTGCAAATATGTGGACCCGCAAGTAGTAAACATTCTTTTCCATGGCACTAGTAGCTCGCCATGAGGATATCTTCATCATCTATTACAGGGGACCATTGTCTCATACAATGATGAGAGACTTTCCGCCAGCAATATTATCAATGTCTTCATATACTAACTAGGAGTCATTTGCCGAGCTTGGTCTATTTACTTTATAACAATTCTTTTTTAAGGCGTATTGATTGTCCATACACTCAGCATACTCCTTTCTTCTTGAAGTTATTTTTCTTCCAATTACCAACTGTCAATGCTAAATCATCAGAAGCATCATTATTTCTACCACTCAGCCTTCTTTCTTTTGAAAATAGAGTACTAATAACTTCTTCAAGATCCACAGTCTCCTTCCCATACATTAAAGTAGGCAATAAAGTGCATTGTCTTCATATTCAATTTTAACTCCAATTGCCTTCAGTTCTGTCACGATGCCATTGAGAACACTAAGATGATTAAAAAATTTTATACCTTCAATCATTCTTAGCGTGTGGAACCGTTACTTAAGGTACAAGCGATTAAAGATGCTCTTTGTCTTATATAAATTTTCTAGTCTCTCTTAAAATTCTTTTGCCGAATGAATCTTTCATACATTAGTAAGAACATTCTTTGCTCGACATAATCGTATAGCACTTTAGAGCTCTTTCATCTAATTCTTCCCAATCTTCATCACTCATAACAAATTTCCTAGAGTCACTACTAGAAGCAGGGGATGATTTGCCCTTTAAAGGCTTGTGTAGCCCAGATTGAATCAATACATCCTCGACCTAAATTTGGTACAAGCCAAAAATTTATTCTTCTATCAAACTTTTCAACCTTAATCCTTACAGGATTTGAAATTTTTTTTTACAGATATAATTGCTTTGCAGAACAACCTTTAACTCTTACACACTTGTTAGGGAATTTTAATCTCGCCCAAGATCTTGCAAGCAAAAATATCAACACAAATAATAAAATAGAAAAATAGATAGAGAAAAAAACCAATCACACAACACAAGAATTTACGAGGAAAACTCCTATACTGGAGAAAAACCACATCCACCAAGGACAGCAAAGAAAAATCCACTATGTGAAATTTTTGTAATCACTCTCGTATTTTTCCTCACACCAAGAACCCTAAAAACATATAGTCTCTCAATAGACCTACCGTTTTTTTCACACTAGAAATTATCTACTTACGGAAAACTTGTTGTTGTGTTATACAAATTAGTGAATCCAATCTCCCTATATATAGTGATTATTTTTTGTATGAGAAATATTCCCTTTCTTATACTAGTAGTATTCCTCCTTGAATAAGTCATGTCCTAAAGGGGAAATTACTTATTCCTTAAATAGGAATCCTACTAAAGAGGAAAATATTCTAGGAAATCCTTATTGAAAAATAAGAAATATTCCCGAACAAATGTAGTGTATCACTACAATTCACATGAATGTGCTTTAACAAGGTGAGTTAATGAGTGATTTTGTTTCTACTAGCGATATAAGACAGAAGGGCCTATATGTCCATATATTTTGGTGCTTTGTATTGAGCGGCTTAGCCATGGTATTTGTCTGTCAGTGACTATAGCGGAGTGGAATCCATTACAATTTTCTTGTTATAAGACTCATCTTATTTACTATCTCTTTGTAGATAGTATTCTTTTGTTAGCTGAGGCCTCATGTGATCAGGCTAAAGTTCTTAATTCTATTATTAATGCTTTCTGAAATTGAAACCATTAGTTCTCTTTTTGTGTTGTTGTGACATATAGCATAATGTTTGTTACATTCCAATATTAACATAGCTTCCCTCTCAAGCTTTTGTGCTTTCACAGCCAGGCTATGAGCCTTTAGATATGGATATCCTGTATGCTGAGGGAATTACATCAACCAATGGCCTTTCTTGCGTGGAATATTCATTTCTAGAGGCAACACAAGAGAGCTCCATTGACTCTTCTAATCAAAATGATCCCTCGAAAATGTTACTTTGGATAAGCCAAAAATGCAATGCACTTTGCCAGATTTTGCTATTGTTGTCGCTGATTAAGTACCGCTGCGAGATATAGATTTAGTGATGGAATAAGTTAAATAAAAAGGTCACCTGATTGTTTATAGAATTTTTTTCCATTATTATCAACAATGTTAAGTCTCTGTGATATCCGGCACGAGTTTGATAATAAATTGTTCATGTAACTTTTTTAAGTATCAACTTATTGGAGTGGATCCAAAAAGCTTTAGGGAGAACTATAAATGGCAATAAATTTTTGAAGATGTTGACATGGTCTTCTTTTGTTTTTCCCTGGCCTGCTCCGACGAAGTGTTTAAAGGTAGCAAAAGAGTCTTACTAATAAGATGTTGGCAAGTAGGCAGCTCTTCGAGAACATTTTGATTTATCCAACCTTTAATCAAAAGAATTTCCTTTTTATACTCAACAACTATCATATACTAAAGTAAAAGATTGTCCTCTCACTCAATGTGAATTGTTTTATGACTTCAATATTTGTGTGAAGATGTAGTTAATTGGTCTTGGGGACTAAAGTGCAATCGAGTAAGAATTGTGTGGGTCATTGTGCAGATTGCATTTAGTTAAGGGATGCTTATGTAATTTTCTACCGATGTGGCCTGTTTGTTAAAGTTCGTTATATGGTTTCTGGAAAATTTACATAAATGTGATGTTGGTGTGCATCATCTGATATATAGGCTCTTTCTCCTTCATTTCTTCTTCGATTAGAGTAATTCTTATTTATGTTTGTTTCTTGTAATCTCCTCCTCAGTTGTGATATGTTTGTACTCAGTTATGATCAATGAAAGAGTGTGAATTTTTCCTTCAAACTTGTTAGCTCGTTCTCTCAAACTCAATTCTGTTTTTCGTTCTTTGATGTGATCTTTATCAACCTTGGTTTCAATTTGATCTTGATTGATTAAAGGTTGAAGAATCAAGTTAGTTCTTATATCAGAGCTTTGTTGATTCTTGGGCTTTGTTGATTCTTAAGGTGGAGTTTCTTGAAGCCAGGGATGAAGATTTGAATAGGTCAGATGCTAAAGCTGATCCATTTATTGAAAATAAAGCTGCTGAAATCCAAGACTCACAACAAACTAATTTGCAGAGCTATCAACTAGCTAGGGACCGAAGTAGAAGGCAAATCAAGGCACCTGTGAGGTATGGCTATGTAGATTTGATTGCTTATGCACTGATGAGTGCAGAAGATATGCCAATTGAAGAACCTGCTAGCTATTCTGAGGCCATTAAAAGTGAGAAATGTGATAGATGGATAGAAGCAATGAAAGAGGAGGTGAACTCTTTACACAGAAATCAAACATGGACACTTGTTCTAAATCCAGGTGACAAGAAGCTTCAAGGAAAGACTTGTAGCTAGAGGTTTTACACATAGAGAGGGTGTAGATTTCAATGAAATCTTCTCTCATGTGGTAAAACACAACTCTATCAGAATTTTCTTGGCTATGACAACATTGCTTGACATGGAGCTTGAGCAAATGGATGTTAAAACTACTTTTCTAAATGGAAAGATTGAAGAGCATATTCTGATGACTCAGCTTGAAGGTTTTGCAGAGAAATGGAAAGAAAATTATGTTTTTTGCTACAAAAATCACTATATGGACTCAAGCAATCTCCTAGACAGTGGTATAAGAGATTTGATGAGTTTATGGTGATTAATGGCTACACCAGGAGCAAGTATGACAGCTGTGTTTACTATGGTAGCTCAGAACGAGGTGGAATGATATATCTACTTCTCTATGTAGATGATATATTAATTGCAAGCAAATATAAAACTGAGATTGACAAACTTAAGAAACTATTGAACCATGAATTCGAGATGAAAAACCTTGGTGATTAGTATTAAAAATTGTTTAATTATCAAGCAATAATAATAATATTTTGTGCTTATGTTATAATTTATATTTGTGTTTATGTAATATATTAGGAATTATTAATTATGTTTTAAATATATTTAATTTTGTGTATTTTTATGTGTTTATTAGGTAAAATATTAATTTCACGTAATTCGAGGCTTCATACAGATAAACGGAGGTCAAATTTGAATTTCGGAGGTCCGAAAACCTTAAGATCAATCAAGATCGGCTTAAAATTGGGCTTGTGTAAAAGAAGTTGACTTTTCCTTTTGACCGAGCACTGATTGGATGATGAAATGAGCTTACAATAGATATGAGTGAATAGGATAGCTAGCAATTTTGACTAAATCTTAACCGTTCATGATTCAATGGCCATAATTGTGCCACGTGGCAATGGTTGGTGAAGCAAGTTGTAGGATCCGAATATTTGTATTCGGGTCAACCTGATCCACCCATTAACCCGCCAAATCTCAACCGTTCTTTGGCCAAATCGGACGAGTCAAATGATGCCACGTGTGATGTTGACGTTTAAAGTTTGACCAGCCGTTAGATCTTGATCTAATGGTTGTGAGGAGCACATGCATGAAGCTTATGATGGATCGCAAAACACTGGATTATGAATTTATTTTTCTATAAATAGAGCCTCATTTTTATGTTTTTAATCATCTCTCTACAACTCTCTTCTTCTCAAATTCTCTCCATCTCCCTGTAATCTTGATTTTCAGGTGTGTTTTTAATATTTTGTATAATTATTTTTATAAATAAAATCAGTTTTATTATCAATTTTAGTTGTTTTTATTACTTTTAATTATAAGTAATTTAATTTTAATATTTATTTTTATTTCAATTATGCTTAACTAAATAATATTAGTTAGGGGAAGGTGAAACTCTTAGGAAATAAATATAATTTAATCAAATTCTATTTTTAATTTTATAAATTAAATTATTTTCTATTTAATTTTATACATATTTTATATTTTGAAATTTTGATTTATTGTAGACAAACAAATGACTTTGGCACAATAAATTCTTAATATCTTAATATAATGTATGGTAAAATGGTATTTTGACTTATTGTAAACAAATTAAATTTTGGCACAATAAATACTTAATCCATCATAAAATTAAAGGGAAAATAATAATAATTTATATAATTAATCTTTTGGGCAATAAATCTAAAAAAATGGCAAAAAGAATTTATTAAATTTTATTTACTACTAAGAGTGGATCCACAACCCTAACTAGTTCAATTTCATAGTTTCATTTAAATTAAGTTGTTTATATGCAAATTTTAATTTCAATTTTTAGTTAAAAAAATAAACAAATTAAATCTTTTCTCTGTGGATCGACCTCAGACTCATCGAGTTATAATACAACAAGACACTCTTATACTTGGGAATTAAAAATTACTTTTAAGTTGTGTTACTTGGAAGTGAAAAAAGGATTCTTAGGATGAAGATCACAAGAAATAGAGTTGTTGGTGTTCTTTTCTTGAGTCAAGAGAAGTATATTAACAAGGTGTTAGAAAGGTTTGATATGCAATAATGCAAACCTGTTCTGACTCCTCTTGGTTCTCAGTTTAAACTGTTTATGTCTCAGGCATCAGATGCTGACATGGACAAGCTCAAAATGGAAGAAATACCATATGTACAGGCTGTGGAGAGCCTCATGTATGCAATGGTATGTACCAGGCCTGATATAGCATACTCAATAGGTGTGGTCAGCAGGTTCTTAAGTTGTCATAGTAAGATTCACTAGGATGCTGTAAAATGGATATTAAGGTATCTCAGAGATACCTCAGATCATGGTTTGATGTTTGGGAGAGCAAAGCAAGCTGTCTATGAAGTGGTAGGATTTGTAGACTTTGATTTTGCAGGAGACTTAGACAGAAAGAAGTCAATCACTGGATACTTGTTCATGTTGAACAACTGTGTGATTAGTTGGAAATCATCTCTATAGGCTGTGGTAGCCTTATCTTCTCTAGAAGCTGAGTTTGTAGCAGCCACAAAAGCAACAAAAGAGTTGATAAGTGCCTATTTTCCATATATTTTGCTATTAATTTCTCCATCTTTTTCTTGTTTTGGTTTTAAATATTCTAGTTATTTTAGTTCATTTTTAATTTAATAAATTATATTTTATTGTGTTAATTTTTATCTTAGTTTTATTTATTTTGTTATTTTAGGTATATTCTGCAATTAAAGAGAAATTAAATCGGAGCATTCAGGAAAAAAATTTAATTGAAGATTGAGAGACAAAAGTGCACAAGAGATCAAGAATTGGAAAGAATTAGGAAATAAAAAATATTCTCCAATTAAAGCTTGTATGGGCCAAGCAAAATTAATGTTCAACATGGAGCTAAAATTGGAAAATGGAAGTGAAAAAAGAAGCCAAGCCATCACATGAAAGCAAAATTGGACAACAAAGATTGCAAACCAAAAGTTGCTAGCACGTGAAAGGAAGGAGAATAAAGCCTTTTGGCTTTTAGGAAATCATGGCCAAATCATTATTGGCTTATTAATTGAAGCATGAAAGTGGCGGTTTTGGGCTTTGAATTTAATTCTTTCCATAGAAGGATTTAAAAAAAAGCCACAATTGAAGCATTATAAAAGAACCAAGAAGAGAATCGGCAACCAAGAGGAGAATCGACAACCAAGAGAAACTGAACAATTTGCAGCCGCAAAGGAAAAGAAAAAAAAATCAGCAGCCGGAATTAAATTGAAGCAAAGGCAGCCGCTTGAATTAATCTCCATGATTGGTTTTATCAATTCTCTTATTCCCAATTTAATTATATTAGGCTAGATTTTCTATTTGGTTGAGTGTGAATTCAAAACCCTAAACATGCTACGCAATTAATTTTTAATTTCTATAATTCAATTTATTTAATTGAGATTGTTTATGTTCTTCTATAATTAATGTTTATGATTTTATTCCCGTCTTGTTTGAGTGGCCAATTAGATAGGACTTGAATAAATTCTATTGCTAGATTAAAATTCTTGATCCGTAATTGTCTTGACATTTTAATCATAAGTAGCAGGTTGGAATCAATGATTTCAATTGGAGAATATAACCTAGGTTAAATAATCCGAGCTTGTGTGTTTATTGCCTAGATCAACCTAATATCTTTTTCTGCTTAATGCTTCCATTATCTTAAATTTAAAGAGCTTGTTTTAAATTATTTAATGGTTAGAGATTAGGTGAAGAGCTTGTTTTGCTTAACAATACACTAAGGAAAGATTGAGACTAACAGAGCTTGTTGTTGTCTACGGTTGATAGTTTTAATATAAATTGATGATAGAATTGATATATTATGTGCATGTTTGGTGGTGGCGAATGATCCTTTAACCAAAGTTTTCATCATTATTATTTCTTTCTCCTTTAATTAGAGTTTTTATTAAATTCTTGTTCGTATTTTTAATTTCTTTATTTCTTACTATTTAGTTAAAAATTCATAAATCCCCCTTTTTATTTATAATTGACATTTTCTTTAGTTAGATTAATTTATATTATTACTACTATTATTTTATTTTAAATCTTGCTTTAGAGTTGATAATAAATATAACTAGCATAGTCTCTGTAGGATCGATCCTTACTCGCTCTGTACTAATTATTTATATTAGTGGTAAGGTTTTAAATTTGGTGCACATTAACAACACTACCAGGAGTCTATGTGGCTCAAAGGTATTCTCACTAGGCTTTGGTTAAAACATAAATCAGTTTAGATCTTCTGTGATAACCAAGGTACCATACACTTGGTTAAGAAGCAAACATATCATGAGAAAACTAAGTATATAGATGTAAAGCTACAATTCATTAAAGATGAAGTTGCAAAAGGGATCGTGGTGATCTCTAAGATACATACAGATGTAAATCCAACAGACATGCTAACTAAAGTTCTTCCAACAGCTAAGTTTGAGTTCTGTGTGAACATGGTGGGCATCCTGCCCAAACCATGCTGAGTTCATGAGTGAACTGTAGTATTTAAAGGTTTTTTTTAAGCAGCTTTCGTGTTGTGTGATCAACTGAATCAGATCTGCCAGGTGAAGAATATGAAGATGTAATTAACTAGTCATAGGGACTAAAGTGCAATTGAGTAAGAATTTTGTGGGTCATTGTGCAGATTGCATTCAGTTGAGGGGTGCTTGTGTAATTTTCTGCTGATGTGGCATGGGTTGTTAAAGTTCGTTATATTTTTGGGTAAAAGTTTATTTAGTCCATATATTTTAAAATTAGTATTCATTTAGTCCCTGTATTTTTTAAAATATCTTGAAATATCCCTGCCATTAAAGTATTGATACCCAACTGTTACTTCTTATTTCTTTTGACTTACTTTTACAATATTACCCTTTTATAATTTTTTTTTGTTTGGACATTAATAAAAAGAAAATAATTAAATTACTAATTTAACCCTAGAAAATTAAAAAAATATATATTAATTTTTTTCCAAGCACCATATGCACACTTGGTAGTTTGCATACAATTTTTGACAATTAAAAATTAATATATATATTTTTAGTTTTAGGGTTAAATTGGTAATTTAATTATTTTCTTTTTATTAATGTCCAAACAAAAAAATTATTATAAAAGGGTAACATTGTAAAAGTAAGCCAAAAGAAATAAAAAGTAACGATAGATGTATCAATACTTTAACGGTAGGGATGTTTCAAAGCATTTTAAAAAATACAAGAACTAAATTGATACTAATCTTAAAATACAGGGACTAAATGGACTTTTACCCTTATATTGTTTCTGGAAAATTTCCAAAAACATGATGTTGGCGTGTAGCATCTGATATGTAAGCTCTTTCTCCTTCATTTTTTCTTCGATTAGAGTAATTCTTCTTTACATGTGCTCTTGCAATCTCCTCCTCAGTTGTGATCTATTTGTACTCAGTTATGATGAATGAAAGAGTGTGAATTTTTCATTCAAACTTGTTAGCTCGTTCTCTCAAACTCAATTATGCTTTTCGTTCTTTGCTGTGATCTTTATCAATTTTGGTTTCAATTTCATCTTAATTGATTAAAGGTTGAAGAATCAAGTTAGTTCTTATAATTAGCCATTCCAAAATATAACAATTTGTTTGTTTCAATAGTTACCGCCTTGGAGCCTGCAACTATAGAAGAAGCTCTTAGATACCCCCGGTTCCCCTAATTAATCTTTTTAATTACAGTAAAATGCTTGTGTAATCTTTCCAATTGCCATGTTCGCATAACCTTGATTGCTTTTAAAGTATTAATATTAAGACGTGTTTGATTATTTTTGTGCTTGAATATTAACTTTTCAAAGGTGTTTGTTATTTAGTTTTTTTCCTTGTCCAATTCTTTCCTAGTTTAATAATGTATAAGAGGGAATGATGTGTCGTATATTATTGTCTCAGGCGGAATGATATGTCGTTTGCTTATCTTTTTGCGGGGATGTACTTGCGTACTATTTAATTATTGTGTGGTCTTGGTGCCTCTTTGCTTAAGAACTATCGTGAATTTACATGAATCAAGAAAATAATTAGTTCTTGCCCGGTATAATTAACCACTAGAATGAATTTAAGACAAATACTAATAAATCTTCCGTGAATAAAACAATGTAACATCTGAATTAAAAATAATGCTTGTCATATCTAAATGACAACAGTAGTATTATTTCTTTTGATAAACTTAATTCTAAGTTTCTCATCAAAATGATTTTGTAGAACAAAATGTAAAACATTATCATGGTTTCAGACAAATTCTTACCTCATAAATTCATGGCATTTTTTTTTATTTGAACATTATAATACAATTTTTACAGAATAAGAGTCAAAAGTCTATCAAAATTTATTTTGATTTTATTCATTTAAAGCTTCAATTTTAGTTATAGTTACCTTGATATAGTTCATTTAAAGCTTACTCTAAAAGTTTTTATGTTTTGATATTGTTCATCTTAAAGTTCATTTAGTTCATATATTTTGAGCTAATTACTTGTTGAATTATTAAATTTTTTAAAAATACCTCAAGACATCCATACTCTTAAATATATTACATTCTTACCCTTACTCTTTTTTTGGTTTTATAATAATATCAAAGGTATAACATTCTTAACATTTATGAATTTATTTGCTAAAAAAGTTATTTAGCAAATTAATTAATAATTATTTATCAGCAAATCAACCAATAAATATCAATATAAAACTAGTATTTTTTGTGCTCTTACGACAATCTTGCTAATTATGATTTATAAATAAATTAATACCTACCAACTTTACATAATGTTTTAATATCCTTACGACAATCTTACAAATTAACTATTTATAAACAAAATAATGGGAAATTATCATTCATATACCCTATAAATGTTATATTATAAAAAATACTACAACACTTTGAGGGTGTATCAATCATCCACCCTAAGTTGACAAAATGTATCTGTCGTCCACCAAACCATTACTTGCCGTTTAAATAGGATAACACCAGAGGGGTAATTTGGTCTTTTCATATGTTACAAGTGATAATTTAAGGGTATACAAGTGATAATAAAAGAATTTAAGGGTATACAAGTGATAATAAAAGAATTTAAGGGTATACAAGTGATAATTTTTAAGGGTAAAATCGTCAATTCACTATTATTTCGTTAACTTTCAAACGGCAGCTAACGGTTTGGTGGTCGGCAGATAGTTTTTGTTAATTTAAGGTGGACGATTGATACACCCTCAAAGTGTTGTAGTATTTTTGATAACAGAGCATCTATAGGGTATACGAATGATAATATCCCTAAAATAATTGACAAAATGAATCCTAAAAGAAAATAATAACAAAAAAATTTACAAATTAACTATTTATTATATTTTTAAGCATGATTAGATAAATTAACATTATTTCTTATTGTTATTATACCAAGATTGTCATTATAACTATATTATTGTAAAAGTAAAGAAAAAGTAAGTGCAGGTGTGTAACATATTTAATAATAAGGGTATCTTGATATATTTTCTAAAATATAAAAATTAAACAGTCACTTAACTAAAATATAAATACTAAATGAACATTTATCTCCAAAGAAATATAAAAAAACCTACAATTAAATTATAATTTTATTCCCACAAAACCAAATGTCTATTAAGACCTTTTTTTACATATAGTATTGTATGCAATCCGAAATTCAAGAGAACCAAAAGTTTGCATCTTGCATCTACCTTTTGTTTGATATGCTATTGTGTGTAAAGTTTTTGCTCAAATTATTGTAACCAAAGAAATTTGTATTCTCTATTCAAATAGGTTCGTTTTGAAGGGTCCAGCTACAATGCATACGTGATTTGAAATCACGTTTTTTTGTCTTATCTTAACTTGCCCTTAGATTCCAAAGAGAAATATCCAACGACTTTGAACTAACCTATGGTCATAAAGTTGTTAACTGGTTACCGGCATGACCAAGCCTTTGAAAAAAACATGGGTTAGAAATATTATCGGCGACGTATGGTTAAGGGGTTTGTGGTGGTGCTTGTTAGATTTATCCAGCCTTTTTAGATAACAGAGAGATCGTTCAGGAGCTGTACTGGAGGGGTTTTTATAAGATCAAATCATTTATGGAGAATCAGATGCTGGTGATTGAAGGTGAAAGTGGAGATTGAGGTAGGTTTTTAATAAGAATTGCGGAGTTAGGGGTGTTAATTAGCGTGCCTGTCAGTTTTTTTTGCATAAATTTATAGTGGGCATATTGGGACTTTGAAATTATAAGGGTATTCTCGATTGTACATGTCATTGATACTGTTTTGTCTTCCTAGAACAACTCCATAGACCTCAACTGAGGTGTTCCTGCTTATTCCTTGGTCTGACACTGTCAACAAACTTTGGCATACTTTTGTGGTTAAATAATGAAAATGTTGCTCTGTGGGCTGCTTTTCTTTTTTCTCATATCAGGGAATTTAAATATGGTATGCAATCATGCATATGTTTTGAAGTCATGATAAAAATAATATGTGTTTGTCGGAACCTTCTTATCTGGTAATATGATTGCAAACTTGTCATTCTTGGCTGTTGAAATTTGCGCAGCTTCCACATCACTTGTCATGGAAAATAGAAATACACTCTTCATATGCCCGAGAATTAGTCAAGTATGGCTTGTCTGCACAAAACCTTTTGATTAATCATGTCAATTTTAAATAGATTAGCTTTTAATACAAAATCACCCATTATATATTATTGCACTAGATTTAGATTTGCACCAGGTATTTGGTCAGCAAACGGCCAGATTCACACGAAAGTTTTTTTTGGGGATCATAAAACAGTGTTTTCTTCCTTCTTTGAAATTATGCATTTGGATACGGATACCCATAATATATGTGTAGTGAGTACTAGATTTACGTACTTGGCTTATGATGATAAATTTTCCATAATGTAATTTAGATGGATTGATTTTAGTAGGCATTTGAATGTGTGTTGAGGCAATCATCGAAATAGGTTTTGTTGTGTTTGCCTTTTATGCTAGCCTACTTATGTCGAAATAGCTTGTCCAATGTAGATAATATAGCAATTGTCAATAATTACATGGAATTTTAATTTGTAATAGTTGTATGATATGTAGTCTCAAATCACTGATTTAAAGCCACGAAAGAAGGTAATACCAGTTTAAGCGATATTTATGATTTATTTTACCGAATGC